>NC_053035.3:495469186-495779469 GCF_002575655.3 Aegilops tauschii subsp. strangulata | reverse complement strand
GTACTTCCAGGATGAATGGAAAGAAGAGAATTGTGTGCCTCGTTCATAATGACTTTCCTTAGATCACCTTTAGGAACCACAATCCGGTCCTCGAAGAATAAAGTGTCTCTGTCATCAATGCGATAGCACTTGTATTCGGAAAGACCCTTGTCGATACCACGTTTCACCTTCTTCACCATGGTATCCAGGAGTTGTGCCTCACGAATTTGATCTTCCAAAGTAGGATAGACTATGAGGTTGGCAAGAAAGCCTTGAGGAACAACTTGGAGATTCAGTTTGCGGAAAGCTTCACAAAGGTCCGATTGGAATGGCTTGAGAATTAAGTTGTTGCAATAAGCCTTCCTGCTCAAAGCATCTGCAATGACATTGGCCTTGCCTGGAGTATATTCAATACTCGGATTGTACTCTTGAATCATTTCAACCCATCGAGTTTGCCTGAGGTTGAGGTTGGGCTGAGTGAAGATGTACTTGAGACTCTTGTGATCGGTGAATATGTCCACTTTTCTTCCCAACAAGAGATGTCTCCACGTTATTAGTGCATGGACAATTGCCGCCAACTCAAGATTGTGAGTGGGGTAGTTCTTTTCGTTGGGCTTCAACTGACGAGAGGTATAGGCCACAACTTTCTTCTCCTGCATTAACACAGCACCGAGACCTTGAAGAGAAGCATCACAGAAAACTTCGAAAGGCTTGGATTCGTCGGGAGGAGTTCAGACACGAGCTGTGACGATTTTCTCTTTGAGAGTGTTGAAAGCAACGTCACACTCAGGAGTCCACACATACTTCACATGCTTCTGGAGGAGGTTGGAAAGAGGCTTTGCAATCTTAGAGAAATTCTCAACGAATCTTCGGCAATAGCTTGCAAGACCAAGGAAACTGCGGAGCTGCTTGACATTCTGAGGAGGTTCCCAATTCACAATTGCAGACACCTTCTCGGGATTAACAGCGATGCCCTTGGCAGAGATGATATGACCAAGGTAAAGAACTTCATCAGGCCAAAACTCACATTTTGAAAACTTCGCATAGAATTGATACTCTCTGAGCTTGTCGAGCACCAATCGCAAATGTTTGGCATGATCCTTCTTATTCTTGGAGAAGACCAAGATATCATCGAGATACACCAGGACGAATTCCTTGGTATAGGGGTTGAAGATGAAATTCATCATCCGAGAGAATGTTGGAGGAGCATTGACAAGGCCGAAAGACATGACAGTATATTCATAAGAACCAAAGCTTGTTCTGAATGCTGTCTTGGGAATATCTTCTTCACGAATGCGAATCTGATGATAACCCATTCGAAGGTCAAGCTTGGAGAATACTTTAGCACCTTTGAGTTGCTCGAATAGCTCATTGATGTTGGGAAGTGGATACTTGTTCTTGATTGTCTTCTTGTTCAATGGACGTTAGTTGACACAAAGCCGATCTGTGCCATCCTTCTTCTGGACAAAAAGAACTCCACAACCCCACGGAGATGAACTCTGTCTGATCAAACCCAGACGCTCTTGTTCATCGAGCTGTTTCTTCAATTCCTTCAGCTCCTTGGGTCCAAGCTTGTAAGGACGCTTGTAAACGGGTTCAGTGCCGGGCTCAAGATCGATAACGAACTCAACTGGCCGGTGCGGAGGCATACCCGGAGGCTCTTCTGGAAAGACATCTTGGTACTCACAAACGACTGGAATTTGAGAAATAGCATCCAACTCGCCCTTCTCATTGAGAGAAAACAACCGAATGGTTTCATCACGAGCGGCATAGATGATAACATCCTGAGAAGAGTGTGTCAATTGAATTTCCCTGGCAGCACAATCAAGTTGAGCCTTGTGCTTAGAGAGCCAGTCCATCCCGAGAATTAGATCAATATCCGAGTCACCAAGGACAATTGGCTTAGACAGAAATTTATAGTTTCCCATCTTGATAGAAACATCGGGAGCAACCAAACTAGAAGTCATAAGCTTTCCCAGAGAAACAACTTGCATAACTTTGGATAAAATCTCTGTGTCAACATTGTGCTTCGATGCAAATGGGTATGACATGAAAGAATGTGATGCACCAGTATCAAATAAAAGTTTTGAAGGAATATCATTAACTGAGAGATTACCCATTATCACATCAGTAGATTCCTCCGCTTGAGCTGCATTCATCATGTTCACCTTTGCAGACTTGGGATTATGCTTGACCACTGCATTGTTGGAAGATCTCATAGGAGGAGGAGGCGGAAGGCGCCTTTGGTTGAAGCACTTGTTAGCATAGTGACCTTTCTGCTGACACTTGTTGCAAGTCACCTCTGAGAGTGGGCGATGATAAGGAGCATTCGACTTTGGAGCTTGATTCTGAGACTTGTTCTGATAGCCAGGGTTGGATGAGTGGGAAGATCCATGGCCACCTTTGTTCTTCTGCTGGAAAGGCTGACAAAACGGGGGAGGAGGAGGCAACCAGAACTTCTGTTGCTTAGCAGCCACTAGTGAGGAAGAAGAAGACTGAACTGCGTCCCTGACTCTCTTCTTAGAAGCCTCACACTTGAGCTGAGCAGCTTCTTGCTTCAGTGCCATGTTGTAGAATTCATCAAACTTGGTCGGCTCAAAAAGCACGAGAGGTAATTGCAGATCTTCTTTGAGGCCACCTCTGAATTGATAGGTCATGCTCTTTTCATCAGGAACGTCTTGCTTAGCGAAGCGAGCGAGTTTCTGAAACTGAGTATTGTATTAATACACGGACATGCTGCCTTGCTTGAGATTGCGGAACTCCTCACGCTTGCTCTCAACAACACTTTGTGGAATGTGGTGAGCTTTGAAGTCTCGGCGGAAATCATCCCAGGTAATCACACGACCTCCTCTGGAATCTTTGTATTGTTGATACCACTCGGCAGCTTGATCCTTGAGTTGAAAAGAAGCGAACTTGTTGAGGATATAGCTACTGGTGTAACCCGCCGTAAATGGGCCGGGTTATGTTGCGACAGCTCTTCGTTCAGAAGCCCAAGGACAGGTTAAGGATGGCGGTTTAGTAATAGGTCTAAGGCCAGGAGGCGGCTTAAGGCCCGTAGTGGTAAACCGCCGTTGTGGCATGACTTGTAGTGTAAGGCAAGAATAGTTAAGAGTCCGAGCTGGACACAGTTTATGGGCCAGCCGGGACTCTGAGAGCCGCTAGGCGTTAACCTTTCTATATAAAGAGATGACCCGGCGGCGGTTCAGGACAAGTAAGATCAGATCGATAGCCAGGCAGAGCGATTTAACTCCTGGTCATCGAAACCCTAAGTAATTCCACCTCAACTGGAGTAGGCTTTCACCTTCAACGTAAGGGGCCGAACCAGTATAATCCTCGTGTCCTTTGTCCCGTTTAACCCCTTTAAGCTTCCTAGCTGCGATGGCTCCATGATTAAGTCCTTGCATGAGGACATCTGCTGTGACAATTCCACGACAGTTGGCGCCCACCGTGGGGCCAACACACGGTGGATTTGAGTTCTTGAAGGGCAGCTTCGAAGGGCTCAAGGGATACGCTGTGGGCCGGATGACCAAGAGTCGTCGCGGCAAGCTCTACATCGACGATGCAAGCTGGGGCCCCGGCGCCGGCTCAATCGAGTACGGGTACCGGGTCCCCTTCGGCGGAATCCACGTTTTCATTGGCAAGATTGGTGAGCCGGACCCTGAGCCGGACCTCTGCGCCGACCTCATCGAGATGGCTCAGCGTGCGAGACCCGCCCGGACTCTGCCTGCCTTGAAGCGTGCTTTCTTGGGATGCGTCCATGGAGGACTCTCTGAAGGATCTGGATCTGGCGATGAGACAGCCGCTCGCTCTGACGGCGAGTCGTCCACAGATGAGACCAACTCGTTATATCAGCTTGAAGATGGCAGGATCAGGGGTTGTTCTGATGGCGACAGTATTCCGGACCCCTTTGAGCCGCCCAGCCGGGTTGGAATCTTCATGGCCGGCGCACAACTTGTTCAAAACCCCGCTGCTGGGGCAGGGGGCCCTGCGCACTCGCCAGCTCAGGTGCTAATGGATCTCACAGATAAGATGACGGCCCTGTTAACCGCTATGGTCGTCCCAGCGGATCAAGCTCAACATGATGCGGAGGTGGCACAGTTAAAGCTGGATATAGCAAGAGCCAAGGAAGATCTGGCAGCGGAAGGGATCAGGATGGCTGCAGAGCGGGCGGCTCTCGACGCCCAGACTCAGCTGATTCAGGCGCAGTCTTTCCGGCTCACGATGGATCAGAACGCATCCAATGAGATCATGAGAAGGAGGCATCAGAAGGCTCAATCTCGACTCCCTCCGGTTTACGATCCTCGAAACCTCTTCAACATGCCTGGCGCGGGGCCCAGTAACCCGCCAGAGATCACGACACCCGGGGCTGGAACGCCGGTTCAGCCGCAAGTGATGGGGCCTCCCCGTGTGAACACTACCCCGCCTCAGTATGTGCCAATACCACCGGGTCATTATGCCAACCCGTTGGAAAACATGGTCGCCGCAGCGGCGCGACTGGCGGATCTCCCAATCGAGGGCGACTCTCCAACGGCGGTCGAAACCCGCCGGGTCAGAGAACTTCTTCAGACGGCTCTAGCGCAACAGGAGGCATATTCATATAGCCGGGACAGGATTCATTCAACCCCTCATCCAGGCCGGAGCCCAAGTTATAGCAGACACATGGTTTCAGCGACCGGCTCAAGCAACGTCCGGCGCCGTGACTTGCCAGCTGGCCATGGCCCGGCACATAATGGAGCCTTTAACGCGGTAGACCAAGACAGAGCACGGCAAGAGGCAGAGCAGGCGCCTCAGTTGACGGCTTACCAGCCCCTCCCGGTTTATCCGATGGCTTCTATCGAGGCGGGTATACCTACGAGGACCGGAGGTGTCCCCTGTCTGGTGCCGGCTCTCCGTAATGAACGCCTGCCCAAGGATTTCAAAGGACCTAGGAAGGTACCTAATTACACGGCTGATTTACAACCCGGAGCATGGATCGAGAGCTACGAGATGGCTATGGAGTTGCTAGAGGTCAGCGAAGCGGCAATGGCCAAATACTTCACCATGATGTTGGATGGGACTGCCCGCACTTGGTTGAAAGGTCTGCCGCCTAATTCTATCGGGTCATGGGCAGAGCTAAAAGCCCGGTTCATCCAAAACTTCAAAGATACATGTAGGCAATCTATGTCAATTGTGGATTTGACTAACTGCAAGCAGCAAGAGGGCGAGTCTACAACCCATTGGGTTCGCCGGGTCAAAGAGATAATACATTCGTCTGATAAGATGGATGCCGGCTCTGCAGTCTTAATGTTGGAGCAAAATTGTCGTTTTGCGCCCCTGAAGATGAAGCTCGGGCGGCTCAAGCGCGATTGCAATGATATGGGTACGCTGATGGCGGCTCTGGTCAAGTACGCCGACTCTGATAGTACCAAGGATCCCACGTCTGATGATGAAAGGACAGGGAAGGGAAAGAAGAACGGCAATGGCAAGGGCCCTCAGCATAACCCGGCGAACCAGGGAGGTAACAAACGTAAGGCTGATGGCAGTATGGAGTTTGTGGCCAACGCCAATGCGCAGGGTAACAACCACCGACGTAAGGGGAGACCACCTCCCCGAGCCGGCGGGTCAGGCCCGACGCTTGAGCAGTTGTTGAATGAACCCTGTCCAAGGCATGGCTCTAGGGAGAAGCCGGCCACTCATCTATGGAAAGACTGCGCAATCATGAAAGCCTTCAAGAATTCCAACGCTTTTAATGGCAACAATGGGCAGGGCGGCGGCTCAGGCTGCGGCGGCTTTCATGGCCCGGGCGGTGGCTCAAATTCCAATTCTCAGAATTTTCAAAGTAATCAAGGAGGTTTTAATCAGCAATCTGGCCAGGGTAATCAGCAGCAGCAGCAGGGGGGATACCAGACCAATCCAAAGCAGCTCAATGGTGGACAGTATCATGTGTTTACTACCAGCCTGTGCAAGCGAGATCAGAAGCTTCATAAAAGGGCTGTGAATGCTGTTGAGCCGGCGGTTCCACGCTATTTAAGATGGTCTGAGCAGCCTATTGTATGGAGTAGGGAAGATCATCCTCCCCGGGTTGATAATCCGGGTCACCTGGCCTTGGTGGTGGCTCCTCAGGTCGGGGGGTATAAATTCACTAAGGTGCTCATGGACGGAGGAAGTAGCATCAACATCCTTTATTATGAGACCTTCCGTCGTATGGGGTTAACTGATAAAAACCTCAGCCAGTCCAACACTGTTTTCCAGGGGGTGGTGCCCGGTAACTTGGCATATCCAGTCGGTAAGATCGAGCTGGAAGTAGCCTTTGGAGATGAGTACAACTACAGGGCGGAAAAACTGACTTTTGAGGTGGTTAAAATAAGAAGCCCGTACCATGCTTTATTTGGGCGGCCGGCTTACGCCAAGTTCATGGCACGGCCGTGTTACGTGTATTTGCAGCTCAAGATGCCGGGTCACAATGGGACCATTACGGTTCATGGCAGCCGAAAGATAGCCTTGGAGTGTGAGGAAGGTGACGCTGCTTACGCTGAATCTGTTTGTGCGACAGAGGAATTGAAGTTTTACAAGGATAATGTTGACCCGGCAGATATGACGTCTTTGAAAAAGCCAACCACGGAGCATGAGCCGGTAATGAAATTTAAGTCAGCTGATGAGACTAAACTTGTTGACTTTGTTCCAGGTGACTCATCTAAGCAGTTCAGCATCAGTGCCAATCTGGATCCGAAATAGGAAGGCGCGCTCATCGAGTTCATCTGTGAGAACAGGGACATCTTTGCATGGAAACCTTATGACATGCCGGGTGTACCAAGAGAACTCGCTGAGCACACTCTTAATATTGATCCGAAATTTAAGCCAGTCAGGCAATTCCTCCGGCGGTTTAATGAGGAGAGGCGGAAAGCCATTGGTGAGGAGGTAGCCCGGCTCTTGGCGGCCAGGTTTATCGTTGAAGTCTTTCATCCAGAGTGGTTGGCTAACCCGGTGCTCGTGCTCAAGAAGAACGGCACCTGGCGTATGTGCGTGGATTATACGGATTTAAACAAGGCTTGTCCGGCTGATCCTTTCGCTCTCCCTCGTATTGATCAAATTATTGATGCTACGGCGGGTTGTGAGCGTTTGAGTTTTTTGGATGCCTACTCTGGTTACCATCAGATCAAAATGGCTGTTAAGGACCAAAAGAAGACGGCGTTCATTACTCCTTTTGGAGCCTTCTGTTATGTGTCTATGCCTTTTGGGCTCAAGAGTGCACAGGCGACTTACCAGCGTTGCGTGCAGAATTGTCTTCATAATCAGATTGGGCGCAACGTTCATGCCTATGTGGATGATATCGTGGTCAAATCCAGGGAGAAGGAGACCTTGATAGATGATCTGAGAGAGACCTTTGATAATCTCCGGGTCTACAAGATGATGCTTAACCCGGCCAAGTGTGTTTTTGGTGTTCCTGCAGGCAAGCTCTTGGGTTTTCTGGTTTCTCACAGAGGCATTGAAGCTAACCCGGAGAAGATCAAGGCAATCACCTCTCTGGCTAAGCCGGCGTGCATAAATGACGTCCAGCGTCTGGCTGGTCGCATCGCTGCTTTGAGCCGGTTTATAAGCCGGTTGGGTGAAAAGGCCATGCCACTGTATCAGATGATGAAGAAAACAGATGACTTTGTCTGGAATGATGCTGCTAATGCTGCTTTTGAGGATTTGAAAAGACAGCTAGCTGAGCCGCCAGTCCTTGCTGCTCCTGTCGACAAGGAGCCTTTATTGTTGTATGTAGCCGCTAACACACGAGCCGTCAGTGTGGCTGTGGTGGGGGAGCGTAAGGAAGCGGGTAAGGAACATCCGGTTCAGCGGCCGGTTTACTACGTCAGCGAAGTACTCATTGAGTCCAAACAACGGTATCCACATTGGCAGAAGCTTGTTTATGGGGTGTTCATGGCAAGCCGGAAGCTTAAGCATTATTTCGAGGGCCACCCTATCACTGTGGTCAGTTCTGCTCCCCTAGGAGATATCATCCAAAACAGAGAAGCCACAGGAAGAGTTGCTAAGTGGGCTATAGAACTTGGGCCTCATGGTCTAAAGTACGTGCCACGCACTGCTATCAAATCTCAAGCATTGGTGGATTTTATCAACGATTGGACAGAGCTGCAGGTGCCTGAAGAGAAACCGGATAATACATACTAGACTATTCACTTTGACGGGTCCAGGCAATTGGAGGGCTCGGGGGCTGGAGTTGTGTTAGCTTCCCCTCGAGGTGACAAGTTTTGTTATGTACTACGGTTAATGTTTCCCTGTACCAACAATGCAGCTGAGTACGAGGCCTTGCTCCATGGTCTTCGGATGGCTAAGGAGATGAGCTTAAGCCGGGTAAGGTGCTTTGGCGACTCAGATTTAGTGGCCCAACAAGTATCAGGCAAGGGGATTCCAAGGACCCCCTCATGGCGGCTTATCGTCGTGAAGTTGATGCCATTGCTGGACATTTTCAGGGTTACCAAGTAGAGCACACTGATCGCAGAAAGAACGAGACGGCTGATGCATTAAGCCGGCTGGGCTCTCAGTGAAAGCCGGTGCCGCCTAATACTTTCTTGGATATTCTGCATAACCCTTCCGTCAAGTTGCCTACAGAGGAAGACTTGGCGGTTCCTGACCCAGAAGCACAGTTGGTGGCGGCTCTCCACGTTATCCCAGATTGGACAGTACCATACTTGGCTTACATGACCCGGGGAGAATTGCCTGAGGATGAAACTTTGGCCAGACAAATAACCCGGCGGTCTAAGTCAATGATAATTATCAATGGCGAGCTGCATCATCGCAGTGTCACTGGAGCTTTTCAGCGGTGTGTTTCCTCTGAGGAAGGTCAAGAAATTTTACGTGAGATTCACGAGGGGGATTGTGGCCATCATGCCGGCTCAAATTCCCTTGTGGCCAAGGCTTTTCGTCATGGTTTTTATTGGCTGACAGCTCATGCTGATGCAGAGGACTTGGTCAGTAAATGTGACGGTTGTCAGAAGTTCTCAAGACGGGCTCGCGTGCCGGCTCAAGAGTTGAGGATGATTCCGAGCACTTGGTCGTTTGCAGTTTGGGGGCTTGATATGGTTGGGCCTTTCAAAAGGTCCAAGGATAAGAAGACCCACCTCTTGGTGGCGGTTGACAAGTTCACAAAGTGGGTAGAGGCAGAGCCAGTTAGCAAGTGTGACGCAGCCACGGCGGTCCAGTTCATGAAAAAGGTGATATTTCGCTTTGGTTTCCACACAGCATTATAACTGACAATGGTACCAATCTGTCTAAAGGCGCCATGGAGGAATTTTGTCAGCGAGAGCATATTCGGCTTGATGTTTCATCAGTGGCTCACCCTCAATCCAATGGTCAAGCTGAGAGAGCCAATCAGGAAATCTTGAAGGGCATCAAGCCCCGGCTTTTGGTCCCTTTGCAACGGACGCCGGGTCGTTGGGTGGAGGAGTTACCCTCCATATTATGGAGCATCAATACTACTCCTAACAGGTCTACGGGTTACACGCCTTTCTTCATGGTTTATGGAGCTGAGGCGGTCCTCCCTAGCGACATCCGTCATGATTCACCTCGAGTGGCGGCTTACGTCGAGGCGGATAATGAGCAAGCGCGTCAAGATGCTCTTGATTTGTTGGACGAACAGTGTGACATGGCAGCAGCTCGCTCGGCGATTTACCAACAAGACCTACGCCGCTATCACAGCCGCCGGGTTAAGTCCAGGGTCTTTCAGGAAGGTGATTTGGTGCTCCGGCTCATCCAGGATCAAACAGATGCACACAAGCTATCCCCACCATGGGAAGGGCCCTTTGTGGTCAGCAAGAACTTGCACAACGGGTCATACTACCTTATCGATGTTCGGGAGCACAAAGATTCACGTAAATCGGAGGAGGAGACCCGCCGGCCGTGGAACATAGCTCAGCTTCGGCCTTATTACACTTGAGCCACCGGCTCTCATAATGTACATATTTCTATAGCCATGTATATATTGTGATAAATAATAAAGCAGGACCTCTGTCCTTTTATCCTCCAAAGGTAAATATATCATTGTTATTTCCATTGCAATGTTACATGTAATATTACATGGTCACTTGGAGGTTGATCCGGCTTATGATCGCATTCGAATCTAGCCGTTAAAAATATGATCACTTGGGGGCTTCCTGTTCAAACATAGGTCGTATTCGAACCAAAGAGAACATAGCTGTCGATACCCACTTGATTGGCATATTGCCGAGCTCATTGGGGAGTTTCTTGGTCATATTTGAATCATAGCTCAACCCCATTTGGGAACCGACGTGGATCGTATTCGAATCAGCGTCGTTAAACAACTCTCAAGGTCATTTGGGGGCTTCCTGTTCAAACATAGGTCGTATTCGAACCAAAGAGAACATAGCTGTCGGTACCCTCTTGATCGGCAACGCCAAAGCCACTGGGGGCTATATGATCGTATTCGAATCTTAGCTTAACCCCTTTGGGACGGTTCTCTGGTCGTATTCGAATCAGAAGCCTCCAAATTTTTGAAATCTTTTTGTTGCAAACAAGTTCTTTTGATCATATCAAAAGTATTTAAGGGTGGTTCTTATTCCACCGGCTTAACCTTGATTAATAATGTTGATAGCACATAATAAGCATTATATGTGCTGATGAACCGGAGTTGAGTTCTCAACCTCATTATTCGGGTTACATAAACCGGAAGTATACTTGAATGCTCGCAGGTATGCTTTTATGATTATCTCGAAGATATAATTGAGAGCCGGTTTATTATGACTTTGATTCATATTCCGGGTTATATGTAAAATATATGACTCTCCATGCGGTAAGCCGCCTAGAGACTTGTGATTTGTTTGCTATGCAGGACAATTAAAGACAGCTCTTTAAACATAAGGAAAACAGAGGATCAAGCATAACCCGGAAGAATATAAAAGGGCAGCTTAAACAATGTTGAGCGCTACACACGTGCGCGATGGCACGACAAAATTAAGTGTTCGTCCTATTCTATTACAGGACTCCCCGAGTCCAAAAGGTGAGGCATTGTTTTTGAGACATAACCATGAGCCGCCTAAGAAATCAAAGGTGCTTGTTGGGCTGAAGCTTCCGGCTCATCCCTCTCCGCTCCTCCGGATGTTTCCATGTTCTGGAAGGTTGATGATTTCCAGTCAATGCCACTCAAGGCTTCAAACTGAGGTTCATCATCAATTAACCCGGCCGGGTCAACTTCAGGGGCGAAGGTATGCTTACGAGTCGGAGGAATCAGGCTGACTGCTTCATAGCGTGGTGTTGGGATCCTCTGATTCTCCGCGTCATAGCCCGGTTGATATTTGGTAAGGTCTGTGTCATTACCAATCAAGGTGGCCACCGGGCGTACGCTCTTCACACAAGCGGCGAAGTCTTTCTGGTCAAAGGGAGTGCCATCTTCCTTCAAGCTAGGATACCCAAGGGCGATGTCGGCCGGGTCTAGCTCTGGTAGAAACGCCTTGGCCTGGCTTAGAGCGGCTATGGCTCCGGCTCTTGCAGAAGCTCGTCTTAACTCTTGGAAGCGTTGAGGAAGCACGGCAAGCCGCCTGAGTACATCTGCCAGATGAGTGGGAACTTTGTTTGACAGAGCCACAACGGCTAAGGCACGTTGTGACCCGGTGTAAAGTTGTTCTACCAAGGTGTAAACCGCCTTCAGCTTGGTCAGCACGTTCTGGTTGAGATTGGAACTCCTGGGACCTGCATTACAAAGTCAGGTGAGCTGATGGTGATTGCGATACTTATGGGAAATGAACGATGTAAACTAGTTAGAAACTTACAGAGTAACTTACCAAAGATTGCGGAGGCCATCTGAGATACATGGCGTTTTAAGCCGGATAGTTCGGCCGTTCTTTCAGTAAGAGCGGCCTCTGCTTGTTCGGCCCGGCTGAGCAAAGCAGTCTTTTCATCCGCCCAGGCTTTTCTTTCTGCTTCAAACTTTTTCTTCAGTTTCTCTTGTGCAGATACACTGAATTCAAATTTGGAGTTGGCCTTTTGAGTTTCACTTTCCTGAGTCTTCAGGCGTTTCTTGAAAAGAGAGATTTCCGATTCAAATTTCTTACAGGCAGCCTGTACAAATTCCGGGTTACAGTTAGGGTGATTATAATACAACATCAAGTCCCAAGCACTTTGCAAGCAAAGACACTTGGCACTTGGGGGCTAATGTATGCTGAAAAGCTCTATTTACAGTACCGGTTCATGAAAATAAGTCCCAAGCACTTTGCAGGCAAAGGTACTTGGCACTTGGGGGCTAATGCATAAGGTTGCTCAACTACTTGATTAAAATAAGGTAAGGACCGGTTCTACTATGCTGTTTAAACCGGCCCTTGAGTGTTACCAGGTAAGCCGTTTTTCTTGCAGTGATTATTAAGCCGGTATTAAGCCTACATGGCATGGTAAGGATGACTATGGAATAAGCAAGAGAGTCATACCTCAGACTTTTGTTGTAGTTTCTTCACCATATCAATTTCCAGGTCCCGGTTGTTGTGCACTTGATTAATATAGCCAGCGACAATATCTCCAATGCTCAGATTGGCATAATCAGTGATGTCCAGCCTGGCCCTGCGGCGTTCCAGAAGTTCTTCCTTGGCAGAGCACCTAGCCAACACGGTGGGCCTTCCCGGTTCAACAAACTCGGTCCGGGTAATCACAACGTCCGGATCATCTGGATGAGTCAGGCTAGGGATCTCCGGATTATCAGAACCTTCCATAACAGGCTCATCAGATGGAGCAGTGGTGGTTTCCAGAGCTGGTGCAGACGGCGGCTCATGAGCAGAAGCTTCAGGTTCAGTCAGGACCGGCTCTTCGGCCGGCTTATTTTTCTTCGCCCTCTTGCTGGGCTTTACTTGTACACTGAAAGTCAAAGGGTTAGTGCAAAAACATGAGTAAGATAAGCACAAAATAAGCTGATCATCATTACCCGGGTGCGGTCTTGAAGGCCGGCAAGCTAGACTGCATTGAGTCGCCAGAGGAAGGTGAAGTTCTGTCAGAGTAAGTGGCCACGGGTAGCCAAACCGGCTACCCCTGGCTCTTCAGAAAATTTATCAGGCCTTTGGGCCTTCAAGCACTCCAAGTATTTGGGCCGCCTTCCAGGGCCGGCTACCACTAAAGCCGACTCCCGGAAGACGACCCAGCCTCGCCGACTCCTCGAAGCCGGCCCAGAAGGACGCCGACTCCTAGAAGCCGGCCACGACCACAACCACTCCAACTTAACGGCGACCTGACGGGGCGTGGCCACAGTGCGGCCCACGACCCCCGAAGCCCGAGGCGGGCATGGCTACAGGAGGCCGTACGGGAGGGAGGTCTCCCGTGCGGCCCGGCACTGTAGCCACGTTAGCCTCGACGTCATCCACGACCCGTTCTTGCATGACCCAAGGACTGCGGGCCCCTTCAGCCAGAGAGAGGCGTGAAGGCGGCCCGGCTTTCCCTAGTCGGCCGGGAGCATAGCCGGCCTCCAGAAGCCGGCCATGCCCTTCCTCGAAGCAGGAGCCCCATTAAGGAGACAAGACGAGGTGAGGCTACAGTGATAGCCCCCGACGCGGCCCACTGTAGCCACGCTCACCTCGACAAAGCCCTCATCATCCGAGGCGCGGCTACAGTAAGTAGCCGCCGACAAAACCCTAGGTGGTGGGACCGGCCTGTCGACCGAGTAGCCGGCAGCCGGTGGGACCCACCAGCCGGCGGGACCCAGCAGCCGGCGGAGAAGCCGGCGAGCGTAGACACTGACGGCTGGGACCAGGTCCCAGTCGGATTACCATTGTACCCCCGGGGGGTAGGCCTATATAAACCCCCCAGAGCACCCATGCAAAGAGTTCGCATCCAAGCATAGCACATGCACACACATAGATAGAGAGAAGCAAGAGCTAACCTGGTTCTCCTTCTCCCTTGATCCCAACAGCTCTAGGAGCGATTGTAGCTACCCTTTATCGATCTAGTGATCATGCGGAGACCCCGCAGAGCAGGACTAGGGGTGTTATCTCCTCGGAGAGCCCCGAACCTGGGTAAGATTCGCCGGCGTGCATGTCTTCGCCTCATCCCGTTTCCAGGCACCGGCGACGTTTTATTGGCTCCCACAATGATAAGCCATCCCTTGGCATATGTCGCACCAACCACCCGACAAGTTCCCTGGTAGTTTGAATCAGAAGAATTGAGTGGTTGACGAGTGACACCCGCCAAAGGATGAAAAGGATATAAGTCGGAGATAACCTCAGTCCGGCGCTTCATTGATGTTTCGGGTAAGCCGGAGGAGAGGTCTGCATCTTTGCTGGTCCGGGTCTGCCTCCGGCTCTCATAAATCTGTCGCTTCAAAAGAAATTGAGGATCTTGATAAGCTAAAGGATGTGAAAATCTTACTTTCCGGGTTACTCTTCGAACTTTCCGTCTCGGCAAAGGCTCGGAGTCGGAGGAAATTATAGTTACCTCTTCATTCACTTCATGACTTGTTCTAGTGTCCTCCTGCTGATAATCCGTGTCAATAAGATGGTTAAAAAAGGATCCTAAAGAGTCAAGACCTGTTCTGGACGGGAACCCTCTTCCTTCCCCGCGAGCGCAGCCAGCCTGCTGCGCCCGATGGCGCTTGCCCCGACGCGCTGCAAGGCGTCGGCGACGCCTGCGCAGCGAGCCGCCTCGCCGATCAGCTCGGCGAGACTCGCATCTCCGACGAGCCCGCGTCCGACGCAGGCACCGACTACCCCGAGAGCCGCCTCGTCAGCCTCCTCGACCAACTTCACGTCTCCAGCGAGCCTGCTGCGGACATGGAGTCTGTCGGCTCCACCGACCCGATGCTCATCGACTCCGACACCGCGTCGCTCGACGCTTACCCCTCCGACGTGGTGGTCTTCGACGACCCACTCCCTCGAGCTGACAGCGGCAGCAGCGCTGTCACCGAAGTGATGGTCATCGGCCACGTCTCCGACTCGGGCGAGAACGCCCGCGACGCTCAGCGAGCGGCGATGCACGGCCTCTCTGTCCCCATCCCGGCCGACGCCGACGCCGAGACCCTGGAGGCACGCCGCCTTGCCCTCATCACGGAGGGCAAGAAGATAGCCTCGATGAGACGTCTCACCGAGGCCCACCAGCGCGAAGCTGACCGCGCCGCCTTCGGGACGCCGCCGCCTAGCGGCCCGAGCCGAGCCGGCTTCGTCCAGAAGCGCGGCGCAGCCGTTGCCAGCATGCTGGGCGCAGATCGCCCCATCTACGCCACCCCGCTCGAGAATCTGCGGGCCGCTCAGGCGGCTGCAGAGGAGCTCAATGAGCTGGGAGCCGACGAGCTCCCCTACATGGCAAGACGGATCCAGCAGCTGATTGACGCGGCTGCAGAACGGCACGAAGCCGGCGCCCGTGCCGATAGCCAACCTCCGCGTCGGGAGCACGCCGCAACGTCCCGCTCGCCGACTGCGAGCGGCACGCGCCAGAAGAAAGACAAGGAGCCGGCTGCCAGCCGCAGCCGGACCCGCATCACTATCGAGCGCGACGCGGAAGGCCGCCCTCGGGCGGTTGAACATCAGGGAAACCTGCCTCCTCCCCCGCCTCGAAGAGAAAGACGCCTCACTCCACCGCCTGTCACCCATCCGACTCTTGGCGACCGACTCGGCCGCCGAGAAGGAGTCGGCGAGAGCGACGCCCGCCACAGGATCGACCGCCTGGCCCGATCCTTGGCGTTAGAAGAAGAAGACGATGTCGGCCCGCCATGCTTTGGCCCCCGCATCCGCGACGAGCCCTTTCCCAAAGGGTTCTCGCTCCCCAGAGACACGCCCAAGTACAACGGCTCGGTGAAGCCGGAAGATTGGCTCATCGACTACTCCACAGCCGTCAGCATCGCCAACGGCAACCGGCGCGTTGCCGTGAAGTACGTCCCCCTGATGCTGCAAGGCACGGCGCGCACATGGCTCAACAGCCTCAAGCCCTATAGCATCAACAGTTGGCTGGACTTCACCGAAGCTTTCGTCCGCAACTTCACCAGCACCTACAAGCGGCCTCCCAAGCCTCGCCAGCTCTCCCTCTGCGTCCAGGGGCCCAACGAGTCGACCCGCGACTACCTCACGCGATGGGCCGAGCTCCGCAACTCCTGCGAGGGAGTGCACGAGGTCCAGGCCATCGAATACTTCACTGCCGGGTGCCGAGAGGGCACCCTCCTCAAGCACCGACTCCTCTGCGACGAGCCCGCCACCCTCGACGAGCTACTCGTCATCGCCGACAAATACGCTACTGCTGACTCCTCCATGAAGACCGAGCTCCGAGTGGACGCCTCGGGGAAAGTGGTCGCCCCGGCTCCCAAGCAGCCGGCTGGCGACCCCAACCGGCGCCCCTACCAGAACGACCACAAGCGCAAGGGCCCCATGCCGACTTCCTCCAGTCGGCAGGTGGCCACCATTGAAGACGAGCAGCCCGAAGAGCGGCCTGCTCCCAAGAAGAAGGGAGGCCGGCCGCCCTGGCAGCCATCCTTCTCCTACGAGCAAGCACTCGATGCTCCCTGCAAGTTCCACAGCGGCGCGAAGCCGTCCAACCATACAACACGGAAATGCCATTGGCTCACCCGCATCACCAAGGGCGAAGGGATGGTGCCGCCTCCGCCTCCCGGCCCGCCGCCTCCAGCTCCCCCGCAGCCGGCGGCCCGGCCGGCAGTCGGCGCCATCCAAGACGAGTTCCCTGAAGCACACGACGCCTACGTTGTCTTCACAAGTCAAATCGACGACAAGCGCAGCCGACGCCGGCAGCACCAAGAAGTAAACGCAGTCGCCTCTAGCACCGCCGAGTTCATGCACTGGTCGGAAAAACCCATCAGCTGGAGCCAGGCCGACCACCCAGAAGTGATGCCTTCGCCTGGCTCCTATGCTATGGTTTTGGACGTCACCCTTGCGACGGAGAGGCGAGCTGCCAGATTTTCCCGCGTCCTGATAGACGGCGGAAGCAGTATCAACATACTGTACCGCGATACCATGGACAAGCTGAACATCAAAGCGAAGCAGCTCATGCCGAGCCGCACAGTCTTTCATGGTATCGTACCCGGCCTATCTTGCTCTCCAATCGGCAAGATCAAGATGGATGTTCTCTTCGGAGACAAAGATCATTTTCGCCGGGAAGCAATATGGTTCGAGGTGGTGGATTTGGAAAGCCCTTATCATGCACTGCTTGGCCGACCTGCTTTGGCCAAGTTCATGGCTGTGCCCCACTATGCCTACCTGAAGATGAAGATGCCGAGCTCAAAAGGGATCATCACGATAGCCGGCGACTACAAGAAGTCCATCGAGTGTGCCATGGCCAGCAGCCGGCTGGCCGAGTCCCTCGTGGTGGCAGAAGAGAAGAAGATGTTGGAACGGGTTGTGGCCATGGCCGGCAAGCAGCCGGCCTTGTCCCCCAATCCCAAGGACTGTGACGCGCAGGGCTCCTTCCAGCCTGCAAAAGAGACCAAGAAGATACCTCTAGACCCGGAGCACCCGGAGAGGTTCGCCGTGATTAGGGCGAACTTGGACAGTAAATAGGAAGGCGAGCTCACCGACTTCCTCCGTGAGAATCGAGACATCTTTGCATGGTCCCCAAAGGACATGCCGGGTGTCCCGAAGGATTTCGCCGAGCACAAATTACATGTCCGAGCTGATGCGAAGCCGGTCAAGCAACCCCTCCGCCGACTATCAGATGAGAAGCGAAGAATCGTGGGAGAAGAGATAGCCCGGCTCCTTGCAGCCGGCTTCATCATGGAAGTGTTCTTTCCAGAATGGCTTGCCAATCCAGTTCTGGTTTTGAAGAAGAATAACAAGTGGCGCATGTGTATAGATTACACAAGTCTGAACAAGGCCTGCCCAAAGGATCCGTTTGCTTTGCCACGGATTGACCAAGTGATAGACTCCACAGCCGGATGCGAGCTGTTAAGTTTCTTGGATGCATACTCAGGATATCATCAGATCAAGTTGGACCTGGCTGACCGCCTCAAGACTGCCTTCATCACACCCTTTGGAGCTTTCTGCTACCTGACAATGACATTCGGCTTGAGAAACGCCGGTGCCACTTTTCAGCGTTGCATGCAGAAATGTCTCTTGAAACAACTCGGCAGAAATGCCCACGTCTACGTAGACGACATTGTGGTGAAGACAGAGAAGCGCGGTACCTTGCTGGAAGACCTGAAGGAAACATTTGCCAACTTGCGCCGATTCCAGATCAAGCTCAACCCCGAGAAGTGCGTGTTCGGAGTACCAGCCGGCCAGCTGCTAGGCTTCCTGGTCTCCGAACGCGGCATTGAGTGCAACCCTGTCAAGATCAAGGCCATCGAGAGGATGGAGATACCCACCAAGCTGCGAGATGTGCAGAAGTTCACTGGCTGCTTAGCCTCCCTGAACCGTTTTATTAGCCGACTAGGAGAGAAGGCCCTCCCCCTGTACTGACTCATGAAGAAGTCCACTCACTTTGAGTGGAATGATCAAGCCGACCAAGCCTTCGATGAGTTGAAGAAAATGTTGACCACTCCGCCCGTCCTGGCTGCGCCGACTGAGAAGGAGCCCATGCTCCTCTACATCGCCGCGACAAGCCGAGTCGTCAGCACTGTTGTTGTGGTCCAGCGCCCGGAGGAAGGCCGAGCCCAGCTGGTCCAGAGGCCGGTCTACTATCTCAGCGAAGTACTATCCAGCTCAAAGCAAAACTACCCGCACTACCAGAAGATGTGCTATGGGGTGTACTTCGCTGCCAAGAAATTGAAGCCCTACTTCCAAGAGCACCCCATCACGGTCGTGTGCACTGCCCCGCTCGCCGAGATCATAGGCAGCCGGGATGCATCTGGCCGGGTGGCCAAATGGGCCATTGCCTTGGCGCCTTACACGATTTTCTATCAGCCCCGCACCGCCATCAAGTCGCAAGCATTGGCCGACTTCCTCGTCGACTGGGCCGAGACCCAGTACTTACCGCCGGCTCCCGACTCTACCCATTGGCGGATGCACTTTGACGGGTCCAAGATGCGCACCGGCTTGGGAGCCGGCATCGTCCTCACCTCTCCCAAAGGCGACAAGCTCAAGTACACGCTGCAGATCCACTTCGCCGCCTCCAACAACGTGGCCGAGTACGAGGCGCTCGTACATGGGCTCCGGCTAGCCAAAGAGCTCGGCATATGCCGGATCCTGTGCTACGGCGACTCCGACTTAGTGGTCCAGCAATCATCTGGCGACTGGGACGCCAAGGACGCAAACATGGCGAGCTACCGCTTCCTCGTCCAGCAGATGAGCGGATACTTCGAAGGGTGCGAGTTCCTTCATGTGCCAAGGGCCGACAACGACCAAGAAGATGCCCTAGCACGGATCGGCTCCACCCGACAAGCCATACCGACTGGCGTCTCCCTCCAACGCCTCCTCAAGCCGTCCATCAAGCCATCTCCAGAGTCGGACTCCATCTTCGTACCGCCTGCGCCAGAAACAGCCGGATCCGGCTCAAGAAATCCTACAGGCGGCACGGGGACGTCGACGACTGCCCCGGGGACTGACGTAGTCGAACCCGGCCCAGGGACTTCAGAACCCGGCTCGGGGACTGCAGCAGTCGGCCCGGGGACTGCAACGACACAAGAAGCAGTGGTCGACTCCAATACAACACCCAACCCACCCACCCGAGTCATGGTGGCCACGATAACAGCAGAAGAAGTCACAGCTCCCTCATGGGCCCAGCCCATCCTCAAGTTCCTAGTCAGCAGAGAGCTGCCGACTGATGAGATCGCAGCAAGACTAGTGCAACGACGAGCCGCAGCATACACAATAATCAACAGGGAGCTTGTGAAGCGCAGCGTCACTGGAGTCTTCCAGCATTGCGTCGAGCCAGAAAAAGGAGTGGCAATCCTCAAAGACATCCACCAAGGCGAATGCGGCCACCACGCCGCCTCAAGATCCCTCGTGGCCAAAGCTTTCCGCCATGGGTTCTTCTGGCCGACTGCCTTGGAGGATGCTAAAGAAATAGTAAAGAGCTGCAGAGGGTGTCAAGTCTTCAGTTCCAAACAACACCTGCCGGCTTCCGCCCTCAAGACCATTCCCCTCACCTGGCCTTTTGCCGTCTGGGGACTGGACATGGTAGGCCCTTTCAAGACAGCCCGCGGTGGCATGACACACCTGCTCGTTGCGGTGGACAAGTTCACAAAGTGGATCGAAGCCAAGCCCATCAAGAAGCTGAACGGGCCGACTGCCGTGACATTCATCACCGACATCACCACTCGGTACGGCGTGCCGCACAGCATCATTACCGACAACGGCACAAACTTCGCCAAAGGCGACACAGGGCATCCGACTGGACTTAGCGTCCGTCGCCCACCCGCAGTCAAACGGCCAGGTCGAGCGAGCAAATGGACTTATCCTCTCCGGCATCAAACCCCGACTGGTTGTACCACTGGAGCGATCGGCCGGCTGCTGGCTCGAAGAGCTGCCGGCTGTCCTCTGGAGTCTGCGCACTACACCCAACAAGTCAACCGGCTTCACTCCATTCTTCCTCGTGTACGGTGCCGAGGCTGTCATCCCAACAGACATCGAGTTCGACTCGCCTCGGATCACCATGTACACGGAGGAGGAAGCCAAAGAAGCAAGAGAAGACGGCGTCGACCTACTGGAAGAAGGCCGGCTGTTAGCCCTCACCCGGTCCGCCATCTACCAACAAGGCCTGCGCCGCTACTACAACCGCAAGGTCAAGCCAAGATCCTTCCAAGAGGGCGACCTTGTGCTCAGGCTGATCCAGCGAACAGCCGGCCAGCACAAGCTCTCGGCCCCTTGGGAAGGCCCCTTCGTCGTCAGCAAGGCACTCGGCAACGACTCCTACTACTTGATCGACGCGCAAAAGCCAAAAGCACGCAAGAGAGACGACTCCGGCAAGGAGTCGGAGCGACCATGGAACGCAAACCTCCTAAGACGATTCTACAGCTGAAAAGCAGTATGTATCATGCTACCCTTTTGTATTAAGTACAAACCAACAGGCCCCCCGAACAGTACTCGGGGACTGCCTTTTATTTATCTATGAATGACGAGTGTCATATCCATGAATGTATTATTACATTTCGAATTCTTGTCCGGCACCGGGTCCGACTAGTCGGCCCGGGGACTGGCCGCCTTGAGCTATATTCTACGTTCTTCCCAAAGTCAGCAAAGTAGTGCGCCGGCTCCCAAGTCCTCTCTTGTTGAAAGTCACAGCTCAAAGAACTGACTGTCCGACTAGCAAGAGAGAAGACAGAAAGGATGCCCGCACGAAAAAACGGCTAAGGAACAACTAACCTATATAGCAAAAAGACGGCCTCCATATATGCCCGCCGGCTGTCACAGCAGCCGGCTGGCCGGCTTCCTAAAAACTTAGCTTAAGTCCGACCGAGCTAAAAGTACTTCCCCCTCCCCAATCGGCCAGGCACTCCCCGGCTACAGATTGCAGAGCAACTGTTCGACTAGGGAGGCGGCAACCAAGGGAGGGCGGCAAAGGAAAAAAGCAGAAGGACAAAAAGCAAAAGTACAAGGAAAGACCGATTGCATAACTTATATACATAAAGCCCTCGATAGGCGGCAACAGACTTGAGTTTCAATACACCCAGTGGGTGGAACTGCGCAGACTTAACCAAAAACATTGTTCAAAAGTAACAAGACAGGAAACAAAAGAAAGACGACAAAGGCGCGAAGGCCGAGTTGGTCGGTGAAGGCAGCTCGCCGGCTGAAGGAGTGGCCGCCTAGCTGGTCCCGGCTTGACCGCCTCCCGCAACAGGAGACGCACTCGCTCGCAACGTAGTGCTGGAGGCGCGGTCAGGCTGGCCGGCTGCTCCACCAGCCGGCTCAACGTCTTCACCCTCCTCCTCCTCCTCTTCGCCCTCGTCGCTGGAGTCGATCTCCTCCGCCGAGTCCTCGCCGCACGCTGGGTCCAGCCCGAACCAATCTTCCGGCTGGGCGACTCCATTGTCGTCCACCTCGGGGGCGAAGACGTTGGTGTCGGTGTAGTCGGCGATTGCCGAAGCCCGTCGAATGATGGCCGGCCGTGCCGGCTCCAGCTCCGCGTCGGCTTGCTGCCGCCAGGTAGCCAGCTGGTCCAGATTCAGGCCTGGGTACCAGGCCTTGACGAACTCCAACGCCCGCCCAGCGCCGGAGCGAGCCGCTGACGCCTTCCAGGCCTCGAAGCGCCCGACGGCCACCTCCAGCCAATCGGCGGTCCGACTGGGAGTTCGCGGGATCACTTGGCCGGGCCAGAGGGCGGCCAGGACCTGCGACCCGGCACGCTGAAGCCGGCGGAGCAGCCTGTGAGCCGGCTGGATACGAGCCTGGATCGCTAGGAGCTGCTCCTCCAGCGAGCGGCCGGCAGTCGGCGAAATCTCGAAGCCGGCTTGCCTCTTCGCCTGGCGACGAGCTTCGATGGCCTGGTTGGCGGCAGTGGAATAGCCGGGGAAGTACTCTGCGCAGAAAAGAAAAGAAGAACCCCAAATCAGAAAAACAAGTCAAAATGACAGATGGCAAGAAAGGACGAAGGGGTAGACGACTTACCATCAACCAGATCCTCAATCTGGCCATAGCCGGAGACCAGAGTCTGCCTGGCCTCGTCCCAGTCGGCCGCCTCCGTCTCGAACTCAGCCTGGAGGGCGGCTTCGCGGTCCTGCGCGGCCTTCAGCGCCGCCTTGTGGCTTTCCTCCTGGTCGGCCAGCTTCTTGACCAGGCGGTCGCGCTCCTGCACCAAGGCGGCGAGCTCCGCGTCCTTGGCACGAAGAGCAGTCTGGGACTCCCCCAGCTGTGCCCTCAGACTGGCGTTGGCCGCTGCAGAGACAGAAGAAGAACAATGAGAAATCATCAAGGAAGATCCGAGCCGACTGCTCAGCAGTCGGCCCGAATCTCGGGGACTACACCCAGTGGGTGCGCTGACGCGCCCCCACATGAGATAGAGATCAAGTCACATACCTCGGCTTTCAGTGAGATCGGCGGTCTTCTGCGTCAGCTCCCGAGCCTGGGAGTTGAAAGCGGCCGCTCGAAGGTTGTGGTAGTCCTGCAAGATGGACAGAAGACCGAAGTAAGAACAAAAATAGCAAAGGCAAATCCACCAAGAAGTTCCAAGCCGCCTGCTCAGCAGCCGACCCAGAACTCGGGGACTACACCCAGTGGGTGCGCTGACGCGCCCCCACGAGAAAAATCAAGAGCAAAAATGAGAATACGAACCCGGATGGCTGCCCGCGTGGCGAGGAATTCGTCGGTGAACTGCCTCAACGTCGCGGCTTGGTTCTGGAGCCGGGTCCGGACGTCTTGTGCAGCGATGTTCACCACGGCTGTCCCTCCGCCTGGCGTCCACCCGGAGGTAGCGCTGGCTGCCTCCGCGTCTCGGGCCGACGAGCTGGAGCCCACGGCCGGCCGTGGCTCCGACACCGCCTTATGCGGCTCCGACGCGGCCTTCCCTGCGCGCCGGCTTGGCGGAACCCGGACCGCCACCTCAGCTCCCGCGGCCGGCTCGCCTTCCGCCGACTGTGCGGGGCGCAGGCTCAGTCTGACCGCCTTGGGCCGCCCTAGTCGGAGGAGTCGGCCCCGGCGCCTCCCTCACGAAGATGACGTCGTCGCTGCTCCCGCCCAGACCCGGCTGGGAACCGCTGGCTCCCCCTGGCGAGGGATCCGCGTCCCCGGGCGCCATGGCGCGCAGGGGGGTGACCATCAAGGCCTCCCCTGCCACCGCTTCGGCCTCGGCCTCTGCCTGGGCCTTGGCTGCAGCCTCGGCGAGCGCCTTCGCCGCCTCCTCGTCCCGAGCTGCCTGGGCGGCGGTTGCCTTCCGTGCCTCCGCCTCCCGCGCTTCCTGCTCCTCCCGCACCTCCCGCGCGTTCCTTTCCGTCGCCTCCAGGAGGGCGGCGCGGGGATCTACGCGGCGGGTGGTGCTCCCAGAGCCCCCTGGCGACTCGACAACGGAGCCGGCAGCCGCCCGCTCGAGCGACAGTGGAGCTCTGATCAAAGAAAAGAAGACAAAGGTTGAGAAGACCACCCATGAAAAGAAAGAAGGAGAATAAACAGAAAGAAAGAAAGCTTACGCTGACACAGCCTGCGGCTGCTTCACCACTTTGCGGAAGCGAGCCGCCTTCGCGGCCGCTTCTTCCCGCCTGGTGGCTCCGTTTGGCAAACCAAGTATGCCACTGGAAAGATGATATGATTTCGGTCGAAATCGATATAAAGATCACCGGAAACGGATGCACGGTTTGCAAAAGGCGAGCAAAACAAGAATGACACGAATCTGCGATTAACAGCATGATAGCACTTAGAATACATCAAGTAACTATGCTACAGCACCCCAACATAGCAACAAAGCATATAGAAGTGATCTACAGAAGATGCTTGACAAAAGATGAACACTGAGCTACGGCTAGATCACACAATAACAGGTTCAAACAAGCATGACAAAAGTGCAAAAGATATCAGGTTCACAGTCTTAGTGAAATTACTGGACATGGCATAAACAGCATCAGGTAGCAATGTTCAGAGCAAGCAATCAACATGCTACAGGAACTTAACATAGAAAAAAAAGGCATGGCATGAATATATTAAATACATAGAACAAAAGTCCCTTACTGGCCATGAGCCAAAAAGGATCAGAAGATATGATGGCACCCATGTAAACATAGCAAGTTTCGTTAACAGGTTTCAGACTTAGCAGAAAACAGAGCATGGCATTAACAGAAATTATGAGGGCATCTTGGTGAGCTTGATTCACTCATTAGAAAGCAATGCATGACAAAACAAGCATACCTACAGCAAGATGGCATGTTTATGAAGCTATCCATGGCAATAGAAAGTTCATATCATGTATGGATCAATTACAACAACCTTGGCAAAATTGAATATCATGTTAACATTCTGCCAAAAATATTTTATAGCAAAACTAGATCAAGATTAAGACATGCTAGGGCTCTCCATAATTGCCAACAGGGGCATGGATCGATAGAGCATAACCATGTCTACAAAACATCCTTACTAGACCTACTCAAAAGAAGCATGGATCTCTCTGTAGACACATGGATACATGGCAACAAAATAACAGCAGTAACAGACTTAGCAAAATCCTGTCCCTGAAAACAGAAACATCACGAAGCCTAGTTTGCATGCTTGTGCTAGTCACCACATAGATCACAAAAATACATGGCATACACCCCTGTAAAGATGACATGTCATAGATCAAAATACCTGTAGAGCTCATGCCCATAAGATGCACACATCAATTGCAACAAAAATAACAATTCACCAAGTTCTGATAAATAACAGCAGTAAACATCATATAGCACTCTTGCACTAGAGATTTCGGCATCAAGATGAACTCAAACGAGCATGGTACAATGGAACAAAATGAAGAGCATCTCGTGACGAACATTTCGATATATCATGCATGCAAAACGGAGCTATATGCAAAGAGTTATGAGGTGATGAACAGAGCAACATATGGTGAAAACTTCGGGACTTGGCAGAAAATAAGGGGGGGAAGTCAACCTCTAGATCTGGAACGGGGTCCGCACGGAAGCCGAGGCGGCCGGGATTCCTCGCCGGAGGTGGAAAAGAGGAGGCCGGAGGAGGCGTCGGGCGGACGGGGACGGAGGAGGCCGGCCGGAGGAGGAAGGCGCCGGCGGGGTCGCGGGTGCGCGCGGGCGTCGGTGGGGTGCCGAGGACGGCGGCGACCGGCGAACGGCGGAGGCGACTGGCGGGCGCGCGCTCGGCGGCGGGAGGTCGCGGGAGGAGGCGGCGCGGGGCGCGGGGCGCGCGAGGGCACGGGCGACGGACGGCGGACGGGCCGGGAGGGCCCGACTCGGGCTCTCCGGGCCGCGAGCGGTGGATGGCGGCGGCGGGACACGTGGCACGGCACGGTTGGACGCGGGCGGCGGCGGCGCTGACGTGGCAGCGGGGGATTGGCCAGGGTGAGGTGGCGGTGGTCGTGTCCGGCGCCGGGCGGACACGTCCGGCGGCGCGGAGGAGTGGGGCTAGGGTTTATCTGCGATTTGGATGCAAATTTCGGAGGGGAGGTGTTTATATAGGCATAGGGAGCTAGGAGACTCCAAATGGAGTGTCGTTTTCGCCCACACGATCGTGATCGAACGACCGAGAGCATGGAGGTGACTTAGATGGGTTATTGAGCTGTTAGGAGGGGTTTTTTGCTGCAACACACAACAGACCTTTGCGGTTACCCGGTTAACCGTTAGAGCGTCAAACGACCTCCAAATGGGACGAAACTTGACAGGTGGTCTACCGGTGGTATACCAAGGCCACTTGGCAAACCTCGGTCCATTCCGAGAATGTTTAATACCCGCTCACGAAAAGAGACAAGAGGGGGTGCGCCGGTGCATGTGGGAGTGCCGGATTGCAAAACGGACAACGGGGAAAATGCTTGGACGCAAGAGACGAACACGTATGCAAATACAATGCACATGATGACATGATATGAGATGCATGACATGAACAAAATGCAAAACGAAAGACAAAACCCAACCATGGAGGGAATATCATAACACATAGCCGAAAATGGCAAGAGTTGGAGTTACAAATATGGAAAGTTATATCCGGGGTGTTACAGCTCATCAGAACGGCGTGCAACAAATGACATGGGATCGTCGAGGAGGTCGCGGCTCGCCCGGAGAGGGGCACCAACGTCGAGGATCAGGTATCTCATACTGTTGCCTTCCGCCGTGCGCGCACACTTTCGCCTCGTGCGCGCCGCGCGCGCGCCGAGCACGCCGACTGATGTTCTTTCGTTCGGCGCAGCTGCTACGCATGTTCGCCATGTTCCGCGATGACAACAGCGACGCAGAGTTCAAGTACCTCCATGTCTTAAGGCGGATCGACATGCGCGAGAAATGGGCGGCCGTCCGACGCATCCTTGCCAAAGCCAAAGAGACGTACAAGCCGGACGCGCCGACCGCGGGCGCGGCTGACGGGCGACCGGACGGCAACAAAGGTGCCAAGAAGGCGAAATACGCCGAGTCGGCTGCCTCGCGCGTGCAAGAGTCCATCGAACACTGCCTCGCCGACGCCAAGACCAGGGCCGCCCAGCGAGAAGAGAAAACTGAGGCGAGGTGGGCTGTTTTGATGATGAACAACGCCGTGAAACTCGACTTGCTCCGGACCAACGCCGCCGCGAAACTCAAAGCTCAAGACGCGAAGAAGAGGAACAACGACCTCGCCTTCTTGATGGGCGGCGCTGACATGCTCCAGAGCGGCGATGAGAAGCTCAAGGCGTGGTTCTTGGCGGAGCGCGGCCTCATCCTGAATCAGATACCGGCGACGCCGACGCCGACGCCGCCGCCCAGCCCCGCGGCTGATGATGATGCCTCCGCGACGCCCAGCCCCACCGACGATGCCTCCGCCGCGCCCGGCAGCACAGAAGCCACGCCGACCAGCCCGGAAGCCGTGTCGACTCCTTCCAGCCCGCGTACGCCGACGACGCCGCCGCCGGAGGTTGAGCTCGACGTTTGATGTACTCCTTCCGCGTCCTTCCTTTTCTGTACGCCGAACTACTGCGTGTCCTTTTATTTGACCGCCGAACTGTGGCACTGAATCGCCGAACTATTGCGATGATCGCTTTTCTTTGAGCGGGAACGATGGAGTTCGAATATGGGGCGCCTTTGGGGGCGGCACCTGGGGGCGTGGCTGGGGAGAAACGAACCCCAGGGGCAGATCTAGCGCCGGCTCGCCCCCAGGCCGCTCTTTTTCGGCGCCCTGGGGGGCCGAACGGCTGGAGATGCTCTTAGCACCGAATAGCCAAACCCACATCATCACTGACTCAGCACAGACACATTAGTGTTTTTTTCGTCAGTGATGACTACACCATCACTTCATTAGTGACATGTGCTTCTTACGATTCATATAGAAAACTATTGAACCCTTAAGTGCAAGGGTTTGCAGTAGGGTTTTCCTCAGTTAAGTACTAAAGCTGCCAATTTGTGGAAATCCTTAGCAATGAGTCAATGATCAGCAACGGTACACAATTAGAGAACTTCTTGTTGGTCCCCAACTTTGATAGTTATATTGTGAGTCTCACTAGCCTAGGTGCTTGATGCCGTCAATGAGCTCCTGGAGCTCAATATGGAGGACTATGGCAACAAAGAGGGTGGGGGGTGCTTGTGCCACTCTGCCCCTAAGCTGCAAAATCAGTCAGGTCTTGTTAGCGCGCTTGAACCATAATTGGGTAACATGTGTTAGGCTTGGGCTTTTGGGTAACTTGGACTTTTGTTTTTTCGCCCATAATTGGGTAACATGGACTTGCGTACCACAAAGACAACTGCGGTTCTATCAATCAAGCCTAGTAATATGCTGTGAGAATTAGCAAAAGAACTACTACATGGCCCGGCCCATCCCAGCCCAATTGGGTAACATTCAATTTGGTTTGTTCTCAGAAAAAAAACTTACAATTAGTTTTTTTAGAACAACTTTCAATTCGATTTTCAGAACAACTTTCAATTCGGCTGCCACCTCCCACATGGCCCAGCCCATCCCAGCCCAATAGAAGCCCTGGAGGCAGACCAAAACCCTCGTCCTCGACCACTCTCCCCACCCTATTCCACCGCCCCCCCCCCCCCCCCCCCCCTTCCTCCCGCCACCACACCAACCTCGCCGCCGGCCTCACTCTCCCTCTCTTCTCCGCCCCACCCCCCGTCCTCCCGCCACCGGCGCGCGCCGCCCGCCCCGTCGACGAAACCAGAACCCCTCGCCCTCCGCGTTTACTTGCCGGCTCGGCCGCGATGATCTCCGCCATGTCCTGGGTGCCGAGGGGCGCCGCCAAGAGCGTCCCCATCGAGGCGGAGCCGCCCACCAAGGAGGAGATCGAGGAGGCCATGAAGAAAATCGCCCTCGGCAGAGAGTAGGCCCCCGCCCCCCTCTTCCCCCCTTCCTCGCCGCGCCGCCGCGTTCTAGTAGAATGAAAGCGTGGTGCTTGCTTGCTTGCAGGGCCGGGAGCGACGCCGACGACGCCGACGGGGACGAGGACGACGACGCCGTGATGGAGGTCGACGGCGCCGAGGACGAGGAGGTCGACGAGGTCGCCCAGGCCAAGGCCGCCGCCAAGGCGCTCGGGACCAAGAGCAGCTCGGCCGCCGCCGTCGGCGACGTTTCCGACGGGCTCGCCGAGCTCAACATGGACGCCTACGACGAGGAGGAGGACGGTAGGCACTCGCGCTTCCCTGACTATCGCCTCCCCTGAGTTTGTTCAGGTCTCGACTGATACTTGAGCTGTAACTTGTGTGTTGTGGTCAGGGCTCGAGCTTTTCAGCACTGGGTTGGGGGACTTGTACTACAAGAGCAACGAAGAGGACCCCTATATCATCAAGAATGACGACGATGTGAGTATGCTTTCTCTTGCCGTGATAGAAGTATGCTAGTATTCGCTATTGCGTTTGAGGTGAATGACCCTCCTTCACTGCCTTATTAGGATGATGGCGAGGACGACGATGAGGAGATTGAGGACATGACTATCAAACCTACTGATATAGTGATTGTTTGTGCGCATAACGAGGATGAATTCAATTCTCTCCAGGCAAGTGTGAAAATGTTGACATGGTTTGGGCTTAATGCTGGTTTTATAGAATATATTTGTCCTCAGATTGATGAATACAGTCATACAGAATATACTTGGTTCACATTAGTCCACATCTTTGCTCCGTGCGTCTCTTTGCTGGACATTACTAGCTCATAAAGCCTGTGTTTGTGGTTGCCTGGTTGGACTGCATAAAGGTGTGACCAGTGGCCTTATTATGTATGACAGGTCAGTATAGTGGAAGAACTGGAGGATGGGGATCCTAATATGTTTGTGCACCATGAGGTCCCTCTCTCAGATTTTCCGCTCTGCACAGCTTGGATGGATTTTAACCGTCAGGATGGCGAACAGAAAGGTTAAATTGTGGTTTCACTCGAGTTTTGACAACTAAAGGATGCCCAATTGTTTCTGCAGAAGAAAGCTATATGCTAAGGCTTTACTCTATTCCTCATCTTGTGTTGCAGGAAATTTCATAGCTGTTGGCACCATGGATCCTACAATTGAAATATGGAACTTGGATGTCGTAAGTTTTCAGAAACACACATGACTATTATTTCGTATGGCCTTGAATTGCTTTGCTTCAAAGAAATTAATGTACTGTTTTGTGGACTTTCATGTTATGTAACAGGTCGACGAGGTCGAACCACATTATGTGCTAGGAGGAGTTTCAAAAAAGAAGAAGAAAGTTAAGGGGAAAAAGGTATGCTACTAATATTTCATTGTTGAGATATTTTGAAGTTTTCGATTGCTTATTTGCTTCTCGTGACTCCTTTTCTTGCTCTCATTGTAAAGTCTTGCCTTGACATTCCCGACATCCCCCCAATTTTATGTTGTTTTCCCCTTTGATTTCCATGGCAACCACAGCAGGTTATCATGTGGGGAAATCTGCAACCTGGTCTCGTAATCTCTAAACTTAGGCTAGATTGAGATTGACTGAGAGTTTGACCTAACATTACCAGTATGTTGCCCATGTAGCTTACTAGCTTTGTATCCCATTAAATGTGCTGAAATGGATGGTTGAGATCGGGGCTAACTCCACCTAAACAAAAGGCACATGAAACGAGATTGAATTGATCTATCCAATTCTTCCTTGCTAAGTACGTTACACAGGTCCTAGTAGGTTCAGTAAGTTAAGGTGCAGATTGGGTTGCTTTTTGGCTGTCAAATTGACAATGTTGGTGCAAAATGATGCTGATTGGATGAGGGTACAATGTGTGTAGAACAAATGTTGGTACTTCGTATTCATGATATTATGATTCACGTATGCCTGTGAGCGGTTGAGCATTCATTCCTTCCTTGAATCCTTAGCTACATTATTCATGCTGCATGTCATCTACAGGGAAAAACATATAAGAAGGGTAGCCATAGAAGTTCTGTGCTTGGTCTTGCGTGGAACACGGTGGTGAGGTGCGTTTTGGTTTCTGCTCAAGTGATTGCATCTCCCACTCTCTTTTCACTTACTGGACCCCTGCTGATTACTCCTTTACTTCAGGAACGCTCTAGCTAGTGCAAGTGCAGACAAAACTGTGAAAGTTTGGGACTTAAGTGCTGGTAAATGTTTAGTCACACTGCAACATCATGATGACAAGGTAATGAATGATACTCATTCTTCTTTAATTCTGTATGTATCGGTCCGAAATATTATATTGTGGCATATCAAGTTAATTTTCCTTCTGCCCAATATGTAGGTTCAATCAGTTGCCTGGAGGTCACCTGAAGTTCTTCTCAGTGGATCTTTTGATAGAACAATTGCCATGGTAATGGATGTCCTTGGCCATCATGTGAATCATTCTCCTGAAATTGCTGCTGCTGCTTATTACATATTCTGGTTGTTTGTCACTTGACCAGATTGTATCAGCATGCTGATCTCTAGCATGTCAGCAAATAATAATCTTGTCTGCTTGTGTAATTGAGCTGTGGATACTAGCCAGTTTTGGATGAGTAGCTACTAATTAAAGGCGATCATGCTAGTTATATACTCCCTTCGTCCCATAATATAAGAGCGTTTTTAACACTACACTATTGTCAAAAACGCTCTTATATTATGGGACGGAGGGAGTAACATATTACATACGCCTTCTTTTGGTTCTGGGAGTTCACCTTCATAGGTGAAGAAGATAATTTGATTTGCCATTCTTGTGGAGCGGCCTGTTGCGTTAACATAGATACTTTGAGATGCAGTTCAGTGTTTATTTGACATTCTTGTTGAGAAGGTTGTTGCTTATTTTTATATGTTTTGTACTTGCATCCACAGAACTTATATTAGTAACATTTTACAGACAGATATGAAAGACAGTGGACAATGTTGCCATAAATGGCCTGTGGAAGCAGATGTAGAGAGCTTAGTTTGTGATCCACACAATGAACACTCGTTTGTGGTAAGTGAATTCATTGTATTTTACCTGTATGCTAAAGTGGTTCAACTAAATTATCTGTGGTTTTATAGAACAATTGGAAATTTCTGACAGACAACAACTTTCTGCTAAACTTTAGTGAAGTTTCCATTAGAAACAGTATGATTCAAATCCAGATCAATAGAGTTCTGTTCTTTCATGAAGCAAGTCTATAGTTAGCATCTTAGGATCCCTGCAGTTAATTATTTAAGGCTATACTAAGTCATTATCTCAGAATGAATTTGTATTTGTGATTTTCTTTTTTGGTGCATGTGTTATATACTTTATGGTATGATAATGTGGCAGCTGGGTCTTGCAGGTTAGTCTTGAAAATGGGATGGTTCAAGCGTTTGATATTCGGACAGCTTCATCAAATTCAAATCCTGGACAACCGATTTTTACTCTGCATGCACACGAAAAGGCCGTTTCTTCCATATCCTTCGCGCCTTCTACCCCTAACGTATGTTACATTTTCATTTCAGTGTGCTAAATAAAGAGAGATGCAGCCACATGAACTGAATTACTGACCCTGCCCTTTTTTGCAGTTTCTTGCGACTGGTTCAACCGACAAAATGGTGCGTTTATTAACTATGTGCTGAAGAAGCTATTAACACTCGTGGTATTGATCCAACCGGTTGCTTACATATCTATCTGTAAACACAGGTGAAGCTCTGGGATCTATCGAACAACCAGCCTTCGTGCGTCTCGTCGCTGAATCCTAAGCTTGTACGTACTCTGACCAAATTCCATCCCTTGTCCATCTGTAAAAGGAAAGACTTACTGCAATGTGGAGCTATATTCTGTTCCAGGGAGCGTACCATGTTGCTCATCCATCTGTTTTGTTGTTTCCAGGGAGCTATATTCTCGGTGTCGTTTTCGATTGACAACCCCTTCCTGTTAGCGTGTGGAGGATCGAAAGGCAAACTGAAGGTAAGCACCACACCTTGGTATACGTTTTCTGTCGAAGCTTCCATGTGTGTCTCTTCCACTGACAGACACTCTTCTCGCTTACGTGTTTGGCAGGTCTGGAACACGCTGTCGGAACCCGCAGTGGCGAACAAATTTGGGAAGGGGCGGCAAAATGCACCAGCTCTGCGAAACGACCCTCCCACAGAATGATGGGCTCGACGCTATGTGATAGGATAGATTTTTCCGCGTTTCAGTTTTGTTACTGGGTGAAATGTAATGGGAGCATGGATTTATTTATATATGTACAACCAAACGACAGCAGAAATGGATCTGTAGTGAGAGTTCGCAGTTTGTCATGGAATCCGTTTTATTTGGACCTAGAAAAAGGAAGTCAAGTTAGCTGTTTTATACTCCCTCTGTTTCAAAATGTAAGGTGTACTAGTTTTCAGAGAATTCAAGTTAGCTGTTTTACACCCCCTCTGTTTCAAAACGCCATCGACCAGTTCATGGGTATTCAGTTGAATACCCATTATTTTTGTCAGACGAACCATGTATATACATACTACACATAGAGTTTTTTAGCACTGTATACTACGTATAGGTGGTGTTGGAAAACGTATAGGTGGATGTATGGCCCAACCAGTCAACTAGCAGGCTCCAATTTCAATTCTTGCCCGTAGGTGTAGCATTTTTGTCAAAGATATCCTGAAAATTAATGTACCCCTGTAATCGTTTTTATTTTGACTGTGTAGGCATGCTCTGGCTTCTAGTCACCACGATCGATCAGAAGATCACACGTAGAACCGTTCGGCTTGACGGTGCCTCCCTCAAAACACCCCAATTTCGATCTTGCTACAGCTCAATTTTTTTTAACACTATTGCTAATAGCAGTACTATACCATACAACGCAATAAATATTGGAGAATTACAATTCAGACATATATAGAAATGTATAAACATAGGAGATAATTCCGACAAACAATAGTTTCTTAATCTGTTCGTATTTTGCCACCAAGTTTTGGAAACTTGTCCAGAAAAGGAGAAAAATAATCTTGATTTATGCGCCTGGGGACTTCAGTGAGGGTACATACTATGAAATAATTCCAAATTTATTGCTCGGTGTTTACTGGACGGGATCGGGATGAGTTATAGCACCGGATCTCTATTCTCTCAGTCTCTCTATATATACGAGTAATGTGTTGATTGCGAGCAAAATATTCTACAACAGGTAAATACTTCTCGCCGACAACCAAAGTGAGTGCCTGCCTAGCTACTACTGTATCGGCCCGGGGTATGGACACGTACACGATTCGCATCCTTGCACTAGCCCTACTGTCTCTATATCTCGTATGCTCTGCTACCATTGCTCAATGTAAGCACACCAATCAGGTTATGCACACTTAATTTTCCAGTTCTCCTGGAAGTATGCAGTAGAGCTACTAAATGCCTTTTTCATTTGTTTCTTGTCTAATCTGTTGCGCGGTTATTTATTCACTCTAAAACAATTTTTTGCATAACAGTTGTTCGTTTGTTATCCCATAGGCCGAATCATAGATGGCATCAATAGCGAGAAGATCGATTTACCAAACGGGCTATGCGTTAAGAGTAGATGCCGCAGTACTCCAGAAGATTGCGTCTGTTGTTTGGCAGATAACAACTGCCACTGGACTATGGCCGAATGCAAGGCAGCGTGTAGAAAATCCTCGTCTTCACAAGACATGTTACTGGCGACGACAACCCCTCCTCCTTTACCTGCTCCTTAGTTTTCCAGCCTAGTCAAATTGGCTTACATATTTACTTGTCCCAAGAAAGAAATAATGCCTGCTGATATATGTGTGGAAATACATTTGTGCAATAAGATCAAGTAATACTCTAGCAATTGTTGCTATTTGGTTCAGCAAATTGCGTTTAAACTTCTACCAATTATGCCGGCTAAGTTCTAGCTAGTACAAGATCGCGGTATGAAGGACCTGCGCACTTTGCTACTTCTTGTTGTGTGGAAATTGTGAAAGCACCGAAATGATATGCTACTGCCGTGGAGTGCATCCCTCATGCTACAAGATCGCGGTATGAAGAACCTGCACACTTTGCTATTTCTCGTCGTCTGGCAATAGTGGAAGCACCAAAATGCGGTGGTTTACGATGGAGCTACTCCATCGGTGCACGGGGTAATCAGGAAGATAGGCAGAGAGGGGTGATCTTCGATGGAGGCCAGGCTACTCCGAGGGGATCTCGAGAGTTTATTTGTCGAGGTGTTTAGGCGGGTGCGCAGTGAGTAGTTCACTTGTATGGCGGGGTCACATGGGCTTGTGCACGAGTTGTAATTTGGTGGACATGGTTCTATCCCTCTTCTTTTATTAACACAAGACACACACTCGTGCTTATTCTAAAAAAAAATTCTAGCTAGTAATACAAGTATACAACCTAGGTAATGTGAGGCCTAAACCACAAGTGCTTTTTCTTGACACACCTACGTGCAGCGAGCGAATATGAACCGATCGATTGCCAAGTGGAGAAAAGAGGCAATGAGTCTCTTGAAAACAAGATCTCTATGTGGTTCTGATTCAGCACCGAAACACATCTCAAGTTCTACAAAGATCTCTAAGAACAATTCCCACACTACTGATTTAAGAAAGTTGATTAATTGTGCGTATATAAGTTGTTAATACATACTTATAATTAAAATGTATGAGATTATAAAAGATAAAATCATGTAGCCAAGCGAAGGGACGATCTGAACAAGCAATAGAGAAAAGATTGGTTATTCCCTCTGTACAGAGAGACATAATCTTAACGACAAGCACAATCATAGTCAGTCACCTGGAAAATTTCTTCATGTCTTAGTATCACTTGATCCGTCGTGTCATTGAAGCAAAAACTAGAGGAAAACACTTTCTATTATACGTATGCTAATAAGCAATTTTTCTTAACACAGTACAAGCACAACCGGTCATATAAACGCACATACACTCATCTCTATGAACACACGCACATCCTACCCTATGAGCACATTCGAGATACCGAGGCGACATAACATCTTGAGATTAACCAAGTTGCCATAGATGTCTTCGTAGTCGACAGAACGTCTCCTCTGGTGCTCCCACTGAACGCACATCGTCGGAAGGGATGAAATAAATTCAGAAAAATGCGACCACCAGTGCCAAGTCTAATAAGCAATTGTCAGACGCCTCGTGCACCATCGATAATCTTCCATCTAACGGTCAAGATATCCGAACAAATTGCCCGTTTCTAACCTCCTGATTTTTATCCTTTGATGGAAGAAAATTACTATTTGGTTGGAAGCAACTCAATAGTAGATGGAAGCTAAAGCGTGATGCTCCTACAACAAGTGAAAATATTTTTTTCATTTAATGGAAGCGAAATACAGTTTGGTTGGATGCGAATGATTTTGGAACAAGTTGAATTATTTTTCATTTTTATGAAAGCAAAATACTATTTGGCTGTCTTCTCGTTGTGGACTGGCAATGGGAGAGCTAGAAATTCTTGTGGGAGCATTGTTCATCGGGGCGTTTCAATGACATAGTGAAGGGTCCATGCGTTGTGGCTGAGGGGGCATTGTGGTGGTCAACCGAGTATTAGAGTGGGTCGTTCTATATTCGTTGCCATAGCGGTGCCCTCACACGGTGAAGCTACCAAGCGATCCAGACCCCGGTGCGGTTATGGAGTTGATGATTAGGAGCAGTTGAGGAATATGTGGACACTGCCCTACGAGACAGGGATTCATTATGTAAGTTGTGGCCCCACGTATGGGTGCTCACAGAATCGACCAGCGACATGCTACTAGGGTGGATACTGGCACACAAGGACCTTCTGATTGTCACGACTGACGGTGGCCCCAAGAGCATGAGATCCAAGGAGGCCCACCTGGCAGAGGCGGGGGCTGATGAAGACCCAAGTGCAGTCGAGTAGGTGTGCGTGTGGTGGTTGGGTTGGCGTGCTTAAGTACAGCCGCGTGTGGCTGGTGTGGGTATTGTGTATTACTTGGCTGAAACGAATCGGAGCAGAGCTGCCCTCTCTCCAAGTTATCTCCTCCTTCCACTTTCCCCTTTCTTCCTCCTACCAACTCCGATCCCCTCCTTCTCGATCTCCTCTGCCGATCAGGCACGTTACAATCTGGTATCAGAGGTCGGTCGTCCTGGAGACGGTGTATCCAAAACCGCGCTACAGCACCAAGCAAGCTCTCAAGACGGCGGCGATGGAGGAGCAGTTGGCGGCGCTAATCCAGTCCGTCAACGCCAGTCGGACGGCGACGGAGGCGCGATTGGAGGCGATCCAGACCTCCCTGGAGTTGTGGCGGCCTGCGGTGACTCACATCCAGCAGCAAGTGGATGAGTTACGCGCCCAGGTCGGGCGCATCGCGCTTCATCCTGTCCTGGCGGCGCCCCCGGAGTCAGATCTGGGCTGTGCCGGCGACGCGGTGGTGCACGAGACGAACCACGGGCCAGATGGCCACGGCGCGGGCGACATCACCGGGGGACGGGCACACGGGGTGGTCACCACCCAGTTGCCCCCTCCGGTCAAGAGTACGTCTCTGACCGATCCCGATCCCCTTTCCCATTCTCTTGCTCTGAGCCCGCCCGAACTGGTCAAGGATTTTGAGCCCCGTACACCGCATGCTACCCAGTCTAGCTGGTCACTTCCAAAACTGGATTTCCCGTCCTTCGATGGGGATAACCCACAGTTTTGGAAAACCCGATGTGAGAAATATTTTGATGTCTATAGTGTTCCACCTGAATTATGGGTTCGGGTAGCTACCTTGCATTTCTCTGGGAACGCTGCTAGATGGTTGCAGCTGCATGAGTCGAGGGGAACGACCATGACTTGGGGAGAGTTGTGTACAGCACTGTGTGGGAAATTCGGTCGGGAACAGTATCAGGTTCATCTTCGTCAGTTTCGCACTCTGAAACAGACAACCACAGTGCATGCATACATGCTGCAGTTCGAGGAACTTATGCATCAACTTCTAGCACACAATCCTGCATTTGATCATGTCTTCTTTACCACGCAATTCCTTGAAGGGCTCAAGCAAGAGATTAGAGTAGGTGTTCTGTTACATCAACCCAAGGACTTGGACTCCGCATTTTCCTTGGCATCTTTGCAGGAAGAATTGGTGGAAACTCTCCCTCGCCGTGAGTTCAGACGGCAAGAGGTACAGCAGCCACATCCCGGCCGGCTCTTGCTGGCGCTCGGGGCCCCGCTGGTGCGACCCCCTCTTCCTGGGCCACCTGCGGCTGCAGAAGATCGCCGCGGCATCGACGCGGCACACGCACAGGAACGTGGCGTTCGTGGAGACGACCGGGTAGCAGCACTACGAAACTACAGGCGTGCTCGCGGTTTGTGCTTCAAGTGCGGTGAGCGTTGGGGGCAAGGCCACCAGTGTGCCCCAACAGTTCAGCTACACATCATCGAAGAGCTGCTTGACTTATTGCAAGCAGACTATCCGGATCCTGCTGATCCAGAAGCTGCAGAGGACGAAGAGGTTCTCATGTCTATTTCCAAAGTCGCAACTGCAGGGCAGACAACACCACACACTGTCAGGCTATTGGGCAGAATTGCTGGCAAGGAAATACTTATTCTGGTTGATTCGGGTAGTTCACACAGTTTCATCAGCGAGGAAGTGGCGAGTCGTCTGTCTGATAAGGTGCAACCGATGACCCAGATCTCTGTAAAAATTGCCAATGGAGGTCTACTCTCTTGTTCAGCCATGATACCAGCCTGTACTTGGCAGACACAAGGGTTTGAGTTCAAGACTGACATGAGGGTTCTGCAACTGGGATGTTACGATATGGTGGTCGGCATGGATTGGCTCCAGCAATGTGGGCCGATGTGGGTGGACTGGAAGCAGAAAATCTTGCAGTTCTGGCACAACAACGAATTGATAGAGCTGCGGGGGGTAGTCCCTACAACAACCAAGGTAGCTAAGGTGTCAGCCGAGCAACTGAGCGCTATGGAAGGAGAGGAAATTGCACACATCATCCTCCTGCGCACAGTCGAGCAAGCTACGACGGGGGACAGTCAGGAGCAGGCACCGGCTCCAATAATGGAGTTAATAGAAGAGTTCTCTCAAGTGTTTGCAGAACCAACTGGATTGCCACAACACAAGCCGTGGGATCACGCCATTCCCCTGATTCCGGGAGCCAAGCCAGTGAACATCCGACCGTACCGCTACACTCCAGAACAGAAAACGGAGATTGAAGCGCAAGTCCAAGAGATGCTGAAGGCAGGACTGATTGTGCCAAGTGTCAGCCCCTTCTCGTCGCCAGTGCTGTTAGTCAAGAAGAAAGATCAGCCTTGGAGGTTCTGCGTGGACTTTCGACACTTGAACGCAATCACCCTCAAGCATGCCTACCCCCTGCCCATTATCGAGGAGCTTCTAGATGAACTTGCCGGCTCGGCTTGGTTCTCCAAACTGAAACTGGACCTTCGAGCAGGATACCACCAGATCAGGTTGCTGGAGGAAGATGAGATGAAGACAGCATTTACAACACACCAGGGACATTTCCAGTTTCGGGTCTTGCCATACAGGGTAACAGGAGGCCCGCCGACATTCCAGGGAGCGATGAACATTTTGATGCATCCACTCCTAAGGCACGGGGTGCTCGTATTCATGGATGATATCCTAGTGCATACCAAAACCATGTCGGAACATTTGGTATTGCTGAGACAAGTGCTCCAGCGCCTGCAAGAGCATGACTTAAGAGTCAAGCTTTCAAAGTGCGCGTTTGCGCAACAAGAAATCAGCTACTTAGGGCACAAGATCAGTAAGGATGGTGTGGCAACATTGGATGAGCACATCCAGGCTGTTCAGACATGGGAGCAACCAACCACAGTCAAGCAATTGCGTGGGTTCTTGGGCTTAGCCGGGTACTACAGAAAATTTGTCCGCAACTTTGGTATTCTCGCAAGGCCTCTCAACGACCTCCTCCGGAAGAATACCCTATTTGTCTGGACACCTACGACTGAAGCAGCATTTCAAGCCCTCAAATGTGCACTGATCGAGGCCCCCGTACTGGCTCTTCCGGATTTCAGCAAGCAATTCGTAATCGAGACAGACGCCAGTGCTACAGGGATCGGCGCGGTGTTAATGCAAAATTCGCACCCGGTCGCCTACCTCAGCAGGGCTCTAGCTCCCCGGAACTTGGGTTTGTCGGCGTATGAGAAGGAGTGCCTCGCGCTACTAATGGCAGTGGATCACTGGCGACCGTACTTGCAACATTCCGAGTTTCTGATTAAGACAGATCAGCGCAGTCTCCTGAACCTGACGGATCAGAGATTGAACACGCCTATTCAGCAGCGAGCGTTCACCAAGCTTGTCGGGCTCCAATTTCGAATCCAGTATAAGGCAGGCACATCGAACAGAGCGGCTGATGCGCTGTCTCGACGTGTGGCAGACCCACAGGCAGAACTTGCGGCCATCTCGGTGTGCCGACCAGTGTGGCTGGACACGATCCTTCAGAGCTACAAGGATGACCCAACAGTGCAGCAGCGACTCACCCGGTTGGCTCTGGATCCGCTGGTTGATGAAGGGTTTTCTCTACAGGAAGGAGTTCTCCGGTTCCAAGGAAGAATTTGGATCGGGCAAGCCCCTGAAATTCAAGAGGCCTTGGTAAGAGCTCTCCATGACAGTGCCACAGGAGGTCATTCGGGGTTCCACGCCACGTACCACCGTGTGCGTCGCTTGTTTGCTTGGAAAGGACTGAAGGACACAGTCAAGAGTTTTGTTCGTTCCTGTTTGACATGCCAGCAAGCCAAGACAGAACGGGTGTCTCCGGCAGGACTCCTACAACCACTTCCAATTCCCAAGAGGCCATGGGCAGTCATTTCTCTGGACTTCATCGAAGGGCTGCCCCGTTCAGGAGGGTATGACGTCATCCTGGTTGTCGTCGATAAATACTCCAAGTATGCTCACTTTGTTCCGCTAAAGCACCCGTATACTGCCTTCTCGGTTGCCACAACATTCATGCAACACATCTTTCGCCTCCACGGCCTACCACTGGCGATCATATCCGACCGAGACCGGATCTTCACCAGTGCGCTATGGCAAGAATTGTTCAAACTGTCCAAAGCAGAGTTAAGGCTAAGCTCTTCTTATCACCCTCAGACGGATGGCCAAACGGAGAGAGTGAACCAATGTTTGGAAACATATCTCCGATGCTCAGTTCACTCCTGCCCGAAAAACTGGTACAAGTGGCTCTTTCTCGCTGAATACTGGTACAACACGACATTCCATTCAGCCTTGGGACGTACACCATTTGAGGTCATCTATGGGACGCATCCGAGGGAATCAGGTGTAACTCAAGTGGACGAATGCACGGTGCCAGACCTTGCTGCATGGCTCCGCGAGCGGGAGGTGATGCAAGACCTGTTACAGCAACACCTCAAGCACGCACAAGACCGCATGAAGCGTCAGGCGGACAAGCACCGCACGGATCGGGAATTCCAAGTGGGCGACTGGGTATTTCTCAAGTTGCAACCATTTATCCAGACCTCGGTGGCGCAGCGACCTTACCAGAAACTGGCATTCAGATACTACGGGCCTTACAAGATTGAAGCACGAGTGGGAAAGGTGGCGTACAGGCTTCTTCTTCCAGACACCAGCAGAATACACCCAGTGGTCCACGTATCGCAGCTCAAGCAGGCAGTTGGAGTGGATGTGCCAGTATCAAGTGAGTTACCTCCTCCTGATGATGTTTTGCAGGCAGCGCAAGAACTCTCTGCGTCCTCGACAGTAGGGAGGTGAGCAGCAACGGCGTCCGCACTCAGCACGTCCGTGTCCAGTGGAGGGACTGGCCGCCCTCACTCGCGACCTGGGAGAACCTGGAGGCGCTGCAGCGGCGTTTTCCAGTGTCACTGGCTTGGGGACAAGCCGGATTCCAAGGGGGGGAGAATGTCACGACTGACGGTGGCCCCAAGAGCATGAGATCCAAGGAGGCCCACCTGGCAGAGGCGGGGGCTGATGAAGACCCAAGTGCAGTCGAGTAGGTGTGCGTGTGGTGGTTGGGTTGGCGTGCTTAAGTACAGCCGCGTGTGGCTGGTGTGGGTATCGTGTATTACTTGGCTGAAACGAATCGGAGCAGAGCTGCCCTCTCTCCAAGTTATCTCCTCCTTCCACTTTCCCCTTTCTTCCTCCTACCAACTCCGATCCCCTCCTTCTCGATCTCCTCTGCCGATCAGGCACGTTACACTGATGCACGATCATGTATTGGATTTGGTAACAAATGCAACCAAGGATGAGATGGGAGGTGGTCGGATGTAGTAAAAGGAGCTTGTATGGTGGTACTGTTATTATGAACGAGATAATGAAAAACGTGAAGGAAGTCTACACCGGGATCGGCAAAACAAAATCAACAAAGATAGCAGTCATACATCTTTGACAACATCGCCACCACCATTTCGCACGCAGACTGCTATCCCGGCGAAGCCAGCAGAGCCGAGTCCTACTTAGTTAATCTTCGCACCTTTTCAAACATGGAGGGAGTACTATTCAACGTGGGCGTGCTCTATTTTTGGCCTGATTTGATTTTAAAAGTTATAATCCAATCTTTTTTCACAGCTGTATGGCTGCGATTCTCCTGCCTGTGTCCGTGTCATAATGTTGTCGTGCGGTTTGTGTCGTCTGCGTTTTGACGAGCAATATCCAAAGAGTTATCAAATTTAAAAGAAAGGTAGTTTTCAAAATATAGGAGTATAAGAAAAATCACACTTCCTGTTCAAAAAAAGAAGAAGGAAAAAGACAATCTTGTAAACCGCAGCAAGCTCACCAATAGAAGAGATTATGCACCAACCGCATGCAAATGGCTTGTTTGAACGTCCAGCTCTATCTGCAATTCTGCATAATACACATGTCCAGGGACTGTATTCCATCCATATACGATTCTAGACGTAGGAATCTTTTCTAGATTCTAGATTCAGATAGGTATCCCAAATTCCCAATATTCAAACTTCTCTATCTCTAACGTAGGAGTACATTGCCAGCCAGCCGGAGCTCTCTATATATATAGTTGGGCATCCTCTCCATGATTATCCCATCCTCCTCTCCAGCCCGTCCCTTCCCCTCACGCACACGATGGCGCTCTCCAAGCACACCATCGCCGTGTTCTTTGCCCTGCTGGCCATCGCCGCCGCGCTGCAGCCGTCCGACGCGAGGCTCCGGTCCGCCGCCGCAAACCAAGAAGAAGCCCAAGCCACCACCACGGCCGATGGAGGCTCCCCGTCTCTTCCCAGCCTCCCACTGCCTCAGATCCCCGGTATGCCCAGCCTACCACCAATATTCCGCTCCCTTTTCCCGCCACTGCCCCAGATCCCCGGCCTGCCTCCGCTCTTTGGTGCACCGCCATCCCAAGGGTTGCCTCAGATCCCCGGCATGCCACACATCCCACTCCCCACCCGCTCGCCACCACCGCCACCGCCGAAGGAGTGCCTGACGCCGTTGACGGCCATGATACCGTGCATGGACTACCTCACCAACATCACCGTGTTCTCGCCTCCGGGCGCATGCTGTGACGGCCTCAAATCCGTCATCAGCAGCGCACCGATCTGCCTATGCCACGGCCTGAACAACAATGGCGGCATGAGCAAGCTGTTCCCCAAGCCCATCGATCCCATCCGCATGCTCATCCTTCCGGCTAGGTGCGGCGCCATGATACCCTTCCAGACGATCTTCTCGTGTGGCAGTAAGTTGCACCAACCCCTGCTGTCTTGCCTGTTTTTTGTTTTCTTATATATGCTTCTTTGAAGGAGATTGATTAACTTGTGATGATCTGACAGCCCAACCATTGCCGCCGCTGACGCCTCCAGCTATGTCTCCGGCGCCTCCTGCTGCTTCTCCCGCGCCATCACCATCACCTTGAGGTTATCTTGATCTCTCATATATGCGTTGAACAACAACCCTAAATTATTTCTGTACTATATTATGTTTAGCCTCTGACATTAATTTCGCCTTTGCGTTTTCGTGTTGCAGAATCACCCTAGAGTGGCAAAAGGATGGATGCATGGACCAAGGATGGTTTCATCAGGATTAGATATAGAGTCAAATTATCGTTTTAGTTGGTTTTGCTTAGGTACAGAGAAAAACATCGATCAGCTAGCGTTTAGGGTTCAGACGTACGTCATACGTAGTTCCTAGTGCTGCTTAGTTACATTAGTAGAGTTTCAATCATGTAATCGATATTGGATAATATATAAATTAGATGCATATTATGTTATTGCTGCCCATAATTGTGTTGTTTGTGTGATGGCTCAGAGTTAATTAAGGCTGGGTTGAGGTGATCTACTGTATATGCGGGCATGTTAAAGGAACAGGGGGGGCCTTGGTATTGAGAATTTTGAAGTCAAGAACAGATGTCTTCTCAATAAGTGGCTGTATAAGTTATCAGTTAAGACTGAGGCAACGTTGGCGCAGATTCTCCGTAGTAAATATCTGCAGTCCAAGACTTTGTCCCAGGTGACAGTGAGACCGACTAACTCGCCGTTTTGGAAGGGGCTTATGAGAGTCAAAGCTGCCTTCTTTAATAGAACAAAGTTTATTGTCGGTAATGGAAACACTAGTGCTATTCCTAATTCCAAACATGTTTGGAAAGTCAAAGTTCCTTTGAAAATTAAAGTGTTTATGTGGTTTGAACATAAACAAGTCATTTTAACAAAGGATAATTTGATTAAGCGCAACTGGACAGGATCTACTAGGTGTAGTTTTTGTGATCGGGACGAAACTATCAAGTACCTCTTCTTTGATTGCCCGTTGGCGAGAGTTTTGTGGCGCACGGTGCAAATTGCCTTTAACACTACTCCTCCGAATTTGGTCAGTACGTTATTTGGAACGTGGCTTGTTGGGATAGAGTCCGAAACAGCTAGACACATTCGCGTAGGAGTATGTGCGTTGTTATGGGCAATTTGGAACTGCAGAAATGATTTGGCTTTTAACAGAACAACAACTATTCATTTTTTACAGGTTTTATTCCGAGCTACTGCGATGATCCGTATGTGGTCATTACTCACTCCGACGGAGGCCAGAGAGCGTTTGGTTACTGGATCTGTCCGGTGGGAGATGGTAGCGTGGGATATCTTCAACCGGTTTGGATGGCGGTCATGTAATAGGATAGGCGATTAGTTTATCTATCTTTGTTTTGCCAGCCGGTTGTGGCTTTTGGGCCTTTTGTTTTTGGCCTTGTGGCTCTTTGTGAGCTTGCCGTTTTTCTGTTTTCAGACTATTAGACCTTGTTGAATCTCTTTATTTATCTATAAATGTGGCCGTATGCATCGTTCCGATGCAGAGGCCGGGGAGTCCCCCTTTTCGAAAAAAAAATATGCGGGCATGTTTGATTCTGTTCATACACGGAAGTCTTTGGATCGTACTACAAAGGAAACGAGACAATTATTTTGACCAATTCCCCAAGATCAAGAGCAAAAAATATATGTGACCTTGTTCTAAAAAGATAAACATATGCCGCTCGATTGGTTAGCCGATCGACCGGACACTGAAGCTTCTCCCTCGATTAGTTAGCCGGCTGTCTGGACACTGAAACAATCGAGCAAAGCAGAGGAGGCAGCAGCTTCAGAAAGAACAGAGCAAAGCAGAGGAGGGAAAAACTTCAGAAAGTACATAGCAAAGCAGAGGAGGGAGCACATTCAGCGGCTCAAGCCGCGCACAAGCCCCAGATACGGTACATAAAGGCAAGAAATAAGCGGTGGACTAAGCGGCGTTTTATTTATCAAAATTCAAGGTGAATGTGGCCTTCATTCTTTCTGTAACAGCCATTTGCCGATACAAAATTCCAAGTTCACATCTTCAGATGGTTTTTCCGTCCCGGTAGCCAGCGTTCGGTTAGATAGATAAATGGCTTTCGTGATGTAGGCCACAACAGAATACCGAGAGATGCATTCATAATCTGTCACTGTTATACCTGCAGAACAATTATACACATGCTTATTACACAGGTCCAGTAAACTGAAGATGTCGTCATGATTATTATGCAAAACACGGGGCTAGTTTTTTTTTCTTTGCGGGGAACACGGTGCTAGTTATTGGAAAAGGATAACATATGACAGTGCATGTATTTAGGTGAAGGGACCTGAATATCTGGCGTACGTCAGATTTGGGGAGATTTTGAGCGAAGGGTTAGTTCGCCCGGAATGGTAGAAGCTAGCTAACAATTGTTTTCGCTAGTATCATCGTCCAAGCGCAAACCCCTTTTGACCCACTGGCTACGGAAAGGCCTAGAAAACAAAATCTCAACATAAAAAAAAACAAAATGATAACGCTCACAAGTGTGGCACGAAGTAACATCGCCCAAATGCCTCCATTACTATTCATTTTGGCACGTCAAAACACATGACATCAGCAGGAATCTTTTTGGTTTTCAGCTTAAAAATGTTTTATCTCCTAATTAAAAATCCAATTAAAAAATCTTTTTGACCATTAAATCCGTCTCGAGGAGATCTTCAAAACTAGATCCCATGTTGATATGTTTCGATAAAAAAAATTTGGCAAAAAGTTACCATGATGTTTACACTGTAGTTGCCATAGTGTTTACACTAAAGTTGCCATGTGGCAATTTTAGTTTATAGATCATGGCAATTTTAGTATTTTGACCATGGCAATTCCATTACTTTGACCATGACAATTATTTTTTGTATGAACCATGGCAATTTTAAGTGCATGTATCATGGCAATTTTAGTTTAAGGTTCATGGCAAGTCTAGTTTTTAGTTCCCCGTTTTATATTATGTCAAAATTTACTTTTAAATGTAGAAGAAAAATAGCTGAAACATATCATGGGAACTTCAGTGTAAACACAATGGCAATTCATGTGCAATAGACATGACAACTTTTAACCCAAAAAACAGTCGTCGAAACATATTGATATGAGATCTAGTTTCGAAGATCTCGTTGCGATGGTTTAATGGTGAAAACGGATATTCAATCGGATTTTTCATTTAAGAGATAAAACATTTTAAAAACTCGAAATCCAAAAAGATTTCCACATACATGCATGAGATGACGTGGCAATCTGTTTGCTTTAGAGACGTGTGGTGCGCCTTCGTCCCTGTCACACGTGTGCCAGTTATCGACATCCTAAAAAAGAGAGGGAAATAAGCTTTCAGCCATAAGAAAATCCTGAAATCTAGGAAACTAATACATGTATGGCTACCCGATTTATTTATTTGCTAATGTTAACGTTCACACGTGTGGCACGAAGCAACATGGCCCAAACGCCTCCATTACCATCCATTTTGACACATCAAAACATATGACATCACTAGTAGAAAAAGGGTCAAATGTCAAGCACATTAGTGCCGGTTTGCTTTTGAGCCGGCACTAATGTGTGCATTAGTGCCGGTTCCAACGGCTAGCCAGCCGCTTTCATTAGTACCGGTTCGTGGCCGACCTTTAGCACCGGTTCGTGCCACGGACCGGTACTAAAGTGAGTGGTGGCAGGATGTTGTCAGTCCGGGGCCCCTCCAGCACCTTTAGTACCGGTTCATGGCACGAACCGGTGCTAAAGGTCGTCCTACATAAGCCCTTCGTCCACCCGAGCTCGCTCTGTTCTTCCCCTTTCCCCTCTCCTCTCTGTTCTTCCCCTCTTCCTCTCGAGCTCATCACACATTTTGCCCAAAATTTGTCAAGATTTGAAGGCCCCCATCCATTCAAATGATCACAAAGGTTAGCAACTTTGTCCTTTCATCTCTCATTGCTAGATTAGCTCTTGCAATGCTTTGTATAGTGATTAATTTATGAGTTTAGTAATTTGGTAGAAAATATATGTGCTAGTATTTGATTTATATGCAATTTGTGGTCAAAACTAACACTTAGTTTGCATATGTAGGTGTGGTTTACTTAGTGCCTTCTAAATCTCCGTCGTAACCACAGTCGATCGCCCGCACCGTTCCGTCGCCGGCACCACCTTGTGGTGAGCCTCTTGTTCATGAATGTTTTACATTACCAAATTGATGTTTGTGTGATTTGGATATATAGTTACTCGTATAATTATCTTACCCGTACGTTGTTTGTTATACATAGTGCCATGGTTTTGATATCCGTCCTCGTCGGCCCTCGTCCTTTTTATGATTCGGATGTGGTATATTCTCTTTTAAAACTAGTTGTTGCATTTCGTGTTTATGACAAATTATGCCCATCAAGTTGACATAGATATTTTTGTCTAGGAGGTTTGTGAACCGGAAATTCCAACCGACCCTATTGTCGAGAGGTTAAATTTAGTTAAAAGAGAAAACGAGTATTTGAAAGAAAAATTGAAAAGAATTGAGGGGGAGAAGATGGAATTGGAGTTGCATGTTGCCGATGTTGTCGATGATCAGAAGATCAAGATGGAGAAAATGCGCTTGAAGATTAGAAAGATTAGAAAATATGCCATTGATAGTGAGGCTTGGTATCATTATGCTGTTGGATCAATTGTTACCTTAGTTGCGATCTTGATCGCATTTGTTGTTGCATTTAAATTCTTTAGTTAGAGAGTTATTTGTTTGTTGCATTTAAGTCTTGTATGAACTTTATGTATGAACTTGTATTAATTTGGTCTATTCGGTGTTGTGTAATGAAGATGAGCCGACAATGGACGTACGATGACCGATGCTCTCCCGAGTTCATTAATGGCATGCAAACTTTTCTGCTTGCGGCTGAGGCAAACAAGCGGGCGGATGGTTTTATGCCTTGTCCATGTTTAGTCTGTAAGAATGATCACAATTACTCTACGTCAAAAACCATTCACGTCCACCTGTTTAAGTCCGGTTTCATGCCCCACTATAATGTTTGGACCAAGCACGGAGAAAGAGGGGTTATGATGGAAGACAATGAAGAAGAAGAGGACGACGACAACTATCCTGGCCATGGGTTCCCTGAATACGATGATAAAACAATGGGGGAAGAAGCTGAGCCGGCAATGCGGGAAGAAGCTGAAGAAGAGGCATCAGATGAGCCCGCTGATGATCTAGGTCAGGCCATTGCCGATGCAAAGAGAAACTGCGCAAGTCATTTGGAGAAGAAGAAGTTGCAGTGCATGTTAGAGGATCACAAGAAATTGTTGTACCCGAATTGCGAAGCTGACAAGAAAAAGTTGGGCACCACACTGGAATTGCTGCAATGGAAGGCAGAGAATGGTGTATCTAACCAGGGATTTGGAAAGTTGCTGGTAATGATAAAGAATATGCTTCCAAAGGACAACGAATTGCCTGAGAGTACGTACGAAGCAAAGAAGGTTGTCTGCCCTCTAGGGTTAGAGGTGCAGAAGATACATGCATGCCCTAATGACTGCATCCTCTACCGCGCTGAGTACGAGGATTTGAACGCTTGCCCGGTATGCGGTGCATTGCGCTATAAGATCAGGCGCGATGACCCTGGTGATGTCGAGGGCGAGCGCCCCAGGAAGAAGATTCCTGCCAAGGTGATGTGGTATGCTCCTATAATACCACGGTTGAAACATTTGTTCCAAAACAAAGAGCATGCCAAGGCGACGCGATGGCACAGAGAAGACCGTAAGAAAGACAGAAAGTTGAGAGTACCCGCTGACGGGTCGCAGTGGAGAAAAATTGAGAGAAAGTACGGGAAGGAGTTTGCAGATGACGCAAGGAACGTATGGTTTGGTCTAAGCGCAGATGGCATTAATCCTTTTGGGGACCAGAGCAGCAACCATAGCACCTGGCCTGTGACTCTATGTTTGTATAACCTTCCTCCTTGGTTGTGCATGAAGCGGAAGTTCATTATGATGCCAGTGCTCATCCAAGGCCCTAAGCAACCCGGCAACGACATTGATGTGTACCTAAGGCCATTAGTTGAAGAACTCTTACAGCTGTGGAATGGAACATGTGTACGTGCGTGGGATGAGCACATGGAGGAAGAATTTGACATAAAGGCCTTGCTGTTCGTGACCATCAATGATTGGCCTGCTCTCAGTAACCTTTCAAGACAGACAAACAAGGGATACTGCGCATGCACGCACTGTTTGGATGATACCGACAGTATATATTTGGACAATTGTAGGAAGAATGTGTACCTGGGACATCGTCGATTTCTTCCGAGCAGGCATCCCATAAGAAAGAAAGGCAAGCATTTCAAAGGTGAGGCGGATCACCGGACGAAGCCTCGCCACCGTACTGGTGCTGATGTACATGATATGGTCAAGGATTTGAAGGTAGTCTTTGGAAAGGGTCCTGGCGGACAACCTGTTCCGAATGACGCTGACGGACGCGCACCCATGTGGAAGAAGAAATCTATATTTTGGGACCTGCCCTATTGGAAAGATCTAGAGGTCCGCTCTGCAATCGACGTGATGCACGTGACGAAGAATCTTTGCGTGACCCTGCTTGGCTTCTTGGGCGTGTATGGGAAGACAAAAGATACACCTGAGGCACGGGAGGACCAGCAACGTATGCATGGAAAAGACGGCATACATCAGGGTCATGCCAGCTACGCTCTTACCAAAGAAGAGAAGAAAATCTTCTTTGAATGCCTGCTCAGTATTAAGGTACCGTCTGGCTTCTCGTCGAATATAAAGGGAATAATAAACATGGCAGAGAAAAAGTTCCAGAACCTAAAGTCTCATGACTGCCACGTGATTATGACGCAACTGCTTCCGGTTGCATTGAGGGGGCTTCTACCGGATAACGTTCGATTAGCCATTGTGAAGCTATGTGCATTCCTCAATGCAATCTCTCAGAAGGTAATCGATCCAGAAATCATACCAAGGTTAGAGAATGATTTGGTGCAATGTCTTGTCAGTTTTGAGTTGGTGTTCCCACCATCCTTCTTCAACATCATGACGCACGTCCTAGTTCACATGTTGATATGGTGCAACAACGTGAATTTGTTTGGTTTTTGGCTTAAAAATGTTTTATCTCCTAATTAAAAAATCCAATTAAAAATCCGTTTTCACCATTAAATCTGTGTCGACGAGATCTTAAAACTAGATCCCATGTTGATATGTTTCGACGAATTTCTTTTTGCCCAAAAGTTGCCATGATGTTTACACTGTAATTGCCATAGTGTTTACACTAAAGTTGCCATGACATGTTCTATCTATTTTTTCTTCTATATTTAAAGCTACCGTTGTATTTTCAACTACTTTTTACGGCAATTTTTTTAATTGACCATGGCAATTTTTAGTAATTAACCACGACAAATTTAATGCATGGATCATGGCAATTTTTAGTAATCCATCATGGCAAATTTAGTTTATAGATCATGGAAATTTTAGTTTTTGACCATGACAATTCCAGTAATTTGACCATGGATTGTACGAACCATGGTAAATTTAAGTGCATGTATTATGACAAATTTAAGTAATTCATCATGGCAATTTTAGTTTATGGTTCATGGCAAGTCTTGTTTCTTAATTCCCTGTTTTATAATATGTCAAAATTTATTTTTAAAGGTACAAGAAAAAATAGCTGAAACATATCATGGCAACTTGAGCGTAAACACCATGGCAATTCATGTGCAATAGACATGACAAATTTTAACCCCACAAAAAGTCGTCGAAACATATTGATATAAGATCTAGTTTCTAAGATCTCGTCGCGATGGATTTAATGGTAAAAACAGATCTTCAATCGGATTTTTCATTTAAGAGTTAAGACATTTTAAAAACTCGAAATGCAAAAAGATTCCCACATGCATCCATGCGGTGACGTGGCGCAATCTCTGTGTTATAGGGCGTGTGGGCGGGTGTTGCTCCCACCACACGCGTGGGCGTTATTAGCTTCCTATTTTTTTATTTTTTCCATGCTTTGGTGAATAAAACTATCAGGTATTTTTTTAAAAAATCATAGTGAACCATAAAGAATGCAAGAAATGCCATGCTTCTCTAAAAGTTATGCTACACCATGTTCGGAATTAAAGAAAAAAGACATACTCAAATTTGCAAAACATTTAATTCGCGTGACAAGAATTCTTTGGCAAATTCAAAGATTTACCATCACTATATAAATTCAAAGATTTTCCACGAGTCAAGTTTAATTTTTTTTCCATGTGCCAAGTTAAAAAATTCATAGATTTTCCTTATGACAACAGTAAAAGTTCAAAGATTTGGTAAATTTATTTATTGTTGGGCAATATCGCAAACTCTTGTAACAAAGAATTCTTTGGCAAAATTTCATAGATTTTCCATGACTGTCTACATAAAAAAATTATTGGACAAATTTATAGATTTTTGGGTGTTATTGCAATTTCTTATGACAAAGAATTATTTGGAAAAATTCATAGATTTGCCATTAACATCTACATACAAACAATTATTTATATATATTCTTGGGCAGTACTACAAATTATAATGACAAAGATTTCTTTGGCAAAATTCATAGATTTTCCATGAATGTCTACATACAAAAAAATCCTTTGACAAATTTAATTATTCTTGAGAAAATCTAGACCTGGTATGATTTAATGAACATTTGCCAAGCATGGCAAACTAAAAAGTTGTCATTGTAAAACGATGCAGGTAGCCATCTTCTTGGAATTCAATTTGTCATGGATGTAAAACTTGCCATGAATTTAATCTGTTCTTGTGAGAAAGGCAGAAATTTTTCATGACAATAAATCTGATAGTATATAAAACAAAATTTACCATGGTATGTTAATTTTTTTGCCATGGTAACTCCAATAAGTTTTTCATGGTCTAATTAATAAAGTTGCCATGATATAATTAATAAAACTGCCATGCTACCTACAATAGATTTGTCATGGTAAGTCTACTAAATTTGACATGGTAGTAAGTCTAATAAATTTTCCGTGATCCAAAAACCCAAATAATTTTTTTTATAATTTCTCTATATTTGCCATGAGGCTTGAAGATTCTAAGTTTCATGTTTTGGAAAAAGAAATATTTTGAAATTGCCATGTAAAGATAAGAAACAATTTTTTAAAATTTGTGGGGTGTGTACAAAATTCCAAGAGTTTCCATGTGAACATTAAATATATTACTCTAAATTTGCCATGTTTTGGAAAAAGAAATGTTTCTAAAATTTCGTTTGACCAGAAGAAAGAATATTCAAAACTAGCGATGTGTGGATTAACAAAAATTATAGATTTCCCATGTGAGTATTAATTTTTTTTCTTAAAATTTCCATGTGACTCTTAGCAAGAATTGCAAAAAATTGTCATGTCTTATATACCAAAAAAACAAAATAGTGACATCTAAAAATTAGTCTATTTCCATGTGGACAACACGAAAAAATGTAAAATAATTTCCTTGACAAGTTTTGGAATTGATAAATTTACCTAGTCCAATATCCAGACTTAAGAAAAAATCTTTACTAAAACATCATGGCAAAAATCCTTTTGGAAAAATGAAAAAAAAACATGTTTTTGTAAAAGTCACGTGGCAAGAAATATTAAAATACAAGTTTTTTGTCGTATGGTATGTACAGAAAAAGAATTTAGAAAAAAATGCCATGGTGAATACAATGAATTTTCCATGATATGTACAATAAAATCTGACATAGTAATTTCAACAAAAAGAAATTGCCAATGTATCTACAAATATGAATACCATGGTAAATATAGTAAATTTGACAAGGCCTGATTGAAAAATCATAGTACGTAATTTTTTTTCTTCTCGAATATGCACGAGTGTGTGTACTATATACTGAAGAAGAGGAAGGGGTAAAGAGCCCTCTACCTTTATGTTTACATATTACATTACATGCAACATCCACTCCACCCGAACTAAAGCGAGTAGTCCTAACTTCTTAAGGTAGCCCACATTGACAGCGCCGCAAAGAAGTCGTGGTGTCACTTTTGAGTAGGCCGACCTTCTTCCACGTCATGCCCTCACCCTCCACTCTCTCTAATAGAAGGTTGAGACTTGAGAGATGACGTTCACCATCAAATGCAATGGCATTACGGTGTTTCCAAAGTTCCCAAATGACCAATAAGAAGAGTGTCCGCACGTCCTTCTTGGTTGCACCGTTACCCGTTATATCAATGCACCAATCCTGCAATGTAGCTCCCCTAGGTGGTGGCCACTCTGGCTTGCTGAGTGCTAGACATATTTCCATCTAGATGCCCCTCGCAAACACATAGTCCATCTATTGACTAATGTTATTAACCTTGCCATGGAAAAACAATTGTACAAATTGACATGGAAAATGTAAATAGAACTCTGATGTTTGTAAAAATTGACATGTCAATTGACGATAATCAGTCTAAGACATGTCAAATGTAGAAATTTCTTTTTCCTAAAGACTATTCAGAACTTCCATGGAGATACATGTTAAGTTGGCATCGCAAAAAAAATATTATTTTTTCTACCATGACAAAATTATTTGTATCATGGAAAAAATTCTTTTTGAAACCTATGCACCGTAAATAAAGTTGTCACCAATTTTATATGGTAAAATGATGGACATGACAATTAGGTGTTAATTTGTATGAAAGTTTTTAGAAGAACATAAAATTTCCCATGTCAAATTTATTTTAGCACAAATACGTAATCATATAGTACAAGGGCGTCTACCACAAGGTTAAAGATGAGGGGAGAAATAGGGGACCCCTGCCTCAGCCCTCGCGAAGATCTAAAAAAGGGGCCACTTTAACACTGGGTACCGCATTCAGTCACCTTTAGGTCCCACACCACTGTTCTTCGCATTCTCCATGATTCTTACAGGTTCAACCACTAGTGGTATAACTTTCTGCATAAACCTAATATAACTCGAATTAGCGTGAAATAGATATTTCTATTTAACTACAAAAACTTAAGTAATGCAAAAAATTGTAATGTTATATATAAATTCTATTTGTTTCCCAATAATTTATTTATTTTGCCTTGTTATGCTAAAATCTCGGATAAAGCCCTGTATGAGGTAGAGCCTAAAAAAGTCAATGGAAACTACAAGGAAAGAAAGGAGAGGATGCACTGCTCTATAGAATTGGTCTCCATGTATCCACAAGTGATCGCCATGCCACCGACGGTGAATGAAACACATTCACAGTTAATCCCCACACCTCCACATGATCACAGGTGATCCCTCCAACTCTACATCTGAACACACCAAACCAATTGATTCCAAATATCAACTTAGTATAAATATGGAGTTGCTATGCGACTTTTTGGTGCTTTCTGGGAATGCAAAAGCCCGCGCTCAGCGTGAGCCACCCTCTCTTGGCTTCAGGGTCCGTTGTCGTCTCTACATGTGAATGCCCAAATGAATTTATGCAAACCTTATTTTGTCCCGGCTTGTTATAAATATCGAGACACATGTAGGGATGGTTCAAACAAATTTGGGACATGGGGTGAAATCAAATAATAATTTTTATACCATACTTTTATACTTATTTTTTTCATACTATAATATTAAGGAATATACATTTTATTATTTAGTTGGTATAATTAACCACATAATTTAGTTGGTGTAGTTAACCAATGCTCTTTGTTATCGGCTGTAACGCACATTAGTGATCAATTTGTTTATGCTAAGTTTAAATTAAGCTCTGTAACATAAATTATCTTTGAATTTTTGTTTGTGAATATTTCAAAAAATATATAGTGCACAGATACATATTTGTATGTATGTGCATATCTTCATGTATAGTTTAGTTTCATTAAATATCTTGTTAGAGATTTCTAAATAACAATATCCAACTAATATTTTAATAGTTGTTTCTAGTGTATTATCAGATGTGCATGTTTTTAGAACCTTATAGAGTAGACATTGTATAATTTCAAAATGTGTCGCAAGTTAGATTCAGTAAGAAGTTCAACATATGCATGTACTGATATCACTAGTCATCCATGAAATAAACATATGCTTACAATTTACTTATTTGGCATGCTTGATGCCTGCTTGAACTACGTCGGTATTTCCCCAAAGAGGAAGGGATGATGCAGCACAGCGAGGATAGGTATTTCCCTCAGTGATGAGACCAAGGTTATCGAACCAGTAGGAGAACCACGCAACACTACGTGAACGGCACCTCCACACAAATAATAAATACTCGCAACCCGACGTGTTAAAGGGGTTGTCAATCCCTTTCGGGCAACGGCGCCAGAAATTGGCAAACGGACGTGAGAGAGTTGTAAATATTGATAGATCGAACGCCAAATAAAATAAAGTGCAGTAAGGTATTTTTGTATTTTTGGTTTAATAGATCTTAAAATAAAAGCAAAGGAAAATAGATCGCAAAGGCAAATATAATAAAGAAGAGACCCGGGGGACGTAGGTTACACTAGTGGCTTCTCTCGAGAAAATAGCAAACGGTGGGTGAACAAATTACTGTTGGGCAACTAATAGAACTTCAAATAATCATGACGATATCCAGGCAATGATCATTATATAGGCATCATGTCCAAGATTAGTAGACCGACTCCTGCCTGCATCTACTACTATTACTCCACACATCGACCGCTATCCAGCATGCATCTAGTGTAGTAAGTTCATGGAAAAACGGAGTAATGCAAAAAGAACTACTCACGCATCATCAGAGAGGCACCAATGGACATGATGCACCCCTCCGAGATGGTGTCTAGATTGGATCTGGTGGTTCTGGAACTTGCGGCGGCTAGAATTGATTTTTGTCGACTCCCCTAGGGTTTCTGGAATATTGGGGTATTTATAGAACAAAGAGGCGGTTCGGGGGGCATCACAGGTGGGCACAACCCACCTGGGCACGCTTGGGCCCCCAGGCGCGCCCTGGTGGGTTTTGCTCCCCTCGGAGTACCCTAGGTGCTTCTTCGGCCCACTGGATGTCTTCTGCTCCAAAAAAATTCACAAAAATTTTCGCTGCATTTGGACTCCATTTGGTATTGATTTCCTGCGATGTAAAAAACATGCAGAAAACATCAACTAGCACTTGGCACTATGTCAATAGGTTAGTACCAAAAAATGATACAAAATGACTATAAAATGATTGTAAAACATCCAAGAATGATAATATTACAACATGGAACAATAAAAAATTATAGATACGTTGGAGACGTATCAGTATCCCCAAGCTTAATTCCTGCTCGTCCTCGAGTAGGTAAATGATAAAAACATAATTTTTGATGTGGAATGCTGCCTAACATATTCATCACATATTCTTTTCTTTGTAGCATGGACATTTGGACTTTTATATGGTTCAAAGCAATAGTCTAGTTTTGACATGAGACTTAAATACTCAAGCATATCAACAATCAACCATGTCTTTCAAAATATCAACGCTAAAATAAGTTATCCCTAGCCCATCATGCTCAATCATTGATCCATTCATGAAACACACTCACATATTAGCTACACCCAATGCTCAAGTACGATCATAGTGCCCCCTAGTTGGTGCTTTATAAGAGAAGATGGAGACTCAAATTAAAAAAAAAATTGCATAAAGTAAAAGAAAGGCCCTTCACGGAGGGAAGTAGGGATTTGTAGAGGTGCCAGAGCTCAAAGCGAAAAATTTAGAGATAAAAACATTTTGAGAGGCATACTTTTCCCACCAACGAAAACGACTTAGAGCTCCCAACACTTTCCATGCTAGATATATCATAGGCGGTTCCCAAATAGAAAATAAAGTTTATTCCTTTTTCAACCATACTTTCACTTTCCATGGCTAGCCCTATCCACGGTTGCCCTCCATACCAAAACTTTCCAAGGAATTTATTATTTGACAACATAAAGTAAATTTATTTTTTCATTTCAGGATTGGGCATCCCTAATACCTTTGCCTTACTCTCGTGCAATGACAAGTGAATAAACACTCATCATGAGAATAACACATCTAGCATGAAAAATATTGGCCACCCCTCACCACCTCGCGAGCGGTACGAGCACACAAAAGAGAAATTTATTTTGAAAATTAGAGATGGCACATACAAATTTGCTTAGAACGGCAAAAGAATACCGCATATAGGTAGATATAGTGGACTCATGTGGCAAAACCGGTTTAAAGGATTTTGGCTGCACAAGTAGTGATCATACTTAGTGCAAAATGAAGGCTAGCAAAAGATTGGGAAGCGACCAACCAAGAAACGAATAATCTCATAAGCGAGCATTAAGCATAATTAACACTGAGTAATGCACCACAAGTAGGATGTAATTTCATTGCATGACTATTGACTTTCGTGCTTACATAGGGAATCACACACCTTAACACCACAATTCTTACTAAAGCATAATTACTCATCAACATGACTCACATATCACATCATCATATCTCAAAACTATTACAAGGAATCAAGTTTATTTTGTCCAATGATCTTCATGAAAGTTTTTATTATATCCTTCTTGGATATCTATCACTTTGGAACTAATTTTCATGTGTTGCTTTGATAGGCTCAAACAAATATAAGTGAAGATCATGAGCATAATATTTCTTTCTCTCAAATTAATTTAAGTGAAGCAAGAGAGAATTTCTTAATTTTTTTACTAATTCTCAAATAAATCTAAGTGAAGCATGAGAGCATTTCTTCAAAAATACTAAAGCACACCGTGCTCAAAAAGATGTTAGTGAAGCACTAGATCAATTCCATAGCTCATAAACATTTAAGTGAAGCATAGAGAGCAGTTTTAACAAGTCATGGAATAATTTTGGCTCTCTCAAATAGGTGTGTCCAGCAAGGATTAAAGACTTAAAACACAAAGCAAAACAAGCAAAGACTCAAATCATACAAGATGCTCCAAGCAAAACTCATAGTATGTGATGAATAAAAATATAGCTTCGAGTAAAATACCGATGGTCGTTAGAAGAAAGAGGGAATGCCACTCAGGGCATCCCCAAGCTTAGTTGCTTGCTTCTCTTTGGATAATAGCTTGGGATGCCATGGGCATCCCCAAGCTTAGGCTCTTCTTACTCCTTATTCCTTCATCCATCATAACATCACCCAAAACTTGAAAACTTCAATCACACAAAACTCAACAAAACCTTCATGAGATCCGTTAGTATAAGAAAACAAATCACTACTATAAGTACTGTAGCGAACCAATTCATATTTTATTCTTGCATTATATCTACTGTATTGCAAATTTTCTATGGCAAAAACTCATCAAAGAAAACCATAGAATCATCAAAACAAGCACACAACGCAAAGAAAACAGAATCTGTCAAAAACAAAACAGTCTGTAGCAATTTGGAAATTTCGAATAGTTCTGAAACTCCAAAAATTCTGAAAAATTAGGAAGACCTGAGCAATTTGTATATTAATCTTCTGCAAAAAGAATCAGAGTAAAATCACGTTTCTGTTATTTATTAAAATTACTTTTGTGAATGCAAAAGTTTCTATTTTTCAGCAAGATCAAACAACTATCACCCAATAAGATCGTAAAGGATTTGCTTGGCACAAACACTAATTAAAACACAAAAAATTCATTCATAACAGTAGCATAATTGTGCAAACACTCAAGAACAGAAAGTAAAAAAAAACAAATTTTATTCATTGGGTTGCTGATACGTCTCCGTCGTATCTATAATTTTTGATTGTTCCATGCCAATATTATACAACTTTCATATACTTTTTGGCAACTTTTTATACTATTTTTGGGACTAACATATTGATCCAGTGCCCAGTGCCAGTTCCTGTTTATTGCATGTTTTATGTTTCGCAGAAACCCCAAATCAAACGGAATCCAAATGGGATAAAAACGGACAAAGAATATTTTTTGAATATTTGGAAAATATGGGAAGGAGAATCAACGCGAGACGGTGCCCGAGGGGGGCACGAGGCAGGGGGGCGCGCCTCTGACCCTCGTGGGCCCCCTGTAAGGCGGTTTCTGCTCTTCTTTGGCCGCAAGAAAGCTAATTTTCGGTGAAAAATCTAGGCGAACACGGATCTCCATATATATACGAAACGGTGAAAGGGCAGAAGGGGGAGCGCAGAAACAGAGAAAGACAGAGAGACAGATCCAATCTCGGAGGGGCTCTCGCCCCTCCCACGCCATGGAGGCAAAGGACCAGAGGGGAAACCCTTCTCCCATCTAGGGAGGAGGTCAAGGAAGAAGAAGAAGAAGGGGGCTCCTCTCCCCCTCTCTTCCGGTGGCGCCGGAACGCTGCCGTGGCCACCATCAGCATCACCGCGATCTTCACCAACACCTCCGCCATCTTCATCAACATCTCCATCACCTTCCCCCTCTATCTACACCGGTACACTCTCCCGGAACCCGCTGAACCCTCTACTTGAACATGGTGCTTTATGCTTCATATTATTATCCAATGATGTGTTGCCATCCTATGATGTCTGAGTAGATTTTTGTTGTCCTATCGGTGGTTGGTGAATTGCTATGATTGATTTAATTTGCTTGTGGTTATGTTGCTGTCCCTTGGTGCCCATCATATGAGCGCGCGCGTGGATCACACCATAGGGTTAGTTGTATGTTGATAGGACTATGTATTGGAGGGCAAGAGTGACAGAAGCTTCAACCTTGCATAGAAATTGATGCATACGGGATTGAAGGGGGACCAATATAACTTAATGCTATGGTTGGGTTTTTACCTTAATGAACGTTAGTAGTTGCGGATGCTTGCTAATAGTTCCAATCATAAGTGCATGGAATTCCAAGTCAGGGATGACATGCTAGCAGGGGCCTCTCCCACATAAAACTTGCTATCGGTCTAGTAAAGTAGTCAATTGCTTAGGGACAATTTCGCGACTCCTACCACCACTTTTCCACACTCGCTATACTAACTTTATTGCTTCTTTACCTAAATAGCCCCTACTTTTTATTTACGTGCTCTTTATTATCTTGCAAACCTATCCAACAACACCTACAAAGTACTTCTAGTTTTATACTTTTTCTAGGTAAAGCGAACGTCAAGCGTGCGTAGAGTTGTATCGGTGGTCGATAGAACTTGAGGGAATATTTGTTCTACCTTTAGCTCCTCGTTGGGTTCGACACTCTTACTTATCGAAAGAGGCTACAATTGATCCCCTATACTTGTGGGTTATCAAGACCTTTTTCTGGCGCCGTTGCCGCGGAGTCATAGCGTGGGGTGAATATTCTCGTGTGTGCTTGTTTGCTTTATCACTAAGTAATTTTTATTTGCTGTTCTTAGTTGTTTTCTATCTTTAGTTATGGGTAGGAAACGCAAAATACCAAAAAAATTAGTTGTACCGACTGAACCAATGGTTGAAGAACCACTCAAAATCTATCACACTCCTAAAGCTTATTACTTGGATCATCTTCGATACCTATGTGATCGTGCTGAAACCCCAACTGGCTTAGTTGAGGGCAAATCTCTAGATGAGCATGCTTGTTATGTGCGACACCGCATATCTGAAAAAGGGAAACTTTTACTGGGTCAAATTCATCGTTTGCAATGATATGCTTGGAATTTATGTGAAATATATGATTTTACCTGTTGTTCTGAAAACCCTAAGAAACACCTTCCCTACCAATGTGAGTTTATTGATAATGGAATCGTATCTTCGTATGCTAAGGGTGTTTATAATTACTATGATGTTCAACAAATTGAAGAATTTGTTGCTTTTATGGGTGCTTATGAAATTGCTTCTTTGATTGAAAAGTATGGTGCTACTCTTTACAAATCTGAAAATTTTGCCATACTTAAATATTGTTATGATAATTATGCTTCTAATGCCTATGTTAAACTATATATTGAGGACTCCTCCGCTGTCTAAGAAGAGACTAATATTTTGCAGGAGTCTATGGAAGAAGAAATTGCTGAAACTGTGAGCTCATTGGATGAAAAAGATGATGAGGAGAGCGAAGAACAAAAGGAGGAAGAGCGGATTAGCTACCCGTGCCCACCTTCTAATGAGATTAACTCTTCAACTCATAAATTCTTTAATTTCCCTTCGTGCTTACCGAAGGATGATTGCTATGATGATTGTTATGATCCCGTTGATTCTCTTGAAATACCCCTTTTTGATGATGCTTGCTATGCTTGTGGCCAAGATGCCAATATGAATTATGCTTATGGAGATGAACTTGCTATAGTTCCTTATGTTAAACATGAAATTGTTGTTAACGCACCCACGCATGATAGTCCTATTATCTTTTTGAATTCTCCCTACTACACTATATCGGAGAAGTTTGCGCTTATTAAGGATTATATTGATGGGTTGCCTTTTACCGTTGCACATGATAATTTTGATAGATATAATATGCATGTGCTTGCTGCTCCTACTTGCAATTATTATGAGAGAGGAACTATATCTCCACCTCTCTATGTTTCCAATATGATAAAATTGCACGAAACTGCTTATGCTATGTATTGGCCTTTACTTCATGTTCATGAATTGTTCTTGTATGACATGCCGATGCATAGGAAGAGAGTTAGACTTAGTCATTGCTTGATATATGTTACTTTGTGCTCACTACTAAATTACAAATCATTGTTAATTAAAATTGGCTTTGATATACCTTGGAATCCGGGTGGATCCATTACTTGAGCACTATATGCCTAGCTTAATGGCTTTAAAGAAAGCGCTGCCAGGGAGACAACCCGAAAGTTTTAGAGAGTCATTTATTTCTGTTGAGTAATTTTATATAGTTTAAAAAAATAAAGTGGGGAACCTAAAACTTTTCAAAGAGAAAAGTGAAAGTGAGAGAGACAAGCATTGTTGAAGTGGGGGACGTCCTTGAACTTTGTTCATGCTCACGGAAACTTTGTGAATCTTAATTACAGAAACTTTTCAACAAAAATAATTATCCCCCTTTAATTCCATTGTATTATAAAAATAATGTGCCAAGGTTTGCCTTTAGGATGTTTACAATGCTTGTTGGTTTGTACGGTGCAGGACAGAAACTTTGGCTGTAGTGCGCGATTTTTATTTTTTTACTAGAACGTCAAACGGTTCTGATTATTTTTGCACTGTCTTTCTATACAAATTTTTTATTTTTCATAATTTTGGCAGAAGTTTTGAAGTACCAGAAGTATGGATAATGTTCAGATTATTACAGACTGTTCTGTTTTAGACAGATTCTATTTTTGATGCGTAGTTTGCTTGTTTTGATGAAACTATCAATTTATATCAGTGGATTAAGCCTTGAAAAGGTTATATTACAGTAGATACAATGAAAAACAAAATATGAATTGGTTTGCAACAGTACTTGGAGTGGTGATTTGCTTTATTATACTAACGGATCTTATCGAGTTTTCTGTTGAAGTTTTGTGTGGATGAAGTGTTCGATGATCGAGGATGTCTCGATGTGAGGAGAAGAAGGAGAGGCAAGAGCTCAAGCTTGGGGATGCCCAAGGCACCCCAAGTAAATATTCAAGGAGACTCAAGCGTCTAAGCTTGGGGATGCCCTGGAAGGCATCCCCTCTTTCTTCAACAAGTATCGGTATGTTTCCGGATTCGTTTCGTTCATGCAATATGTGCAAGTCTTGGAGCGTCTTTTGCATTTAGTTTTCACTTTTTCTTTTATGCGCCATGCTGGTATGAGATAGTCCTTGGTTGATTTATAGAATGCTCATTGCACTTCACTTATATTCTTTGAGTATGGCCTTATAGAATGCTTCATGTGCTTCACTTATATCATTTGAAGTTTGGATTGCCTGTTTCTCTTCACATAGGAAACCACCATTTGTAGAATGCTCTTTTGCTTCACTTATATTTTTTAGAGCATGGGCATATCTTTTGTAGAAAGAATTAAACTCTCTTGCTTCACTTATATCTATTTAGAGAGATGACAGGAATTGGTCATTCACATGGTTAGTCATAAAATCCTACATAAAACTTGTAGATCACTGAATATGATATGTTTGATTCCTTGCAATAGTTTTGCGATATAAAGGTGGTGATATTAGAGTCGTGCTAGTTGAGTAATTGTGAAATTGAGAAATACTTGTGTTGAGGTTTGCAAGTCCCATAGCATGCACGTATGGTGAACCGTTATGTAACGAAGTTGGAGCATGAGGTATTCATTGATTGTCTTCCTTTGTGTGGAGGTCGGGGGCGCGCGATGGTTAACTCCTACCAACCTCCCCCCTAGGGGCATGCGTAGTAGTACTTTGCTTCGAGGGCTAATAAACTTTTGCAATAAGTATATGAGTTCTTTATGACTAATGTTGAGTCCATGGATTATACACACTCTCACCCTTCCATCATTGCTAGCCTCTTCGGTACCGTGCATTTCCATTTCTCACCTCGAGAGTTGGTGCAAAATTCGCCGGTGCATCCAACCCCGTTATATGATACACTCTGTCACACATAAGCCCCTTTATATCTTCCTCAAAACAGCCACCATACCTACCTATCATGGCATTTCCATAGCCATTCTGAGATATATTGCCATGCAACTTCCATCATCATCATATACATGACTTGAGAATTTATTTTTATATTGCTTTGCATGATCGTAAGATAGCTAGCATGATGTTTTTATGGCTTGTCCGTTTTTTGATGTCATTGCTATGCTAGATCATTGCACATCCCGGTACACCACCGGAGGCATTCATATAGAGTTATATCTTTGTTCTAGTATCGAGTTGTAATATTGAGTTGTAAGTAAATAGAAGTGTGATGATCATCATTATTAGAGCATTGTCCCAAAAAAAAGAGGCCAAAGAAGCCTAAATAAAAAAAGGGGGGCATAGAAGCCCGCAAAAAAAGAAAAAAGGGGCAATGGTACTATCCTTTTACCACACTTGTGCTTCAAAGTAGCACCATGTTCTTCATATAGAGAGTCTCTTGAGTTATCACTTTCATACACTAGTGGGAATTTTCGTTATAGAACTTGGCTTGTATATTCCGATGATGGGCTTCCTCAAATGCCCGAGGTCTTCATGAGCAAGCAAGTTGGATGCACACCCACTTAGTTTCCAGTTTGAGCTTTCATATACTTATAGCTCTAGTGCATCCGTTGCATGGCAATCCCTACTCCTCGCATTGACATCAATTGATGGGCATCTCCATAGCCCATTGATTAGCCGCGTCGATGTGAGACTTTCTCCTTTTTTGTCTTCTCGCATAACCCCTATCATCATAATCTATTCCACCCATAGTGCTATATCCATGGCTTGCGCTCATGTATTGCGTGAGGTTTGAAAAAGCTGAAGCGCGTTAAAAAGTATGAACCAATTGCTTGGCTGAAACCGGGGTTGTGCATGATTTGAATGCTTTGTGTGGTGAAGATGGAGCATAGCCAGACTATATGATTTTGTAGGGATGAGCTTTCTTTGGCTATGTTAGTTTGATAAGACATAATTGCTTGGTTAGTATGCTTGAAGTATTATTGTCTTAATGTCAAATGATAGACTATTGCTTTGAATCACTCGTGTCTTAATATTCATGCCATGATTAGATTACATGATCAAGATTATGCTAGGTAGCATTCCACATCAAAAATTATCTTTTTTATCATTTACCTACTCGAGGACGAGCAGGAATTAAGCTTGGGGATGCTGATACGTCTCCGTCGTATCTATAATTTCTGATTGTTCCATGCCAATATTATACAACTTTCATATACTTTTGGGCAACTTTTTATACTATTTTTGGGACTAACATATTGATCCAGTGCCCAGTGCCAGTTCATGTTTGTTGCATGTTTTATGTTTCGCAGAAACCCCATATCAAATGGAATCCAAACGGGATAAAAACGGACGGAGAATATTTTTGGAATATCTGGAAAATATGGGAAGGAGAATCAACGCGAGACGGTGCCCGAGGGGGGCACGAGGCAGGGGGCGCGCCCCACCCCTTGGGCGCGCCTCTGACCCTCGTGGGCCCCCCGTAAGACGGTTGCTGCTCTTCTTTGGCCACAAGAAAGCTATTTTTTGGTGAAAAATCTGGGCGAAGGTTTCAATCCAATCGGAGTTACGGATCTCCATATATATACGAAACGGTGAAAGGGCAGAAGGGGGGGGCGAAGAAACAGAGAAAGACAGAGAGACAGATCCAATCTCGGAGGGGCTCTCGCCCCTCCCACGCCATGGAGGCCAAGGACCAGAGGGGAAACCCTTCTCCCATCTAGGGAGGAGGTAAAGGAAGAAGAAGAAGAAGGGGGCCCCTCTCCCCCTCTCTTCCGGTGGCGCCGGAACGCTGCCGTGGCCACCATCATCATCACCGCGATCTTCACCAACACCTCCGCCATCTTCATCAACATCTCCATCACCTTCCCCCCTCTATCTACAGCGGTCCACTCTCCCGGAACCCGCTGTACCCTCTACTTGAACATGGTGCTTTATGCTTCATATTATTATCCAATGATGTGTTGCCATCCTATGATGTCTGAGTAGATTTTCGTTGTCCTATCGGTGGTTGATGAATTGCTATGATTGATTTAATTTGTGTGTGGTTATGTTGCTGTCCCTTGGTGCCCATCATATGACCGCGCGCGTGGACCACACCATAGGGTTAGTTGTATGTTGATAGGACTATGTATTGGAGGGCAAGAGTGACAGAAGCTTCAACCTTGCATAGAAATTGATGCATACGGGATTGAAGGGGGACCAATATAACTTAATGCTATGGTTGGGTTTTTACCTTAATGAACGTTAGTAGTTGCGGATGCTTGCTAATAGTTCCAATCATAAGTGCATGGAATTCCAAGTCAGGGATGACATGCTAGCAGGGGCCTCTCCCACATAAAACTTGCTATCGGTCTAGTAAAGTAGTCAATTGCTTAGGGACAATTTCGCGACTCCTACCACCACTTTTCCACACTCGCTATACTAACTTTATTGCTTCTTTACCTAAACAGCCCCTACTTTTTATTTACGTGCTCTTTATTATCTTGCAAACCTATCCAACAACACCTACAAAGTACTTCTAGTTTTATACTTTTTCTAGGTAAAGCGAACGTCAAGCGTGCGTAGAGTTGTATCGGTGGTCGATAGAACTTGAGGGAATATTTGTTCTACCTTTAGCTCCTCGTTGGGTTCGACACTCTTAATTATCGAAAGAGGCTACAATTGATCCCCTATACTTGTGGGTTATCAGTTGCCTCCCAACAAGCGCTATTGTTTTACGCCCCTAGCTAGGCATAAAGCAAGGATCTAAGTTTTGTCATCTTTCTCCTTAGTTTCTTTACAGGTATTTTAGTCATGAGGTTTTGTAAAAACAACGTAAAACATATTATCCATAGAAACTTTAGCATGATTAAGTTTCTCATTATCATAACCCCTTTGATTTCCGGCAACAATCCAAGAGTAATGTTGATTAACATTATTGAAAACTTGTTGGATTACATCTAGAATGGGGACTTCCTTTTTAAGATTCTCATCAAAGATTTTATTATCCCCACATAAATGTCTTAATGCATAATCACTATTGTAAAGAATTTCATCTATCACGGGCTTTTCATGATTCATACCATAAAAATCAAAGATTTCCCTAGCTTCCCGTATTATGTAGTCAAATTCATTCATAAGAACGAGAGTATCCAACTTCTTAGCCTTGGGATTTTTTTATAACGGAAGCTCAAAAAAAATCTTTGCAAAGTAGGATGAGTACGGATAAATTTACTTTAAAGTTTAAGAACTAGTGCTGAAATAGCATCCGCATAAGATCTAGTAGTTCTAAGTCTAGGAGCATCATCAAGACTTAGATTTCCAACACAGTTGAAAAATTCTTGGATACGTTCTTTTCCCATAACATTCCCTTTCCCCAAGATAAAAGTATTAGCATCAAGATTGCCCGTACGTCCAATCTTAGGAGTTAGGCCATCATCTGTTGCTGCAATACCGAAATCACTCCTGATTGCAAGCAAAGGATAGATCTGACTAGAAAATGGCGAACCAAAAAGAGGGCGAATAAAACGGCAAATTTTTGTGAAGTGGGGAGAGGAAAATGAGAGGCAAATGGAAAATAATGTAATTTCAAGGAGATGATATTTGTGATTAGGAACCTGATAGATGTTGATGATATCTCCCCGGCAACGGCGCCAAAATTCCTTTTGATGCCTGCTTGAACTACGTCGGTATTTCCCCAAAGAGGAAGGGATGATGCAGCACAACGACGGTAGGTATTTCCCTCAGTGATGAGACCAAGGTTATCGAACCAGTAGGAGAACCACGCAACACTACGTGAATGGCACCTGCACACAAATAACAAATACTCGCAACCCGACGTGTTAAAGGGGTTTTCAATCCCTTTTGGGCAACGGCGCCTTGGCAAACGGACGTGAGAGAGTTGTAAATATTGATAGTCGAACGCCAAATAAAATAAAGTGAAGCAAGGTATTTTTGTATTTTTGGTTTAATAGATCTGAAAATAAAAGAAAGGCAAATAAATCGCAAAGGCAAATATAATAAAGAAGAGACCCCGGGGCCATAGGTTTCACTAGTGGCTTCTCTCGAGAAAAATAGCAAATGGTGGGCGAACAAATTACTGTTGGGCAATTCATAGAACTTCAAATAATCATGACGATATTCAGGCAATGATCATTATATAGGCATCACGTCCATGATTAGTAGACCGACTCCAGCCTGCATCTACTACTAGTACTCCACACATCGACCGCTATCCAGCATGCATCTAGTGTATTAAGTTCATGGAAAAACGGAGTAATGCAATAAGAACGATGACATGATGTAGACAAGATCTATTTATGTAGAAATAGACCCCATCTTATTATCCTTAATAGCAATGATACATACGTGTCAGTTCCATTTTTGTCACTGGGATCAAGCACCGTAAGATCGAACCCATCACAAAGCACCTCTTCCCATTGCAAGATAAATAGATCAAGTTGGCCAAAGAAAACTGAAAGAACATGTGGTGCCCCCATGTTTGGTTTTGGTAATTGACGACAATCTCTATGGACTAATGGTTGCCTTGAGTTATATTTGAAGGTTTTGTCCATAGGCTTTTCTTGGAGTACATGTGTTGGTTTCAAGGAGAGTTTGTGTTGACCAAGGTGCTATTAAGGAATTATCCAAAGATTGGTCATGTGAGAGTTGAGCTTATTGCAAGCATGTCTTGAAGAAGAAGATTGTGTGATCATTCATGTTTACCTTCAAGACATCATCCAAATGAAGAGAGTTGGAAAGATTCTAGGTTGATCAAGACTAAGTCAAGAGTGAATCAAGTTGATCAACTCACAAAGCGTTGAAGATGTACCGAGAGGGATCAAGTGTTCCCATGGTATGGTAAGCATTGTCCATTGTGCTTTGTGTACTAACCCATGGTCTATGTGAGAGTTCTATGTGGGGTTAGGTACGTGTTCATGGGCTTGCGTCAAGAGGAAGATATCACTCAACCCATGGAGAGGATGACATCAAGTGGTGATCGTCATCAAGATTGTCGTGTGCAAGTTCAAGTGGAGCATCACGAAGAGATCAAGTGCTTGAAGCTTGCCGTCCATTGTGGTGACAATGGACTTGTGAAGATGTGCCGAAGAGTGGCTCACCCATAGTGGACTATGGGGGAGTAATCATCTAGTCTTCATCGAGCCAACGCAATCAAGAAAGGTGGTCCAACTTGAGGGAGTCAAGATCGTCATCATCTAGCTCAAGTGGACCATGTGCAAGGCAAAGGTTTGCCCTTGATAGGTTTTCTATTTTACCGGTCTCATGGTGGTAGTTGGGAGACCGGGTTATAGGATCGATAGCTGTACTATCAAGGGGGGCTCTCAAGTGAGTAGCTTGATCGTATCGTTCGTCAAGAGCTCAAACCATTGCATTCTTGCATCATGTTTCTTGGCTCTTGTTTGGTTCTCTTTGTGAGTCTTATAGCTTATGGTCATCTTGATGACAAGCTTGAGTTCATCGAAAACGGAGTTTGCATGCGTCTTCTATGCTGTTTTTGATGTTGGAGGTTTTACCGGTCTTATCCGAGAAAGGGTTCTCACCATTTTTTTGGGCCTTTTCTTATTAGCTTCTTATTGGTATTTCTATCAAGATTGTGTTATCCCTTGTCGCTAGCTTTCCAACAAACTTGGTTTCGTCGAATTCGGAGTCCGTTCGCAAAAGTTGTGAAAGTTTTGGTGTTCTGAAAAGGCTGCTGCGGTACTACCGCGGACAGGAGCGGATGTAATTTTTTACTACCGCTTGGAGCAGTACTACCGCGGCTACTTCCGTGGCTACTTCCGCTCGGGACCAAAAACTCGTCACAAGTCCAGCGATGGTAGGCACGAATGTAATTTTTTAGTACCGCTCGCAAGCAGTAGTACCGCTACCCTTAGCAGTAGTACCGCTACCCCTAGCGGTATTACCGTGAGGTCAAGCGGTACTACCGCTCCGACGGTTCTTCTGGCTTTTTTGCATCCTCGCTGTTGTGTTTCAAAGGGCTCTACCGCCCTAGCGGTAGTACCGCTCCTTGGAGCGGTAGTACCGCTCGGTGCGGGCTGTGACCATAACGGTTGGATTTTTCCCCACCTATAAAAGGGGGTCTTCTACCCCAATGAACCTTATCCTTTGAGCTCGTGTTCTTCCCCCATTGTTGACCTTCTTCGAGCTTGCTAACTCTCAATCCCTCCATGGATTCTTGCTAGTTTTTGAGGGAAAAGAGAGAGGAGATCTAGATCCACATTTCCACCAATGACTTTCTCCTCTATGTGAGGGGAACCACTTGGATCTAGATCTTGGAGTTCTTGGTGTTCTCCTTCTTGTTCTTCCTCTCATTTTCCTCCCTAGCATTAGTTGCTTCGGTGGGATTTGAGAGAGAAGGACTTGGGCACTCCGTGTGCCCTTGCCATTGCATTTGGTGCATCGGTTTGAGTTCTCCACGGTGATACATGGAAGTTACAAGTTGAGAAGCTTATTACTCTTGGGTGCTTGGTACCCTTGAGCTTGTTCCTCTTGGGTGCTTGGGCGCCCTAGACGGTTGGTGGTGTTCGGAGCTCAATCATTGTGGTGTAAAGCTCCGGGCAAGCGTCGGGGTCTCCGATTAGGTTGTGGAGATCGCCCCGAGCAATTTGACGGGTTCCGGTGACCGCCCCCGAGGGTTGCCAAAGTGTACGGGTTCGGTGACCGCCCCCAAGGGTTGCCATTTGTACGGGTTCGGTGACCGCCCTCAAGGGTCCCTTAGTGGAATCACGGCATCTTGCATTGTGCGAGGGCATGAGGAGATTACGGTGGCCCTAGTGGCTTCTTGGGGAGCATTGTGCCTCCACACCGCTCCAAACGGAGATTAGCATCCGCAAGGGTGTGAACTTCGGGATACATCGTCGTCTCCGCGTGCCTCGGTTATCTCTTACCCGAGCCCTTTACTTATGCACTTTACTTTGTGATAGCCATATTGTTTCTTGTCATATATCTTGTTATCACCTAAGTAGTTTTTCTTGCTTAGCATAAGTTGTTGGTGCACATAGGTGAGCCTAGTTGTTGTAGGTTTTGTGCTTGACAAATTAACCGCTAGGTTTTTTCCGCATTTGTTCAAGCCTCAACCGTAATTTTTTTAAAGCGCCTATTCACCCCCCCTCTAGGCGACATCTACGATCTTTCAATTGGTATCAGAGCCTCGTCTCTCTTTGTTAGGCTTAACCGCCTAGAGAGTAAAGATGTCGACTAGGGGATTAGGATTCTGTGACACACTTAGTTTCGATGGGACAAATTTTGATGTTTGGGTAATTCGCATGCTTAATCTCTTTAGGGTCATGGACTCAAATTTAGAGCGAATTGTAGATATGGGTTTTTCTCCTCCAAAAGATCCCCAAAGATTATCTTTAGAGGATGAGAAAAACTCTTATCTCAATGCTCAAGCTTCTAATATGCTTTTCGATGCTTTGAGCAATGTAGTTATATTTCAACTCATGCCTTTCCGGGATGCTCATGAGTTGTGGACAAAGCTTCAAGATAAATATGGCGTGTCCAAGTTTTGTGGGGATGATTGTTCTCCCTCCACCTCCGGTCGTGTTGTGTTCTCAACTTCTTCTACTTCACCTACATGTGGGTTGCCACAAGGTAATGACATGGTGAGTAGTGGTGTTCATTGCAATGATGATAGTGGGCTTAGTTTTGATAATCCTTCATCACTTTCTTGTTGTGATGCTTCATCTTTGGACTCTAGCACTTCGAGCACTCCAAATGTTTCACATGCTTGTGTTGATAGTCCTTGCATATCATGTACAAATTGCTTGACTAAATCTCATGATGATATGCTTGCTATGTCTTGTTGGCATGATAAAAATGCATGTATTTCCTTGAGTTGTTGTGCTAACAATGTAGAGGAAACCCAACACTCCATGGAACAAGATGTGGTCTTGAATGGTGCTTCAAGGGATCCCACATCATCATCTATTGCTTTTTGCCTTATGGCCAAGGCTTCAAAGGTATCTCCCACTTTGAATCCCAATATATCTTGTGATAATATTGATGATGGCAAGAGTGATGATGATGTCGATTATGATGAAGAGAATGATTATGTTGCCTCCTTAAAAGTTAAGGGGAAATAATTTTTAAAGCTCTTCTTAAGAATAAAATTGCTCATTCCAACTTCATGGAAATCATATCTATTGCTATTGAGGGCAAGAAATATATTGATGAGTTGGAATCTCGTCTTGAGGAGCATGAGGTCACCATTGATAAAATGGAAGGTCATGAGCGTGATTACGCTAATGAGATTGCGGACCTCTCTCAAGCTCTTGAACTTGAACAAACCACCAAGGAATCTCTTGAGGAGACTTTTGCTCTAGAGTTATCTAGCGTGATGGAATCTCATGATAGAGCTCTTGAGGTGGCCAATGTTTTTGAAACTAAAAATGCTAAGCTTGAAGTTGCTCATGCTAGACTCCTTGAGGATTTTGAGCACCTCGAAAATGGCTCAAGGGTCATCAAGGGTGAGCTCATCAAACTCACCGAGTCTCATGCTCAACTTGAAGCTTCTTATTTAAAAGAGCTTGCCAAGTTGCCTTCTCCTCTTGTTGTTAATGATGATGCTTGTGCTACTAACTCTATTTCTTGTGAAGCATCCATTTTAAAGGAGAACGTTGAGCTACGGGCTCAACTTGAGTTGCTATCTAGCAATTATGGGAAATTGGAAGAAAGCCATGAAAAGCTCTCAAGCTCTCATGATGATCTTCTAGTATCCCATAATGTGCTAAAGATAGCTCATGAGGCCATGATTGCTAAGGTAACATCTAGTGAGCCTCATGTGGACACTAGCACTACTTGAGTCAAAATGCTATATTGCCTTGTGCTGGTCCTCGCGATTCATCCATGCATAACGTTGGTACATCTTGTGATGAATTGCTTTCCTTGCCTTGTTGCTCTAACGATGAAGCTTATACTTCCTTTAGTGCTTGTGTTGAGACTAACCATGTAGAGGAAATCAAAGAGCTCAAGGCCCAAGTCACTTCTTTGATGAAAGACTTGGAAAAGAGTCATGAAGGGAAATTTACACCCAACAGCATCTTGAGAGTGCAAAAATCCCCTAATGACAAAGGTGGACTTGGATTCAACTCCAACAAGAAGAAGAAGTCCAAGATGAACAAAAAGAAGGGCCAAGAACAAGTCAAGAATTCGGCCAAGATTGTTTGCTTCAAGTGCAAAGTAGAAGGGCATCATGTTAGATCTTGCCCATTGAAGAAGAAGGCCATTAGTGACAAGCAACAAGGGAAGCGGCCACAAGTTCGATCTCATGCTCAACCACAAGTTGAAGAAAGTCATCTTCCCAAGAATCCTCAAGCTAATGCTTCTCAAGTTGAGAAATCAAGTGAGAAGAAAGTGAAGAGTAGACGTTGCTACTTATGTCGTGAGAAAGGTCACCTCGCCTCTTCATGCACTAGTGGTAACTTATCCAACCCAATTATTATTGATGATATCTATTCTCTTGGGAAGGATAATGTTGGCCATGTGCTTGCCAAATTTGTTGGTGCTCAAAGTGGTGTCAAGAAAAGAACCATTTGGGTAGCCAAGCCTATTGTGACTAACCTCTTAGGACCCAACTTGGTTGGGGACCAACTAGCTCAAACTTGATCAATAGGTGTTGTTGGAGGGCATTGGAGACTTGGCTACATTATGAAGATTTAAGGGGACTTCATCATTCTTATTGTCTCAAGCCAAGTCAATTGGGTTATCAAGTTTCTATTCTAGATCCAATGTGCCTCCTTCCGGTAACTTGTACTTAAATTGTTTACATCGAAAGTTACTTGCCCCTTTGCATGTTTTGGTTTTGTTCCTTGCATGTGGTTGTATATGTTGTGCCTCCAATTTGCTTATCTTGAGTAATCAAGTATGCGTGTGTTGGTTTGCACATCATGTACGTGTGTGTAGTGTGTTGAGCCTTTGCGCATCTTGTTTGTATGTTAGTTGCCTCTTGTGAGAGATTAATGGAACATCCCATTTTGGGGGAGTGATGTGCTTTGTGCACCTCACGGTCCCATAAATGTGTTTACATGAGGAATACCACCTAGTATTGATATTGCAAGCTTATCTAGTCACTATGTGGTATGTCTTCTCATGAGAAATTCAAATTCTAAATAGTCTATTAATTATCTCTTGTTGGATCCTCTTTTTGCCTCTTGTTAAGTTTTCTTTAATTGGTATCACATTATGGGGGAGTAATATGTTGTGTATATTACTAGCCTAGAAAATGTGTACATTTGAGATATTGTCACCTAGAATTGATATTGTAAATTATCTTGTTCCTACGTGGCATGTTAGCTCTACAAGTTGCAATTTGCTTGTGTTTAGTGTGAAGATGATGTCGGATATCCTTGCTATCTACCACCGGGAATTATTTCCAAATACTTCTTGTCTTTTGACAATTGGTACTCACTTATGTGTGGTAGAAATTATTGATCATCTTCACGTTGGCATTTGCTTTTTATTTGCCTTATCTCTTGCCAACTTTGTGTCAACTCCCATTGCCTTCCGTGCCACTTGAGGATCTTGTTGTTTTCTTGATCTTGTCTAGTGTTTTCCTTGATATAGTGAACGTGGTGATCCTACCTTGTGCATTTTGTATTCAAATGCAAATTCTCTATAATGCACAACTCGTGGGGGAGCTATCCTATTTTCTATAAAACACTAAACTTGTGATCCATTTTAAGTGTGTGTTGGTGGACGGCAAGCCGTTTCTTTTTGGTACTTGTGCCATCATGAAACTTTGTAGAGAGCTTGGTTTGTTTGGAACCATCCTCTCTTTTGGGAGTTTGATATCATTTTTTGGGTTCCAATGGATATCTCATTCCTTGATGTATCTTTTAATGATATATTCCAAGTGATGATTTCTCCATTTGGTATTCTTTTCACTTGGTATTTCCTTGTATTTTGGTATCGGTTCTTGAAAGTCTTGAGCATGCATATTAACTTCATGTAGTTTCCGTGGCATGCTTTCTCTCTTTGACCCAATATATAGGGGAAACTCCACCAAGTCTCAAATTGGATGAGATGTGCATGAATTTCATTTCCATATCTATATGCACATATTTATGTGGAGTTTGTCCTATGTATTGTTGGTGTTTCTAACTCTTTGGTCCCAATGAGTTTGGGTACCATTTTGTTTGTGTTGTTGTTCTAGGAACAATTGGAGATGCATTGGATGCTCGGCTCACTCACAAGGAAGGTGTTGTCACCATGTGCTTTTTGGAGTCAAGCTAGGATGATCAATGAGCTACTTTGTACCTTCAATTGGTATCAACTACATCCTTCCAATGTTAACTCGGTAACAAGTATCTTCATATACTTCATGAACACATTTCTTGCATCAACCTTGTGTAGGTTGTATCATGGCATGTTATTCATTCTCTCTTGTGAGACTTGTTTCCTTTCTCAAAGCATCCCAACAATGATCTCTTGTTGCTAGTTGTGATGTCTTTGATGGTTGTGTGATAGGAATTCATTTATGTACAATAAGACCATATCTAGCCATGTGCTATGCTTCCAAGCAAATATCTTATTGGTATATCTATGACTTCCTTTTGGATATCTTGTTCCTTCGTGTTGTAACTATTTCGGGTGTACATACTTCTTTGTAGATATATATCATCATGATCTCGTCTACCTAGAACCTTATACACTTGAGAGAAATTACATCTCTAGATGATATCCTTTCTTTCACGTCCACCTTGTCTTTCTTGTTATTTCTTTGGTGGCTCCGTGAAAGCTTTTGCCTTGAGTGCATGTCTTATCTCGTTGCATCTTGATGCACTCCTGTGTGGTGAAGATTATTTTCCTCATGCTTATCTCTACGAGGCTTTTGCCATCTTAATTGGTATCCCTCGTCTTGATGAGGCTTTCATCTTCTATCTTCACCATGGGTTGTCACAAGTGTTGGTTATTCATTTTGCATTTTTAGTGTGCTTGTGAACCCTTTTGCTTGGTGTGTGTGGGGAGGACATGTCATGCACCTTGTATCTCCACTATCCAAGACTATGTTGATGCTTAATGCTCATTCATACATTAGTCTTCTCAAGTGCTTTGCCATGACTCACACACATCATTTTGGTTGAGCCTACTCTTAAGTTGCCTCTTTTATATGTTGCTCAACCATTTGTTTGTTGCAAGTGCTAGGCTTTGTTTCCTATATGCTCACTTGCACTTGTTGTGAGTTTCTATTGATTTTCGAGGAGTGATGATCCTATTTTGTGCACTCGGTATCCTAATGCAAATATTGTAAGGAGTGCACAAATCATGGAGAGCTTCACTAGTGTCTTTAGAACACTCTGTTGCTCTCTTGCACTTGTCGTGAGGTTCTATTGATCTTGAGGGAGTGACGATCCTATTTTGTGCTCGTTGTATCCAGTTACAAAACTAAATTGTGCACAAATCATGGGGAGCTCCTCTAGTTTCTCTAGAACACTCCTTTGCTCATATCATAATTTATTTCATTCATGTGGCACGTAGGATCATTGGTCTAGTTGGCTCAATTGATATCCGTTGATTGCTTGCTTCAATTGGTATCTTTTGATTGCTTGTTTGCTTGTTTCTCTCTTTCTTATGTCTTTGTGGCATATCTTTATTTTGTAAACTTTGGGCCTAAATATAGTTTGTTTTCCTCCTAGTATTTACCGTCAAACATGTGTATTGCATTCCACTCTCTTGTTGAGAAATACACAAATTATGGAGGAACACAATTTATATTGGCCTTCTAAGCTTTTCTCCCATTTTGGCAATCGATGCCAATGGGGGAGAAGTTTCAGAGAGTTTTGTGGAGAAGTTTAGAGAATTCTCTCCTCTTGCTTTGGTTTTGTTCCTAAGCATTTGCATCTCTTACTCATGCATCATTGGTTGTTGCATTGCATGGTGATGCATAATTCCTTATATAAACTCTCTTGAAAGTGATTGTCATCAATTACCAAAATGGGGGAGATTGAAAGAACATGTGGTGCCCCCATGTTTGGTTTTGGTAAGTAACGACAATCTCTATGGACTAATGGTTGCCTTGAGTTATATTTGAAGGTTTTGTCCATAGGCTTTTCTTCGAGTACACGTGTTGGTTTCAAGGAGAGTTTGTGTTGACCAAGGTGCTATTAAGGAATTATCCAAAGATTGGTCATGTGAGAGTTGAGCTTATTGCAAGCATGTATTGAAGAAGAAGATTGTGTGATCATTCATGTTTACCTTCAAGACATCATCCAAATGAAGAGAGTTGGAAAGATTCTAGGTTGATCAAGACTAAGTCAAGAGTGAATCAAGTTGATCAACTCACAAAGCGTAGAAGATGTACCGAGAGGGGTCAAGTGATCCCATGGTATGGTAAGCATTGTCCATTGTGCTTTGTGTACTAACCCATGGTCTATGTGAGAGTTCTATGTGGGGTTAGGTACGTGTTCATGGGCTTGCGTCAAGAGGAAGATATCACTCAACCCATGGAGACGATGACATCAAGTGGTGATCGTCATCAAGATTGTCGTGTGCAAGTTCAAGTAGAGCATCACGAAGAGATCAAGTGCTTGAAGCTTGCCGTCCATTGTGGTGACAATGGACTTGTGAAGATGTGCCGAAGAGTGGCTCACCCATAGTGGACTATGGGGGAGTAATCATCTAGTCTTCATCGAGCCAACGCAATCAAGAAAGGTGGTCCAACTTGAGGGAGTCAAGATCGTCATCATCTAGCTCAAGTGGACCATGTGCAAGGCAAAGGTTTGCCCTTGATAGGTTTTCTATTTTACCAGTCTCATGGTGGTAGTTGGGAGACCGGGTTATAGGATCGATAGCTGTACTATCAAGGGGGGCTCTCAAGTGAGTAGCTTGATCGTATCGTTCGTCGAGAGCTCAAACCATTGCATCCTTGCATCATGTTTCTTGGCTCTTGTTTGTTTCTCTTTGTGAGTCTTATAGCTTATGATCATCTTGATGACAAGCTTGAGTTCATCGAAACGGAGTTTGCATGCGTCTTCTATGATGTTTTCGATGTTGGAGGTTTTACCGGTCTTATCCGAGGAAGGGTTCTCACCATTTTTTTGGGCCTTTTCTTATTAGCTTCTTATTGGTATTTCTATCAAGATTGTGTTAGCCCTTGTCTCTAGCTTTCCAACAAACTTGGTTTCGTCGAATTCGGAGTCCGTTCGCAGAAGTTGTGTCAGTTTTGGTGTTCTGAAAAGGCTGCTGCGGTACTACCGCGGACAGGAGTGGATGTAATTTTTTACTACCGCTCTTGGGAGCGGTACTACCGCTTGGAGCAGTACTACCGCGGCTACTTCCGTGGCTACTTCCGCTCGGGACCAAAAACTCGTCACAAGTCCAGCGGTGGTAGGCACGAATGTAATTTTTTAGTACCGCTCGCAAGCAGTAGTACCGCTACCCTTAGCAGTAGTACCGCTACCCCTAGCGGTAGTACCGTGAGGTCAAGCGGTACTACCGCTCCGACGGTTCTTCTGGCTTTTTTGCCTCCTCGCTGTTGTGTTTCAAAGGGCTCTACCGCCCTAGCGGTAGTACCGCTCGGTGCGGGCTGTGACCATAACGGTTGGATTTTTCCCCACCTATAAAAGGGGCTCTTCTACCCCAATGAACCTTATCCTTTGAGCTCGTGTTCTTCCCCCATTGTTGACCTTCTTCGAGCTTGCTAACTCTCAATCCCTCCATGGATTCTTGCTAGTTTTTGAGGGAAAAGAGAGAGGAGATCTAGATCCACATTTCCACCAATGACTTTCTCCTCTATGTGAGGGGAACCCCTTGGATCTAGATCTTGGAGTTCTTGGTGTTCTCCTTCTTGTTCTTCCTCTCATTTTCCTCCCTAGCATTAGTTGCTTCGGTGGGATTTGAGAGAGAAGGACTTGGGCACTCCGTGTGCCCTTGTCATTGCATTTGGTGCATCGGTTTGAGTTCTCCACGGTGATGCGTGGAAGTTACAAGTTGAGAAGCTTATTACTCTTGGGTGCTTGGTACCCTTGAGCTTGTTCCTCTTGGATGCTTGGGCGCCCTAGACGGTTGGTGGTGTTCGGAGCTCAATCATTGTGGTGTAAAGCTCCGGGAAAGCGTCGGGGTCTCCAATTAGGTTGTGGAGATCGCCCCGAGCAATTTGACGGGTTCCGGTGACCGCCCCCAAGGGTTGCCAAAGTGTACGGGTTCGGTGACCGCCCCCAAGGGTTGCCATTTGTACGGGTTCGGTGACCGCCCTCAAGGGTCCCTTAGTGGAATCACGGCATCTTGCATTGTGCGAGGGCGTGAGGAGATTACGGTGGCCCTAGTGGCTTCTTGGGGAGCATTGTGCCTCCACACCGCTCCAAACGGAGATTAGCATCCGCAAGGGTGTGAACTTCGGGATACATTGTCGTCTCCGCGTGCCTCGGTTATCTCTTACCCGAGCCCTTTACTTATGCACTTTACTTTGTGATAGCCATATTGTTTCTTGTCATATATCTTGCTATCACCTAAGTAGTTTTTCTTGCTTAGCATAAGTTGTTGGTGCACATAGGTGAGCCTAGTTGTTGTAGGTTTTGTGCTTGACAAATTAACCGCTAGGTTTTTTCCGCATTTGTTCAAGCCTCAACCGTAATTATTTTAAAGCGCCTATTCACCCCCCCCCCTCTAGGCGACATCCACGATCTTTCAAAAACCCAAATATCGGAGAAGAAATACGAGGCTATAAGCAATCGTGCACATAAGAGATCAAACAAGACTCAAATAACTTTCATGGATAAAAAGATAGATCTGATCATAAACTCAAAGTTCATCGGATCCCAACAAACACACCGCAAAAAGAGTTGCATCATATGGATCTCCAAGAGACCATTGTATTGAGAATCAAAAGAGAGAGAGGAAGCCATCTAGCTACTAACTACGGACCCGTAGGTCTACAAAGAACTACTCACGCATCATCGGAGAGGCACCAATGGACATGATGCACCCCTGCGAGATGGTGTCTAGATTGGATCTGGTGGTTCTGGAACTCGCGACGGCTGGAATTGATTTTCGTTGACTCCCCTAGGGTTTCTGGAATATTGGGGTATTTATAGAGCAAAGAGGCGGTTCGGGGGCACCCGAGGTGGGCACAACCCACCTAGGCACGCCTGGGCCCCCAGGCGCGCCCTGGTCGGTTGTGCTCCCCTCGGAGCACCTGGGCCCCCAGGCGCGCCCTAATGGGTTGTGCTCCCCTCGGAGCACCCCCAGGTGCTTCTCCAGCCCACTGGATGTCTTCTGGTCCAAAAAAATCCACAAAAAGCCTCGCTGCATTTGGACTCCATTTGGTATTGATTTCCTGCGATGTAAAAAAACATGCAGAAAACAGCAACTGGCAGTTGGCACTATGTCAATAGGTTAGTACCAAAAAATGATATAAAATGACTATAAAATGATTGTAAAACATCCAAGAATGATAATATAACAGCATGGAACAATAAAAACTATAGTTACGTTGAAGACGTATCAATGCTCATCTAGACCGTTGGTTTCATCAGGTGTATACAAGAGTTCTTGCCTATTATAAAAGTTGTATTTGTAGCAGTGGCGGGTATTTTTTTAGCGTCGACTACTACTATTTTCTTTTTGAATTTTTGGTAAATGTGAAGGTTTGTCATTTTATATTCAAAGTCTTGGTCTAATATATTTATCACGTTTTATAGACACTGTTTTAAGTATCATGTTCAGGTTTCAGATGTTTTTGAGCTAATTATCTATAGTTGATGCATTAAATGAATTTGTTGCTAATTAATGTGGGTCGTTCGTGTATTATTTGAAAGAAAATGCAAATTTAGTCTGAAAACGATGAAGCTTGGTATGATGTCGTTTTATGACCTCTATATGCCGCGATAAAAAATTAGGAGGGTTACGAACTAACTGTGTTGTACTTCGCATACAAACTGACTAGGTATCTAGGTATGTCCCTAGGTTTTGGAGGAAATGTGCACATGAGGACGATCCATCTCTTAATTAATATTATATCATTAATTTAGTTTGAAATACAAAATAAGCTTCATGAATACATAGCATGTCACCCATGGACGGTCTTCAAAGACACTTTCTTGATTCTCTTCCTAGTATCGACTATTGTCTTCGTGTGGCCGCGTCTTAACCATGGTGCAATGTCGTCATTGGGAAATGTTGATATTTTTCTTCCGTGTCTTCGAATTGGTCAAAGTCCTCCTCGTCAGCGACTTTGTCCATTCCCACGATACTCCTTTTCCATCCTCGGTAGACCACACAATTAGGCCTAATTGGGTCGGTTATATAGAAGCATTGGGACATAGTGCTAGGCATTACCCACTACTCATTTAAGCCACTAATTGCTTGCACGTTTGCAGACTACTTTTGTGTGGTATAAACATGCTAGTGAAATAATCATTTTCTTGATGGTATACTGCTTGACACTTCTCCCGTGTGCATGCATAGGTATTGTCGGAGCTTCACGGATGTTGAGGAGTGCAAGCGCAAGGGATCGACTACACCATCCGCGAAAGAAGCATGGAAGCGATGACAGAAGAGAGACCAGAGAAGCCCCCAGGACCCGGACATCTGACCCCAAGTCCCGGACATCCGGCACCTGGAGCATCAACCGCAGCCACCGCCCAACAGCCAAGGTTACAGGGCCCGGACATCTGGCCAGAGCAGCCCGGACATCCGGCACTCCATCACAGAACCTCACCGAAGCAGGCCTCCCAGGCCCCGGACATCTGGCCCCCATAGTCCAGACATCCGGCACCCCCTCGAAGGCCCAGACATCCGGCTCGACGCCCGGATATCCGCCCCCCCTCTATCTGCGCACAGTAAAGGGCCGAAGCCCATGTACCCCTTCGCCCCCTTGACTATATATACTCCCCCTCCTCCACCATTTTAGGGTTAGCAAATATGTTAGCTCATTTGTATGTGAGCTTTGCTCCTACCTCCTCCTATTGAGAGAGAGAGACCACTCCCATGGAGTTCAAGACCACCATGTGAGAAGATCCCGAGGGATTCAAGACCCCCATGTGGGAAGGATCATCTAGATCATCAAGACCCCATCTCCTTTGGATTTGGGATGAACTCTATCTTGTACTGATTTCCCTTTGTTGTTCATGTACCTTATGGATCCATGTGTTTGTTAGTCTAGTGGATGTGTGATTGGACTTGTTCTTGAGTGTTTCCCCTTGTGATTTCTCTCCCGTTCTTCGTGTGTTCTTCGTGTTCTTCGCAGGATCCCTTCCATTTCGTGAAAGATCGTCCCCTAGGGTTCAAACCTACATCATCTTGGTATCATGAGCCACGTCGATCACGATTTTGGAGCCTCCCACTTCGTTTTCTAGCCTAATTTTGCTTTATTTCGTCCTAATTTTGAAAATCCCCACCAAAAATAGCCCCCAATTTTTTTTGTGATTTGTTGGTTTCATGATGTTTTGTTGAATTTTGATCCATGGATTTGCTTTGTTACTAGTGGATCTAGCTTCTCCCCAATTTTCCCCACTGTCCATCCACGAAATTTCTTCAATTTTGCCCCCGATATCATAAATTTCTGCCCCAAAATCGAGTTCCTCAAGTTCATCCTCGGATTTGAAGCCCGGAAATCTGCCCCCCCCCCGGACATCCGGCTCCTGGAGCGCAATTTCGCGCGCGGTTCTGGACATCAGGTCCTGGATTTCCGGCCTCACCCCCGGATGTCCGGCCTCTGGGATTTCAGCTTCGCGTGTTTCACCGTTTTGACCATAACTAATTCATCCGGAGTCCAATTTTGATGTTCTTTAGCTCGTTTTGTAGCTATTGACATCCCCCATAACACAAAAATACCACCATCACCATTTGACTCCATCAAAGTTTTTCAACTTTGGCATCTTTGCCTAGGGCCTTCACCACATCATCCGCTATACCACCACCGACTTCCGCAACCTAACCCATTTTGTTCCCCATTGCATTTGAGGTTGTTTGAGTTGTGGTTTGTGCCTCCTAAGGTGTTTCGGCTACTTAGGGACCATGCCTTCAACTCCGACATCGTGTATAGCCCATCATACCCTTTCGCCACCTTAACCATTTTGATCGGGTTTCCTCCAATACTTCCACAAACACCACCGCTTTCCCGCTACCACCATTTGACATTAGACATTTGAGATTTTGAGTTCGCGGTTTTTTCATTTCCTAAGGTGTTTCGACTAATTAGGAACGGTTCGACGTCGAGAACACCGCCACTCATCATCGCCACGAGGTCGTCATCAACATTGACCACTTCATCATTTTGACACCCCCAACCGTAAGCAAGGAACGGTAACCTCGACGACATCATTGTATATTCTCCCTTGCCACTGCGTTGTTAACCCCTAGCCCATTTTGCGTCACTTGCCTATCGAGACTAGCCATTGAGTATTGCCGATAACGTTACTTATGCACATTAGTGATCATCGATCTACACCTATCATTGCATACATCATATTGGTATCATCATATCATCACTTGTGTCACAAGATTGTTCCCGCATATACACAATTGCTATCTTGGTTTGTGCATTTCGCATAGTGGCCATACAACAAAAAAAAGGAAAAACAAAAAAAGTGAATAAGCTTTTAAGTAAAGAGAAAAACAAAGAGCTTGTAAGCAATAGCCATAGCATCGCCACATTGCATATCATACACCATCATTGATCATCTTGGATCATCCTGAGTACAACACCGGGAACCATACATACATAGCATACTTGGGATAGAAAGTTTATCCATTTTGCATCTTATAGGTTGTGCACAAGTGTAGTATCTGCCTATTGAGCAATCGTGCTAGCGTCTCTCTTGAGTTGTGCAACACGAGCGTTTTTCGTGGATTCCATATTTTGTTCTCATTCCTTGGTTGCACGACCCCATTTATCTATCCGTGTGTGTGTTTCCGTGTGCCACATATTGCTATTGGTCTACTTGTTTCACTTGCGAATTTGTGAATCTCTTTCAACATTATTGACTCTTGCTAACATTTCGCATCAAATTTTTGTGCCACTATCCTCACCAAGATCCACTAAAAGATGTACTTTGTAGGGGTGAGTGAGCAAGTCCGGTACCAATTCACTATTCTTTCATTTCACATTGAGTGAAACGGGATACATCCTAAACTTTGGGGAAAAGGTAGCTTGGTATTGTATATCTCATTTCCTACTCACCTTTTCTCGAGTCTTTTGATGGATAGGCAAAGCACACCTCCTTCGGTCTACAAAAACAACAACGAGTTCGATGCCACGAAAAACAACTTGGACGCCAAGATGGATGCTCAAATGGAGGAGATCAAAGCCATCATCAAGTCCTACAAGAGATCTTCCTCATTTTCGACAAGATGCTCAAGTGCACATGCTTCCGAGCTACCATCTCCGACAAGGTCACATCGGCATCGACACCATCAATGACGAGAACGTGCAGGTCAAGAGCTCAACACCAACCACTACTCAATGACTTCACCATCTACGTTGGCATCTTTGCCAAGCGACTTCAAGGCATCTTCGCCTTTGGACATGCGGCATCTTCGCCAACAAGCACCTCAAGACTACACTCAAGTGAAGCTCCCCAAGCTCAAGTCCCGACTTCCACGATCTAGTACGACCTCGACACCAACCATGAGCTTCCTTTCTATGGGACTCAAGACCCCGAGGAGTATCTCGAGTGGGAGCGCAAGATGGATGACTACCTCAAGCTACATCAAGTCCCTTCCGAATATCAAGTGAAGTGCGCCACAAGTAACTTCCACGACTACGCATCGACATGGTGGCTTCATACACCTTCAAAGACCTTCGACATGAGTTGGCCCAAGACGAAGAAAGCTATGTGACGAGAGTTTGTGCCTTCCACATACACGGAACATCTTCTACGCCAATTGGAGAACACCATCCAAGGATCTAAGTCCATCGACGAGTACTTCGAGGAGATGAAGAAAGCCTTGCGATGAGCCGCCGTGTTCGACCCCATTTCCATGAAGTTCCACTTCATGATGGGATTGCACAACGACATCCACAAGACTATCTTCCGCGAGAACTATGCGTCCCTCTACGACAACTACATTGGTGCTCTCACGGTGGAAAAAGAATTCATGAAGGCCAAGGCTTCTCCACCCCAAGCTCACTTCGCGACGACCAAGCTCCACGACAACGAGCATGAGGGTAGTACCACCAAGATGTCCAAGCCCGATGAGCTCCAAGACGATGCTCCCAAGTTTGACTTCACCGCCATCCTTCTTTGTGGCACTGATGGTGCCGAGTCCACTTCTACTCTTTTTCAAGACGATGCGGTGACGACTACGACTATGGAGCCAATCAAAGAACAACTTTAGAGGCGAGCGACATGGTGACGAGCAAGGATGCTGCTTTCATCTTTGGACGCGAGAGTGATGATGTGTTATCTTCAGCCTTCATCCATGGCGACGATGACGAGATGGTTGAGCATGGGATTTTCCCTTCGACCACGGCGAAGTATGATGACTTGAGTGACTTGTGCCACCATACTGAGAGTGAGAGCGAGTTCACCACTAGCCCCATATATGATGAGCTGCCCCAGTTCCTATGTGAGGAGAGCCACAACCCCCACCACTTGAGTGAGATGAGTGACTCCACCGTATGTGATTTTGAGTGCACCTACTTTGAGGGAGTGAGTGAGCCACCATATATAGAGAGAGAGTGATAGTTGATAGGTCATGTGAGGACATATTGAACTCTAACGACTTAACCTCTACCTCTATTGTGTCTTCTCATTTGGTGTTAGGTCCCATGTATGATGACGCGCCGACCCTCAACGACTTTGTCCTTCCTTTGGACAAGACGATAGCCATGGTGGAATACGATGCACCCCCACATGGTTCCATCCAGATGAAGATGACCACCATTTTGTCTTTGCCACCTCACCTACACCACTTGAGTGGAATGGAAAAGGTAATATAGGTGACGGTGATGCTTTAGTCCCACTAGTGGACATTCTTGACATTGATTGCTTGCATGACGTTGGTACACCTATTACCATGCTTCATGCTAGTGCGACTTCCCCATGCGATGATTTACCCATTTATGATGAGTTTGATGATTGCCATGTGGAGTCTATTAGTTGTGATGCCATGTTACATATGATTTCTTGTGATAATACTCTTGGTCACATCATATTTGATAATCCGCTTGACTTGTCATATGCTATGCATGAGATCAACCATATGTCATATTTGCAATCTCATCGTAGTGACAATGCATATGCCATTAAAATAAACCCAATTTGCACTTATAGCATAGATGGCAAGCCCATGGTTATTGGCATTTTGTTTTTCTTGTGATGATATTGATATGCTCTCTTTGCATCATTTCAATCATATGCCATGCCATGACCACCTAGCTTCGGATATGCATTGTTTTGGGTGTTGCCCACATTCTCCATATAATGTTTCCACTATTGCTCATGAGAAGACCCCCATAGTTTCCTCATATATTTTAGGACATTTTGACCAATCCCATCCATTGCCTGATTCCCATGATTGTGTGCATCATATGCATCCCATGAATAAAAATTGTATTGTCATGCCACACACTTGCTATAATTGCATGCTCAATTTGTGTCCCCATCGTGTTATACATAACAACTATTTTTTCATGATGGACGACATATTCTTATACCATGCTTCGAATTTCTTTGAGCGATGCTTATCTTGTGCTAACTCACATGTGCACATACACATCATGATGGATGATGTGTACATTTACCATGCACACAATTTCTTTGGTTTGTGTCTCTTTTGTGTAGGTACCCATGAATACTTGTCAACCTCACAATCCCATGAGTTGACAAAACGAGCTCTAGAGAGCAATGATGATTTGGGATCCCATGGATTGGTTTTCCCACCATTTCCATTGCGCAATGACTTCGCGCATTTCTTCTACATGGCCCTCACATGGCTATGGGTTATTGTCCATTACATATTCTACGCCCATCTTGCCATGTTCACTTTGCATGATATGCTCATTCCTATGCCTTTTCCATGCATTTGTGACCCATGCTTTTGCATTACACATGATGATTGATTCTAGTACTTGTATGTGTATTTGCAAGCTTGGTGGAGATATTGCTTCTTATTGCCATGATTGCTTTGTACCCAATACCTATGATGATCCTTTGATCATTATTTGCTTTCGTGCTTGCGATATGTCATGCGCATTGCCTATATCTACTATTTGTTCTCATGACATGATTACCATGATTTTCTCTAGTGTGTTGCATCTTCGCTCCACTAGTTTGCACGACATGATTCATATTGATTCTTGTCATATATCTCCAAATGTTGCCTCTCTCATGCTAAATGAATCGCCATGTATTGAGTGCAACAATGATCTTAACCTTCCTAATGAGATTGCCCCCATAGCATTCTCGCATATATTTGGAGATTTTGACATATTTCTTGTGAAGCATGCTTGTCTTACTTCTTTGCACCATATGCCTAGTGCCATGAACATTAAGATTGTTGCATCATATTATTCATGCACTTTTGCTACTAATGATTATGTGCAAGAGATGAGAACCATCACAATGGATGAAGTGTTTATCTACTATGCGCATACATTCTTTGCTTTGTTGTGTGCATGTGTAGGATACTTGGACTTCGTGTTGACTTCCACTTCACGTGAGTTGACCATTCGAGCTCTTGAGAGCGAGCCTCATACATTCCACCATGACTCACTTCTGCACCACATTTGCTTGCGCTTCGGCATTGTGAAGGTTGCACAAGGACACGCCTTCAAGGTGACATCTTTCTTGAGCTTGGATATTGTGAATCATACTTCATGTGTTGCTTGCACCATTTGCACGCATGTTCGAGATATTACTTTCACTCATGATTGCCGCATTGCCATGCCTCATGAAATATATACCTTGTATGTTGAATCCAATTCTTGGATTACTTGCCCCTATCATATGGTTGGTTGCAACAATGTCATTTCTTCACATATGTCATGTCCCATTGCTTGTCACCTTATTAACTTGATTGACTCACACATGATGAACAATTGCTCTTTCTATTGTGTTGAGTGCCACACTATATTCACTACACCCTATGCACATTATGCTTGGATTGTCTTGCACTTGACCCATGTGTCTAGACATCTCATCTTCTTTGGTGTTGTGAATGATTCTTATGCCTACCATAGACCTTTCATTGAGCACTTTGTGAATGCTTGCTATGAACTTGAGGTAGATGCTTATTCTCTTGTCACTCATATTTGCATCACTACCTCACAATTGCATACTGGTCCCCATGATATCTTTGATTGTGCTCAAATTATATGCTTACATGCCATGTCACAATCCCTTGTCAAACCATATGCTACGCTTGATGACGAGACTTGTTTGGTGAATAACCTCTTGAATGCTTGGTTTTGCACTAACGGTAACCACATTTGTTTTTCCAAGTGTTTGTTGTCTTTGCTCCTTTTGAAGGAATCACTAGACGATGCGACATTGGAGAGTGCCCATTTCGAGCTTGAAGATGATGAGTACTTGGTGATAGTCCACTCCTACATGGCGAAGCCATCTCTTTCCCATGGTGATTTGGTTTTTGGTCCGAGGTCGGATCTTTCCCAAGGGGAGGGGGGCGATGATGCGGAGCATCCTACGCACATCATCATGTCAAGAGTCCGTTTGGCAAGTGACACGTGCGACATCTACTTCACATACATAAAGGTGAATCATATCCTTTACACGTGCTCACTTGACCCTTTCGAGGATGGTATACTACTTGACACTTCTCCCGTGTGCATGCATAGGTATTGTCGGAGCTTCACGGATGTTCAGGAGTGCAAGCGCCAAGGATCGACTACACCACCCGCAAGAGAAGCATGGAAGCGATAATGGAAGAGAGACCGGAGAAGCCCCCAGGACCCGGACATCCGACCCCAAGTCCCGGACATCCGGCCCCTGGAGCATCAACCGCAGCCGCCGCCCAGCAGCCAAAGCTACACGGCCCGGACATCCGGCCCGAGCAACCCAGCCCCGGAAATCTGGCACTCCATCACAGAACCTCACCGAAGCCGGCCTCCCAAGCCCCGGACATCCGACCCCCATAGTCCGGACATCCGGCACCCCCTCGAAGGCCTGGACATCCGGTCCGACGCTCAGACATCCGCCCCCTCTGTCTGCGCGCAGTAAAGGGCCGAAGCCCATGTACCCCTTCACCCCCTAGACTATATATACTCCTCCTCCTCCACCATTTTAGGGTTAGCAAATATGATAGCTCATTTGTATGTGAGCTTTGCTCCTACCTCCTCCTCTTGAGAAAGAGAGACCACTCCCATGGAGTTCAAGACCTCCATGTGAGAAGATCCCGAGGGATTCAAGACCCCCTATGTGGGAAGGATCATCTAGATCATCAAGACCTCGTCTCCTTTGGATTTGGGATGAAATCTATCTTGTATTGATTTCCCTTTGTTGTCCATGTACCTTGTGGATCCATGTGTTTGTTAGTCTAGTGGATGTGTGATTGGACTTGTTCTTGAGTGTTTCCCCTTGTGATTTCTCTCCCGTTCTTTGTGTGTTCTTCGTATTCTTCGCGGGATCCCCTCCATTTCGTGAAAGATCGGCCCCTAGGGTTCCACCCTACATCACTATTATTTTATGGATAACGACCTACATAAAGCAAGAAACCTCAAGATGCTTTTATGCGCATTTGAGGAGCTCTCTGGTCTCAAAATTAATTTTCATAAGAGCGAGCTTTTCTGCTTCGGTGACACTACCGAGTCTGCAGCTGAGGATGCTGACATTTTCGGCTGCCGGCTTGGCAGTTCCGATTAGGTATCTCGGTATTCTGATTCACTATCGGCGCTTAACTACCGCTGGTGGAAACATGTGGAAGAGAGACTTGAGAAATGGCTAGCCAGTTGGAAAGCCAAACTCTTGTCATATGAGGGGTGATTGTTTTTGATCAATTCCATCCTCAGCAATATGGTTCTATACATGTTGTCATTCTTCCACTTACCAAAAGGGGTTCTTCAGCGTCTGGATTACTTTAGATCCAGATTTTTTTGGCAATGTGATAATGAATGCAAGAAATATCGGCTGTCTAGGTGGACTGTATTATGCCGCCCTAAAAATCAAGGGCCCCTTGGAATTCAAGATCTTGAGATTAAAAACATCGCTCTTCTGGGTAAATGGGTTTACAAATTACTCACTGAGAATGGAGTGTGGTAGGAAATCATTCATAACAAATACGTGGAGTCGAAAGCCATTTCTCAAGCTCATTGAAAACCCGGTGATTCACATTTTTGGTATGGCGTCATGAAGGCCAAGGAATTCTTTTTTCAGTTTAGTAGTTTCTCAGTAAGGGATGGTTCTCGGGTTCGATTCTGGGAAGATATCTGGCTAGCCGCCACCCCACTTATGGTGTAGTACCCTAGCTTGTACAGGATTGTCGGATATAAATTTGTCACGATCAAACTAGTTTTGGGACAAGAAAACCCCGATATTTCTTTTCGTAGGGACCTTTTCGGCCCTCGCCTGGCAACATGGAATGAATTACTCTTTCGTCTGGAGGACATTCAACTGACAAGCGAGCTGGACAAGTTTCGATGGAAACTGCATCAAGACGATAGTTTCTCAGTCAAGTCCTTGTACGATGCGATGACTCATATTGATATTCCTGTTGATAACAAAAAATTGTGGAAGCTAAAAATACCTCTAAGAGTGAAGATATTCCTCTGGTTTTAAGCAGATGGGTCATCTTAACTAGATATAATCTGGCACGACATAACTGCAAGGTAGTAAGACATGTGTCTTTTGCCAACAAGATGAGTCTATTAAACACTTATTTTTTAGTGTAAATTTGCTCGTGCAGTTTGGACCATACTTCAAGTAGCTTCAAGTCTATACCTCCCACGTAGTGCACGTAATATGTTCGGCAATTGGTTGCGGGATATTGATAAATACATTTATGCACATATTCTTATGGGGACGGCTGCCTTATGCTGGACATTGTGTCTTACAATGTAAAACTATGGTTGGCGGCTGCAGCGTACGGCCAGGGAGGTTTTCTCCCTTCATGGATGGCGGTATAATTTCTGTATAGGATCTGCCCCACCCTAGGCTTGATTGATTTATTTTTGCTACAAAACTATGTTTATTTTTCGATCGTTTGGACTTGTTGGCTGTGTGCATCATGTTATGCAGAAGCCAGGCATTCTTTAGATGCGGTCGTATCACCTTAATAAATCAATTCAATGAAATGTCCTTTATCAAAAAATTAGATATCAAAGTGCACTATGCATGGATTTGTTCGATCTGTGCCACGAATCAAACGACGTAGTTAACTCGATTTCTTAAATTCTCGAGAGTAAAAGCGTATGTGAGTATGTCACTCTTGGTCGGTTAACTATCCGAAACGAACAAATATATTTATCTAGACATACATAGTCAATTGTCATTATGCTTCTCCCGTTCTCCGTTTTTCTTGTGGCTTGAAAATTGTGGACGCCGCTGACATGAGATGAACTCGGAACAATTCCTGGGCTGGAGATGTCGCTCGATTGCACTTGAACCACGGCACACCACCATGCACAACAGCAGCTGCTAGCTCCGTCCGGACAGAGCAGCATGTCACACGTAGGCCGTGCACGAAAGAACAGGAGTCAGAAACTTGAGAAAGAACAGCACAAAGCAGAGGAGGGAGCAACTTCAGATAGAACAGAGCAATGCAGAGGAAGGCGTTCTTGAAGGGCAGAGGCGCTCAACTGGCGCAACACTGGGACCGATACATAAACGCAAGAAATATGCGGTAGACTACATTAGGGGTTCAGGCGGTCAGATACAAAAACTGTAAAAAAAAAAATTGGTTTCCGCGACGTAGGCCACAACAAAATTTTGGGAGGTGCATTCATAATCTGTTACTCTTGTGCATGCGCCACAATGGTACATGCTTATTAGTATTACAGAGGTCCAGTAAACTGAGGATTCCATCAAAATTATTACGCAAAACACCGTGCTAGTTGGAGGATGATACCCATGATGAGACTGTAAAGGGCTAGTGCTTATGTGAAAATGAAGATGAGGATCGCGCCAACCAAAAATTTGGTTGTTTCACACTCATTCACTTTACAACCAAAATACACAAAAGATCAACGTTAGATTCAACTGACTGTAAACTACTCCCTCCGTTCCAAACTACTCCCTATATTTGAACTAAAACCACGACGAGTAATTTGGAACGGAGGGAGTAGCTCCAAGGAGTTTAAATTAAACTACAAAGGTGTAAAGCAAAAACATATATCCAAATCATAAGTAAAATTGCAAATGTCATACAAAGAGCAGCACGCCATATCTGAAGGACAAATTTGAAAACACTTACATGCAAGCGGGCTAGTTTTCTCAAAATAATCCGAGCCACTGTATTCTACTTAAATTCAGGACGAACAATTTGTCGATAAAAGAAGGCATTGGAAGGTGCTCTACAATGTTTTCTGAAGACGTCAGGTGCATCTGGAGTTCTGGACGAGCAGCTCCGTCTTGAGTCTTGAGTCTTGACCAACTCACTTTCATTGCCTTCTCCACGTTGGCCACACAAAGAAACAATTTCATCGATGGAGATGACGAAGGGCGCATTTTCACAAGCCATTTCAAACATGTTTGCAGCTAGCTTTTGGATTTCTCCCATCCACTTCCAAGGAATATCTGGTGAAGATATACTATAGTTAGTTCGTCATTGGACAGTAGTCTAAGTAGCAGAATGGTGATAATATACAAGAGCATAAAGGAAAACCAAAATTGTTCTAGCTTAATTTGGCTCCATATATCTGTATATGGTCTAATGCAACAACAAAGAGACACAATATTACAGCAAGTCCTAACTCTTTTGGAACCACATCATTCTAGAAAAATGTGAATACACAGTTAAGTTGTGTAGGTAGTCGAGCTGTTCTGTTTCGGAAGAGCTAATGATGAACAAGATGCTTACAAGCAATTGTTCGGGTGTGAATTGGGGGCTTTACCTTTTAAGTATTTAGGTATACCAATTCACCATCGTAAGCTAACCAACAGAGAATGGAAGCGCATTGAGGATCATTTTGAGAAGAAATTGAGCTGTTGGAAAGGCAAGCTGATGTCATACGGAGGATGTCTCAACAGTCCGATCAGTTGTGCTGGAAACTAACTAAGAATGACGCATTCTCAGTTAAATCCATGTATTTGGATGTTATCAACTCTAGTGTGATTCCTAGATCGAAACATGTTTGGAAAGTTAAAGTTCCTTTGAAAATCAAAGTGTTTATGTGGTTTGTGCATAAACAAGTTATTTTAACTAAGGATAATTTGGCAAAACGCAATTGGACAGGATATACCAGATGTAGTTTCCGCGACCAACACGAATCAATCAAACATCTCTTTCTGGATTGTCCTCTGGCAAAAATTTTGTGGCGGTCGATTCACATAGCTTTTAACATTACTCCACCGAATTCTATAAACACGTTATTTGGGACGTGGCTTGATGGGATACATTACGATACAGCGAGACACATTCGTGTAGGGGTGTGTGCTTTATTATGGGCAGTCTGGAATTGCAGAAATGATTTGGTCTTTAACAGAACAACAAATATTCACTTTTTGCAGGTTATCTTCAGAACCACTCCGTTGATCCGTATGTGGTCGCTACTCACTCCGACGGAGGCCAGGGAGCGTTTGGTTACTGGGTATACCCGATGGGAGATGGTAGCACGGGATATATTTTCAACCGGTTTGGATGGCGGTCATGTAATAGGATAGGCATGTAGTGCTCTTATCTTCTTATGCCAGCCGGTTGTGGCTCTTCCTTTTTACTATTTAGCTCTTGCTGAGCTTTTTTTCGTTCGTTGTTCGAGACATGGAGATTTATGTTGGATATTTTGCTTATTAATAATATTGGCCATATGCATACCCCTTTTCGAAAAAAAGATAGTTGAGTAAGCATTGCCAGTTTAATTTGTTAGTTCTCGATTCTCGAACAGAATTGTCAGCCAATGTGCCTCTATTGCTTAACTTTAAACACAAGACTGGAAAACAAATAAATAAAATCACGGTGGTGAGTAGCAAGCAATTACCTGACGAACTGTCGCGACGAATTTCGCTGAATAGAACTTCAACGTCCCTGCCGGCCGTAAAGGAGAAACGCCCTCCACAGCCTCTGTTTGCCTGCAACTTTCGGCCACATTTCGCTTGATCACATGACACAAACACTTCCAAATTGAGGCCAAAATGAAGAAGCTTCTATTGCCACCTCACGTACCGGTGAAGAACTTCAGGAACGGCCTGCTGCAGCGGAGCTTGGCCCGTTCCAAACCACGCTCGTCGTCCTCGTCCGCGCCGCCGCTGCTGCCGCCGTACTATTTCCTGGTCTCTGCAACCATGACCTTGCCGCCACAGCCACCGCCGTCCTCCTGCAGCACCCGCCGCAACAGGATCGCTATTCCGGCAGAAATGTCGGGCGCATCCTCTGATCCGGTCCGCCGAGGAAGGAGAAGAATGGCCGCAGTCTCCACGTCCAGAAGCTGCAGGAGGAGCCCAGCAGCAGCAGCACCCTGCCACACGCCGGAACCCTGCTTCAGAGTTCAGACTACTCCGGCGATGACGATCTCCGCCACGAGAAGAATAATCTCCCCCTCGTCCTCGGCCTCAACGAGGGATCACCCAAGGAGACCATGGCCTCTCTTCCACCCTCTCAGAGTCCAGATCCACGACGATTTGCGCTCTCCCGGCTCGAATCTGACCGGTCTTGCGCGGAATTTGGGTATAAGATCGCACGAGTGGCGACAAAAAGGAATTAGTGTCACGCCATACAACCATCTGTTTTTAGTGGGATTCGAACATAAGACCTTCTGCTCTCACCGAAACAGACCAACCACTTTATCAAGCAAGCTCTCTGTTGGCTAAATTGCAACGTGTCTTAAGAGAACTATTACCACCGTCCAGGATTTCAAGGGCAACCAGGCTTGAGTGCTCCAGAAAGACGAAACTTTCTCTGGCGTTGCAACGAGCCGGCATGCAGGAGCAATGGCTGGATTAATTAATTAAGTAATATAAGCGACGAGAGTGGTTTTTTGTCACATGGGAGCGCGTGCTCCTGGTTTTAAAAATGTGTTTTAAACATATTTTAAAATGTCAAAAAATTCCAAACAAAAACCTGAGGCGTACATCTCGATATTGTACATGCTCACAAAGTCGTTTCGTGAGAAACCGACAGCTTGTGTGTCGTGTGTGAAAAAGACAAAATCCGGTGTTAAAAAATAATTTTCACAAGACATCATTTTGTATTTTGTACACAAGCCACAAAAATTGTTGATCTTCTTCGAAATTTGACGTGCACACATATAATGTTGAGATGTATGCGCCGGAATTTTGTTTGAAATTTTTTCACACTTTGAAATATTTTTTTCACGTGCAGAAGCGACGTCCTATATTAGAGGACCAGCCAATGCATCCACTCAAGGAAAAAAAAAAGCCAATGCATGCAAGGCAATTGTGTCTTGAGCCATCAGCACTAACTGCCTCCCAACATTACAGCTCTACCCAATGCTACAAATTAACCATTGTGGATTTCTTGATACTGCCACTTCGGCTAGCTGGCCTTCAAATCACAGACGGAGGTAGTATGATCAGGGACAGATTTAAAGGTTTTAGGAATTTTGAATGTGACTTTTCTTAATGCAAAACAAATTTGAACTTAACCGATTTGAACATCGTTTGGAATTTTGAATGCGACTTTTTTTAAACATTAAACAAATGCAAACAATTTTCTCGAAAAGTGGAACAGTTTTGAAACTCTAAACAATTCAGATAATTGAGAGAAAAATGAAATTCCGAACAATTTTTCAAAACGCAAACAATTTCAAAACTCTTACCATGGTTGAAAACGCGACCATTATTAAATATTCGAACATTTTTGGAAAATATGAACAAATAAATGCATTGAACCTTGTTTGAACTTTACGATTTTGAAAAAGAAAGAATAAGAAAAAGAAAAAAAATGGATTCATGAACCTTCTAGAAGGTATCCAAACCGGTAAAAACCGACCTGGAACCATCTAGAAGGTTCCCAAACCCAGCATGTGTAGAGGCAACAAAAAAGTAAAACTCCAGAAAATGTAAGACTAGTAAAAAATTCAAAAAAAATGGCATAGTACCTTGAATTGGTCATAAAAAGGCATGGAAAAAATTGGGGCCATCACAAGGATGTCTAGAAAGAACATGCGATGAGACAGAGACTTCTGCCCTACACAGACACCCTCAGTTGAACATGGTCTATTTTTGGACATCTGAAATGACCACACCTTCTGCAAGTAGGTGGGCATGCTCATGCTAACCATGCATGTCAAGTTTGAATGATTTCAAACATTGTATGGCAGTTGCGACACGTCCGACCATTTATCGGTCCTTTTTTACCGAGAAAACTTCAGAAAATGCAAAATTTATAAAAAAATCAAAACAATTTGGCATGGTGCCTTGAATTGGTCATATAAGGCCATGTAAAAATATTGGTTCTATTTCAAGGCTATCGAGAAACAACATGCTCTCAAATGGAGCCATCTCGTCTACCTGAACACACTTTGTTCAACATGGTCTATTATTGGTCAGCTATAGTTTTGTTTCTATTTTTCGCATTTTTGTTTCTTTTTTGACTTTATGTTTCCTTTGGAATTTTCTTATGTGAACACTAAAAAAAATCAGAATTTTGATTTTTGTTCTCATTTTTAATATGTTCGTAATTTCAAAATGTGCTCCAAATTTCCAAAAGAATGTTCTCATTTTCAAATATTTTTCACAGATTTAGAAAGAAAATCGTGCATTAATAAAAGTTCATGGATTTCAAAAAAAATTCGTGTTTTCAATTTTGTTTTGGAATTTCGAAAATGTTTATGTTAAAAAAATCACAGAATCTAAAAATATTCGTTATTAAAAAATTGACAATTTTCGGTGAAGCGTTCGGAAATTAAATGTGCCGCTTCTAAATGTTTATAAAATGCGTGCGCTGGTTCACGTATCATGTTGTTGGCTGGTCCAGTGGCTAGCAGCAGTATAACACAACTCTGTGGTCGCAAGTTCGAATCCCTGGCTTCGCATATACTCCCTCCGTCCCAAAATATTTGTCATCAAAATGGATAAAGAGAGATGTATCTTGAACTAAAATACGTCTAGATACATCCCCTTTTATCCATTTTGATGACAAGTATTTCCGGACGGAGGGAGTACTATTTTTGTGATTTTGAGTTGCGCCAGCTCAGTTCCTGTTAGTGGGCCGGCCTAGTCGTTGCGCCTGCTCAGTTCCTGTTGGTGGGCCGGGCCAGTATCGGATCTTCAGCAGAAACATACGGCGTATACGTCCAGATACATACAAAAGTGGGTATAATTTGTGAAATGACCCTATTGCCCTTTATACGTTTTGTGAGGGGGGTTGTACCGAAGCGGAACTCTTTATAAGATGTAAACTGAGGACGGTTTGGATGCAGCTGCGTACACTTCCTGAAGCCAACTGGTGTAGCGCCGCCCCAGTTACTCTTGTCGAACCTTAGATCAAGCAAACTTAGTTTGGGCATAGCCCCTGCCCCAAAGGCCAGGTATACGGTAACATCATACTCTGATTCACATTCAAAGTCCTCTAGAACTGGAAATGATCCCGCGGAGAAAGTGACACGGCTGTCTTCAGGGATGCTCCGTATCTGTAAGCTGAGGTTGACGAGAGAGGGCAGCTCTCCAAGAGCGTGAAACTCATCAGTGCACGTGTCAACATTCAGCTCTAGCCGGCAGAGGCATTGGAGACCACAAATCCATTTGGGAATTCTAGACATCCTCCAAAAAGCCAGCTCAAGTACCTTCATATGACGAAAAGGATCTGATAATGAACCTAGCAGGTCACTCGTATAACTGGGATTGCCAATGATCCTGAGATATCTGAGGTCATGCAACATCTCAATAGAATGCGGCAAAGCAACCCATGTTGCCATCTCATGTGGCTCTAGAAAAGACACTAGCCCCAGGCGTCTCAGATTGGTAAGCTCACTGAGTCCCTCAATATCCTCCGACAAAGTTGGATCCAGGAAAACCCCAATTAAAGTGTGCAATGATTTCATTTTCATGATCCCATTAGGCGCTTTGCCTCCGTATGGAATTTCCAAGTGGGATAAGCGGGGCAAGTTAAGTATATCTGATGGGATTTGCAAGTCCGAGCTGCAATTTAAATCCAGTGTCTCCAAATGCACAAGCCCTTCCATTTTAGTAGGGAGTTTGATTTTATCTTCACATGAAACCTTTAAATACCTCAGTTGCACCAATTGGCTAATAGCAGTAAGATCAATTTATTCGCCGCCTAAACTTTTAAAGAGAAACACCTTGAGATGCTTAAAATGCAAAAGAGGGGGCATGTACTTGGATTCCCCGAAAAGTGCAAGTGATCGAACTTGTGATACGCTAGAAGGGATGATCCTTGATGTTGCCTCATCTGCTACACCACCATTACCGAGGTTCATGGATATACGACGGACCTTGTATTTTCGTCCATGATCTCTTGCCATCTCTTCAGGACTGCATTCAACTCTCAGAAAATTATGCTCTTCACACTTGCTTAGGATCAAATCGAGCATCATATCATGTACTCTGCACGATACCAACTCGCCATCCTTATTACATCCAGGCTGAATCAAGCTTCTGTTGATAAGATCATTAAAATAGCTCTTGGCAACAACCTCAGAGTCTTGCCCATGCAATTTACTGACAAGTCCTTCAGCCAACCATTGTCGAACCAAATCATCCCTCTCAATCTCGCGGTCTTCTGGATATAAACCAAGGTGAAGAAAACATGCCCGGAGATGAAGGGGAAGATGGATGTAGCTAAGGTTTAATATATTCTTCACCCCTTCCACTGTGGGGTTTACAGCAAAATGGGTTCCAAGAGAATTCCTGATGCTCTCCCACTCATCCCTTAACTTTTCAGGACGACTAGCTAATAGGCTAGCTATAGTAATGATTGCAAGTGGAAGTTCCCCACACTTCTTCAGAATTTCAGCTGTAATTTCTTCAAATTGATGGTCATCTTCAGACCCATATACTCTACCAAAAAACAATTTTTTTGAGTCTTGCTTGTTGAGGGGCTTCATTCTGTAAATGAACTCGGGGCGACTGCAACATGCCGCAGAAGCCACACTTTCTACTCGTGTGGTTATTATTACTCTACTCCCATTAGCACTTTCTGGAAAGGCGCGGCTTATAGTATTCCATGCTGACTGGTCCCACAAGTCATCAACTATAATAAGGTATCTGCAAAAAGTTTCCACGTGTTATATAAGTACAGTTGGATATCAAACACGAACCCAAAAAAAGGAAAAGTTGATTCAAGCAAATCTACCATTCCTTGGGCTAAACTAGCACGCTGATATGACATTTCAAGACCAGATGCCACAAAAAGATTGCATGATGTGTTAGGAGTCAACAAAATCAAAATTAATGGGTAAGGAAGCTTGCATTATGATGGATCGTCTTCCAGTACAGCAATCGGTTGCACGTTGCACGGACATGTGCAAGCATAGTACATATATATGCTGTTATAAATGTAATTACTTTATTCAGATATAAGGATTTAATCCCTGGTACTCCAAAGGCTAAATTAGTTCTTTAATTACAATATTTGACTTCAGCAACCAATCTACATGTAAGAGCCTGCCCATATGCAAAATCTTATGTAAAAATATGCACAGCACAGAAAAGGCAAAAGGTAAATAAAAAAATGCGGCTCAGGAAGTACAATTTCTTGTTTGCATCTTTTGAAGAGTACAGCTACAACCTCTTGATGTTTTTGTACAAGCACCATCTGGAACAAAGGGGCACTCTCTTGTGGCACACGAGCACACAGTTTGGAAACATCAACAAGTCTGATGACAATCCTACAAATTTGGTGTCATGGGTATGGTTTTTTTATGGGCTTAAACATTACTACAAAAACCTCACACATAAGCATCTAAAGAAACTTTACAATCTATGCCTACATTTCGCCACATCATATGGTAAAATTTTCATAACTGGAGACATTTTGCAGCCTTTGGAATGGGCGCGTACTATGGAGTCACTTTTTCAGCCATTATGAAAGTTAACGCAAAAGAATATATAAAGACATTTTCTCCGAGACTTTAACATCCCATTTACCATGTACGAACACTATGTATTGTTTGCTGATGGTAAAGAATTACTTTAGTCATATTTTAACACACTGGAATTGGACTTGGAATTTATGATTTCAATTTTTGTGGTATTCAAACACCCTTAATATTTAGAATCCAGTTTTGATTTTGGATCCTAGGTCAAAGGCATAGGTCCAAACAAGATGAATAATGTGGTGTCTCTTTGACTGTAGCAACATTGCAAATTGATGCATTTTCAAAGATTCCTTTAAAATCGAATGAACTTACCAAAATGTATGCCTCTACTGTGTTATTCTCCCAAACCGTGCAAGCCACAAGCATTTAAATGAATGTTGATCAAATCAAACAATTATTCAAAGGTAACATAGCTAGCCCATGCAAAAGCACCGGTGACTATTGAAGTAAATATTACCTCTTGTGTGTGAGATAATTTCGAAGATCATCAGTGATGTCTTCCACCTCACAAACACGAGAAGACCGATTCATGCCAAGTTTTAGTTGTATACGATAGAGAAGCCCTGTCATGTTAGGTTTTTGGGATACGGAAACAAAAGCTGTATGGTCAAACTGCCCTCTGATCTCATCGTACACCTGTTTGGCAAGTGTCGTTTTACCTAGTCCTCCAAATCCCACAATTGACACCACCTTGAGCTCCTTTTCTGCTGTACTTGTCAACAAATTAACAAGCTCCTTCTTTGGACCATCTGTACCCACAAGATCAGCAGCCTTGGTGTATATTGCCGACATCCGAGGATCAATAGCCACAGAGCTAGAATTAGGATTGAATTCATCGATCTTGTACCTAGAAGATGTTTAGTGAGGTAGTCATACTTGATTGTTTTACAACGGGTTGCTCTCAACGTTTTTGTTTTTGATAATAAAATATACATATTGGTTACAACATATAGCATAATTGTGATGTCATCTATGCTATTATAATTCTTTGTACCCCTTTATAATAACAAAATAGTAACACATACAGTGGGGAATCTGAAAAATTGTTCTAGAAATCGGATTGAAACGTACCTGATGCGACGTTCATTTGCCTCTAATGCAAGAGTCTTGAGCTCCTCCATCCGGTCAGCGATCCGGTGGCGCTGTCCCAACATCTTGAGGCTTCGAGCAGTCTTCTTCATGAATCCTAGCTTTGCATTACCACCTCCAAACTGATGCACGAAGTCATCTATGCAGTTCTCCATGTCGTACGACATTTCCCGGACGTGGTCCCTCCAGTCCCTGGCCACCGGATCAAGCTCGTCCATGAGCTCCATCTTCTCGAGGGCGGCGTTCATGGCGCTGAGCTCCTTCTCGAGGAAGGACGCCTGCTTCTTCACCCCTTTGAGCTTACTGTACTCGCCGCCCGCCAGCGCGGCGAGCTTGCCGAGAAGGGGCCTCATCACCCCCATCGTCACGCTCACTGACAGTGACATCTCGATGCGATCCACGCGGTGCAGTGGTGCGCCGGCGAAGTCGAACGGGTGAGGGGTTACTCAAGAGGTGGTCGGGATTGGGTGGGTTGCTGCGGTGGATCCACGGCGGGTGGTGGACTACGGTCTACTGGGTGGTGCGGCAGGATGGGGAGGAGGCGGTCGTCGCTGGCCTAGGAGGAGTAGCAGTGTAGTGATTTGGGGGCAAGGAACCGAGGACTGGAGCTAGTCAACCAAGAGGCGTAACTCAAGAGATTGTCGGGACTCGGGAGAGGGTGGGTTGCTGCGCTAGAACCGCGGCCGGAGGTGGACTAGGTGCGGCGGAAGGTGGAGGAGGCGATCGTCGCTGGCCAAGTAGGATTAGTGATTTGGCCGGAGCTGAGCTGCAGCGGAGCTGGACAACGAGTACGGGGTGGTGCAGCGGGAGGTGGAAGAGGGGGTCGTCGCTGGGCAAGGAAGACGGCGCGAGAAGTAGCAGCTAGCGTAGTGATTTGAGGGCGATGAACCGAGGACTGTAGCTAGTCAACCGAACACACTGGTTCCTGTATTTCTCCCTATCTACCTCTCCTCCCCCATCTTCAACAATAGAGTGATAAATAAAATATACTAGTAGTAGAAGTGTGGTGGTTTGGAGCGCACTATGCATGGATTACGCGCTTTGGATTTGTCCCATCTCATGTCTATCTTGCTCGGTGCCTTGTACCTGTCTTCAACATTATTCTTTTGCCATCTTTTAATAAGGACATAGCAGTAGGTGACTTACCTACTGCAAATTTTAATTTTAATGGGATAAATGATCGTTTACACGTAATTACAAAACAGGTACATATGATTACATAAAGCGAGAGACCCGGTCTCTAAAGCCAACGTAAGATGCTCTCCGGACATGTTGAAGAGTCATCAGTTTTAAGTTTTAACTCATGCTTAAGGTGCCTTCAAAAATCAAGGTCTTCATGTGGTTTGTGCAAGGGAGTGATTTTAACTAAGGACAACTTGCCGAATGTAGGTGGGGGAATGGTAAACGATGTTGTTTTTGTGATCGAAAGAAAATGATTCAACATCTTTTTCTCAAATGCCACTAGCCAGATTATTGTGTTGAACAATACATGTGTTTTAATGTTTTTCCACCTGGTAGCATATCCATTTTTTTTCGATAATTGGTTAAATGGGGTGGGTTCTAATACAATGGCGTGAATTCGCGTGGGAGTTTGTGCATTATTTTGGGCTATTTGAAATTGTTGGAATAACAATCGAACGAATATCACAAACTTTTTGCAGGTTATCTTTCGGCCGTCTGGATGGATCCGTATGTGATCATTACTTAGATGCGCGGAAGTTAGGGAATTTATGGCGCCATTCGAGTGCAACTGCTGAGAGATGATAGCACAAGCTACATATAACCGGTTTGGATGACGGCCCAATAATGGAATAGGTGCTTAGTTATCGTGTCTTATTTTTTGTCGGTTTTGACATTTTGTCTTATGTTTTGCTTTTGCTTGCGAGCCTATGATAAATTTCGTATTAGTTGTTGAATTATTTAATAAAATGGTTGTTTGTGATAGATGCAGACACCGGGTTAATCTATACCTACTAATAAAGCAAGGTGCATTTCTCCAATTTTTTCATCGTTCACCAACGAAAAGTTTTTTTCTATTCGAGGTGGTACTAAATTTTTGTCCGCTCTCTATCAGAAAAGGAAAAACGTCCGAATTTCATACATGGGCCGCCAGCAGTGTGGCCCAGCAAAGCAAGCCCGTTTATTTTCGTGCCACGTAGGTAGCAAAACTCTATTTATTGCGGTGAGCGTCAAATAGCCGCAAATTAGCACATGGCCACCAAGCTGGGCTGACCCGTCTTATTTTTCTTTGTTCTGAGTTATGATTCTATTTTTTGTCTTTTTCTTTCCTGTTTATTTTGCCTTTTTTTCCTTTGAATTTTATTTTTCTTTCTCCCTTTTCCGTATACTATTTTTTTGAAAAAAATTCATAATATCAGAAAGATTAAATTAAAAAAATGTTCAGAATTTTGAAATATATTCCATTTTGAAAAATGTACAAAACATTAAATCTTTGTTCTCATTCCAAAATAGACGCAAATTCGCACAACGCGCACAAGTTGGCTTGAACCATTTTCTTCTTTTTGTTCTGTCTTATGTTTCTATTTTCTTTTTTCGTTTCTTTCTCTTTTTCTTTTATGTTTCTTTTGTCTTTTTTCCTTTCAAGTTTATTTTTCTTTCTCCCTTTTTAGTATATTCAATTTTTTAAAAAAGTTCATAATATCAGAAAAAATCATATTTTTTAGAAAATGCCCAAAATTTTATAATATATTACGTTTTGCAAAACGTTCAGAACATTAGATCTTTGTTCTCCTTCCAATATTGGTTCAGATTTTAAAAAATCCACTTTTTTCTTTGTGTTTTCCAAAGTTATTTGAGATTTTCCAGTAAAAGTAGCATTTAAAAAATATTTCAAATATGAAAAATATTCATGTTTTAGTGAAATGTTCGCAAATTCAGAATAATGTCCGAGTTTAAAGAAACACATTTCTTAAAATGGTTCTGATTGTTCAAAATGTGTTTCCTTTTTAAAAAACAATCACAAATTCAAAAAATATTCATGTTATTATAAAAGGTTCATGTTTTCAAATAAAATTGTGAATTTCAAAAGTTTCAAATTTTGTTGTGTATTTCTGAAAAAATGTAAAAAATGACAAAAAATGGTTTGGGATTTTCAAAATTATTCATGTTTCCAAGAATATTCAGCAATTTGTATATTTTTTAAAGTATCAATCTGACATTAGAGTATGATCTTAAATCTTTGAGTTGGCCATTGGTTGGTATGACTCGTGTCTTCGAGTGACTAGCAGCACGTAGTCGGGTTTTTTAGGTCAAGATTTCGATCCTTCAACTCATCATTTTTGGGATTTTTTCGCGCCTTACAAACACATGTCGCCTTGGAGCCTACCAGTGTGTTGGCCCATACACGAACCGATGTGCGTCCCACACGCTATTTTACGCAACTAGCTTCATATAGTAGCCCCCGCGCAGTTGGCCCAAGAAAAAATTCGCTTCATTGCACAGGCAATATTTGGCCTTAGCCGCAGTCCCTACTGGGTCGTCCGAGGGAGAAATTCTTTTCTTGGACCCATAAAAGAGAATATGTTGGTTTGGCTCGAATAAAAAAATTGTGGGCACGTTAGTGCTAAAAATAATAATAAACCCTAATAAAGAAGGGACAATGATGTCTGGTTATTCGCTAAATATGCTAATGAAACGGGATTTATGCGCTACAATTAGTAATCCATCCGGTTACGCAATCGTAAGAGAGAGTGGTTAAAACAACCGTGCCCTGAAGGTCACTGCATAGCTACCAAATGAGGAGGCAGACACAACCCCGAGACAGAGGTGGACTCAGAGGAAAAAAAGGCACGAGCTGGATGATTGCCGCCATGCCAACTAACCCCACCAATATGAAGATCTCACGGGACAAACATGACCCGCGAGAAGACCACAACTCCTTTCTATCACACCGCTATGGAGATCGTTTTTGGTGAACAAATCAATTATCTCTCCCATTGCTTCTCACAAAGAAATAGCTCTCCCGTTGCAACGCACGGGCATATGTGCTAGTCCTTTATTAAAAAAAGGGACAAAAATGTTGATGAGCTAGTGTTCAGAGGTTTAGGACGGACGTCATATCTCATATGTAGCTCCTTAGTGTTACTTAGGGGCCCTTCGGATTAGCGCCCCCAACCCGCCCAGCCAATTGATTCGCATTGATCACTCCGTGGGCTAGTGCTTGGGCGGGGGCCGACTATTTGGAGTGCCCCAACCTGCCCAGCCCCCAAGTTTAGCTTCACGTTGATTTTTCCTCCAACTATTAATTTCCGAAGTTGTCAAGGGCAAAGATATGTGTCACTCTAACTGGACGGTGGACACCAAAGTTTCACCGTTTCGTGGCTTGTAATTGTGGCATGAGATGAACTCGGAACGGTCATCAGCAGTGCGTAGTTGATTTTCCTAGGCCAAAGAGGTCGATCGATTGCACCTGAACCAGTCGTCCAGTCCCGTCGGGTGTGCGCGACTTGTGTCGTCACGTAGGTAGAGTCTAAGAAGGCATAAGCAGAGTAACTTCAGAAAGAAAGAAAACAGAGCAAAGCAGAGAACAGAAGACAGCGGAGCAACTTGGAAAAGAGCAGAGCAGGGGAGAGAGCAAGTGAACAGAGCAAAGCAGAGGTGGGCGTTGCTCAAGGACCAAGTCGCGCACAAGCCCCAGGCACACGATATGCAGGCAACGCTGGGGATCTCCACCTGATGAAGCCAGTCACGGGGTTAACCTGGGACCCATCTGTCTGTGCCTGTGGTTTAATTAAACAGTTACTAATTTTCAAGAGTCTCTGAACGTACCTTTCTTCCCTGTCTCCTTGCTCCTCTGATCCTGTTGCCAGATTCATTCAACTATATGCAAAGTATATTACGTAACTGAGAGAGCGAGAGAGCAATTGGACTGTTACGGAATTCTACGGCCCTTGCTTTTCCGTGTCACTGTTTCGGCAAATAGTATCCCGTGATTGCATTGTAAAGAGGTCAAGTTTAGTACTCCCTTTTGTGATCTAATATCGCTGTACTATTCCTTCATATATGGAAGATTAAAGTTTCCCTTAAAATTAAAATCTTCATGTGGTTTGTGCACAGGAGAGTGATCTTAACAAAAGATAGTTTGGTAAAGCAAAAGTGAGTGGGTAGTTTTAGATGTTGTTTTTGTGATCAGGATGAAACTATGCAACGCCTCTTTTCGATTGCCCGTTGGCAAAACCACCATGACGCACGATACATATAGCCTACAACAGAGGCTGCTTTATCCTCCACTTCTAGGGAGCAGCAGGTGATATCTACAGAGATATTCTCGAGGCTCAACAGGTGCTCCAACCCAACTGGTGTAGCGCCGCCCCACTGATCCTTGTGGAATTGTAGTCCGAGCCTACGAAGTTTGGGCATAGCACCTGCCTCAAAGGCCAGACATGCGGTAACATCATACTTTGATAAACATCTAAATGTCTCAAGAACTGGATATAATCCCGTGGAGAAAATGACAGCACTGTCTTCAGGGATACTGTCCAACCATAAACTGAGATGGACGAGAGAAGGCAGCTCTCCAAGAGCGTGAAACTCGTCAGTGCACGTCATAATATTCAGCTCTAGCCAAGAGAGGCATTCAAGGCCACAAATCCATTTGGGAACTCCAGGCATCACCCAACCACACAATTTAAGTACCTTGATATGACGAAAAGGACCTGATAATGAGCTCAGGTGGTCGCCTGTATCAAAGAAAGTGCCATGGATGCAGAGATATATGAGGTCATGGAGCATTCCAATGGAGGACGCCAAAGCAACAACCTCTGATGTCGTTAGAATGTCCACGTCACCCTCTACAAGATTCAGACACTTCAGATTGGTCAGCTCACCGAGTCCCTCGATATCCTCCAACAAGCTCCACCTTAGCCCAAACCCATCCAGAGTGCGCAGTGATTTCATATTCCTGATCCCTTTAGGTAGCTTTGTCCCTTTTGGAACTATCAAGTTGGATAAGCAGGGCAAGCGAACTATGTCTGATGGGATTTTTAACTGATAGCAATATAAATCTAGTGTCTCCAAATGCACAAGCCCTTGAATTTCAGTAGGGAGTTTGATTCGTTGTGTAACTGAAACCTTTAAATACTTCAGTTGGAACAACTGGCTAATGGCAGTGAGATCGGTTGTCTTCTCCCCTGAAATTTTGAAGAGAATCACCCTTAGATACTTAAAATGCAAAAGAGGGGGCATGTACGTGGATCCTCCGAAATGTGCAACTGATCGAACATGGGACATGCTAGAAGGTATGGTCCCTGATGCCGTCTCATCGGCTGCACCACCACCGCTGAAGTTCATGGATATGCGATGGACCTTGTATTTCCAGCCATGCTCTCTTGCCATGTCTTCAGAATTGCATTCAACTCTGAGAAAGTTGTGCTCTTCACACTTGCTTAGGATCAAATCGAGCATCATATCATGTACTCTGCACGATACCAACTCCCCACACTTTGTACGGTCAGGCTGAATCAAACTTCTGTTGACAAGCTCATTAAAATAGTTGTTCGCAACAACCTCCATATCTCGGCCATGCAACTTATTGACAAGCCCTTCAGCTAACCATTGTCGAACCAAATCATCCCTCTCAATCTCGCAGTCTGCTGGATAGAAACCAAGGTGCAGAAAAGAAGCCCGGAGTTGAAGCGGAAGATGGATGTAGCTAAGGTTTAATATACTCCTCATCCCATCCAATGTGGGATTTACCGCAAATTGGGTTCCAAGAGAATTCCTAATGCTCTCCCACTCATCCCTTATCCTTTGAGGACGACTAGCTAATAGGCTAGCTATAGTAATGATTGCAAGTGGGAGACCACCACACTTCTTCAGAATTTCAGCCGAGATTTCTTCAAATCGAGATGGATGGTCATCTTCAGACCCATATACTCTACGAAAAAACAATCTTTTTGAGTCTTGTTCGCCGAGGGGCTTCATTCTGTAAATGCACTCAGGTCGACTGTAACATGCTCCATAAGCCACGCCTTCCACTCGTGTGGTTACTATTACTCTACTCCCCTTGGCATCTTCTGGAAATTCTTCTCGAAAGGCACGGCTAATAGTATTCCATGTTGACTGGTCCCACAAATCATCAATTACAATAAGGTACCTATGAATAGCATACACATGTTATATACGTACAGCTGCACATGATTATAAGTGCAGAAGAAAGATTCAAAATATTCTATCCAACTAGATCAACAAAATACTGCAAATCAAATTCAAGCAAAATCCGCTATTTTTTTTGGTATACATTAGTAGGCTCAAACAATATTTCAAGACTAAAAGACATCTAATGATTGTATGGTGAATTAACACTCAATAAAATCTAAGTTAATTTGGTTTCCTATATAATGCTTAGCAACCAAAATATATATAACAGAACTAGTTAAGGTTTTCGACGGTATAAAAGTTCTTAAAAATCCTGAAAAAAATACTGAACCAACACACCTATAATATAACATGATCCAACGGAGGGATTGACAAAATATGACTGGATGTGTCTTGGACAAAAAGAACAAATGTTTCAGTATATATTGATCCTGCAGTGAGCTGAAATGCTTGTTTTTTTCGCTGACGACACATAAATGCATATTTTCATAATCACACCATTGGATCATCTTATTATACTAGAGTGAGGCTCTCTTATTTATTTCATATTTTTTAATAACGTTTAGACCATTAAATGTCTAGCAAGCCCTAACTAGTTCCGTGGCAAGCTATGATAGAGTCAGTTATATATATTTGAAAAGGAGGTTAAAACCCCCGGCCTCTGCATCAATCGATGCATACGGCCATTATTTATTATTTCATCAAGGTCTAACAAGAACATACATCAAGCCACTGCTCACACCTACAAAACTCGATAATGTGGAGTGCTCTCACTCCCATATCTAAACCGGTGTCATCGCCGATCCATCCACATAATGTATCGAAACAAATAGCCTGTGCAGCAGACATAAAGCGCACACCACATGCACACGCTTAGACGCCGCCATCATCATCGGACGGCAGACGCATCTTCAAGAGAGAGATCCCCATCATCCTTGCCAGTCCGTCCATCCGTCGACGCCACCACGACGCCCAACGGCGCCACCGCCCCGCGCTCATCCATCCAGACGCGAAGATTCTGGAAGATCTGTCGTGCGTAGCACCTGCCGACCAGGCATGACACAGTGTAGCACCTATCGGTCAGGCATGACTTGACATCTTCACTGAAGCTCCGTGCAAGACGAAGCCGCTCCACTTCCTGCCTCTGTCTTCCAGCGCTGCTCCACAAACGATGTTCCCAAGAGAGAAACGACACCGCAATGCCGCCATCGTCCGATCTGGAAGACCAGATCCTAGGGTTTCCCCTGGAGCAGCACGAGTGGGTTGACAGTCGTTGCACGACAATGCCTTCATGAAGGTAACGACACAGAACGCCGCCATCGCCTGCCATCGGCTCGGTTTTCACTGGCAACTATGTCTTCCGACTCGTAGCCGGAACTAGGTGACGGATCCCGAGATCTGACCATCCAGCCTCAGGCCGACCACCTCCAACGAAGGAGATGGCCACCACCGGCGGCTGCACTGGCCAGATCAGATCTGACCAGAGGTGCCGCCAAGCCGCCCACCAGGCCCTCCACGCCGCCGCCGATTCGAGGCCGGATGACGCGCCACCGCAGCATAAGTCGCCGCCGCTCGGGCCAGGCAAGCCGCCGCCCGCCGCCACCCGTGACCGTGCTGCTCTACGCGCCACAGTCGCCGTCGCCCGCGACAGGGCCAGCCATCACCGTTGCCAGATCTGCCGCGCCTCCACACGCGCAAGGGCTCCGCACCACGCGGAAGAGAGGAGGATCCCCGCCACCGCCGTGGGTCCCCGGGCGCATCCCGGCGGCGTCCTCCGGCGGCGGGGTGAGGGTAGGTGGATTCGGGAGCGGGGGCGGCTAGGGCTGGGGACCCGCCCGAGCGGGGGCGACGCGGGGGTCAAAAAATGAATTTAAAACAAACAAATAAATAAATAAATAAATATATATATATATATATATATATATATATATATATGCTATTGCATTTTAATATGTTTGTACTTTTAGGAGACGGGAATAATTAACTTGACATTTAAAAAAATTGCAAATGAACTTGACATTTTAATTCTTAAATGTGGTATTCCAAAACAAACATGGAAGGAAGCTTTAATTGTTATGCTGCATAACTGCACAGTTTGGAGACATCTACAATTCTTATATAAATCCTAAGATTTCGGTGTCATAGGTAAGGTTTGTTATGGGCTCAAAGATATTTCTACAAAAACCCACATTGAGATATCTACAGAAACTTTTAATCTGTGGTAAACACACCTTTTGCAGCCTCTCGGAAGTGTTTTAGCAGTGGGAAAACATTTTGAGGCATTTTTGTAAAGGGCATGGATTGGGTGGGCTCTATGGACCCATTTTGTGGGCATTATGTAAGTTTCCGAAAAATATGTAAATGCTTTTTCACCGAGACACTTAAAATCCGTTTTACCATGTACGAACATTGTATATGTGAGACACACTTTTATTCTTTGCTGATAGTAAAGAATTGGTTTAGCCATATTTTAACACATTGGAATTGGGCTTGGAATTCAAGATTTCAATTCTTTTGGTAGTCCAGCACCCATAGGTTTAATTAGCGCGCTAAGCCTCTTAGCGGCGGACCTCTTCTAAGCGTTATAGTTTTAAAATGTTTTAGAATGTTTGTTCATGTGTTTGAATCAAAGTCCCTTAGCGCAAGACCTCTTGTAAACGCTATAGCGGGCTATTTAAAACCATGCAAGCACCCCTAATGTCTAAATGCAGTTGTGATTTTTGAATTCTGCGCCTAATTCATAGGAGCCAAAGAAGATGATTACAATAGTCTCTTTGACTGTAGCAAAATTGCATAATGGCACATTTTGAAAGATGTCTTTGAAATCATATGAACGGAAACTAAAACTAATGCCTCTACTGTGCAGCAAAAAGCCTCTATTATCATAACCATGTTTGATTCTCACAAGCCCTGCGATCCACAGGCACTTAAATAAGAGTTCAGCAAATCAAACAATCATTCAAATTTAACATAATTTGCACATGCAAGAGCACAGGTGAATACTGAAGTATAAATATTACCTCTTCTTCTTCAGACGTTTTATGATGTCATCAATTATGTCTTGCATGCCTCGTGCTTGTGCTTGAGAAGACTCATCAATCTCAAGTTTTGGTGGTTTAGGAAAACGATGAAGCAGTCCTGTCATAAACTCTGTCATATTAGGCTTTTGGGATACGGGAACAAAGGCTGTACAGTCAAACTGCTCTCGGATCTCATCATACACCCTTTTGGCAAGTGTAGTTTTACCCAGTCCTCCAAATCCCACAATGGACACCACCTTGAGCTTCTTCTCAGTATCTGTCAACAAACTGACAAGCTCCTTCCTTGGACCATCGGTACCCACAAGCCCAGCTGCTTCTATGTATATCGCCGACATCCGAGGATCAATAGCCACAAAGCTAGAATTATGATTGCATTCATAGCTGGAATTAGGATTGCATTCGTCGATGTTATACCTGGAAAAGGATGGTCAAGCAAAATCTTTTGGATAACCGAGAGCTAGATTACAACAGGGAAAGTTGTATGTACGTACATAACATTTAACAAAGATACACATGTGCTATTATTCTCAGAGACAAATTGGAACGTACCTGAGGCGTCGTTCATTTGCCTCTAGCGCAAGAACCTTGAGCTCCTCCATCCGGTCAGCAATCCGATGACGCTGTCCCAGCATCTTGAGACGTAGAGCAGTCTTCCTGATGAAGCCTACCTTGGCATGACCGCCACCGAACTTGCGTAGGAAGTCATCGATGCAGTTTTCAATTTCGTAGGACATCTCCCTGACGTGGTCCCTCCAGTCTCTGGCCACCGGATCGAGCTCGTCCATGAGCTCCATCTTCTCCAGGGCGGCGTTCATGGCGCTGAGCTCCTTCTCGAGGAAGGACGCCTGCTTCCTCACCCCCTTGAGCCTGCTGTACTCGTTGCCTGCCAGCTCCGCCAGCTTGCCGAGGAGGGGCTTCATCACCCCCATTGTCGCGCTCACCGACATCTCGACCCGAGCGACGGAGAAGAGATGTGGTATTGCAGTGATGCGGCGTTGAAGTCGAACAGTTGAAGCGTAACTGGAGAGGTGGTCGGGGCAAGATGGGTGGGTGCCTGCGCTGGATCCGCGGCCGGAGGTGGACGGACGTGCCGGATCTGCAGCGGGAGGCGAGGCGGAGTATGAGTACGGGGTGGTGCCGCGGGAGATGGAGGAGGCGGACGTCGCTGGTGAATGAGGAGGGCAAGAAGTAACCAAGTGATTCGGAGCGACGCGGTGCTGCAGTGGAGCGGCGGCGAAGTCGAGCCGGTGGTGGGTGGCTGCAGCCGGATCCGCGGCCGGAAATGGATGGATGTGCCGGATCTGCGGCGGGAGGGGGACTACAGTACTCAGCACAGGGTGGTGCGGCGGGAGCTCGGGGAGAGTAAGTCGCCCCAGTGGTGCGGCGGCGAAGTCGAACGGAGGAGGCGTAGCTCGAGAGGTGGTCGGGCGCAGTGTGGGTGGGTAGCTGCGCCGGATCTGCTACCGGAGGTGGAGTACGAGCACGGGGCGGAAGGGGACGAGACAGTCGCCGCTGGTCAACGAGCAAGAGGAGAAGTAGCAGTGGAGTGGAGCAGCGATTTGCGCCATAATCCTAGACGCACGGATTCTTCTTTCTAATCTCTCTCCCCTGAATTTCAGGCGGGGTGGGCCCATCCACCCCCTTCTCGCGATTTGTGAATAACGTGACGACTAGATGTGAACGAGAAAACCCCTAAAAAAAATGTGAACGAGAAAAGCACGCGTGGCCTTATATCTCTAACCTTGACCCGTAAACTGGACATGCATCCATTCACCGACACGGATAAAGCATCTATAATGGGACCTCTTAAACACGCCTCATACGCCCAGACAGGCCGCCCGGTCATTGCTCGGTCGTGAAAATCTGACCCAGACGAACGCCTGAAACGCCCGGGCTGACCGGCACCCCTCATATCCAGCCCAAATACAAGGCGGATATGAGGGAGTCCGGGCACACCCACCGACCCCGCTGCAGGTTGCAGCGGTCCCACCTGCAGCGACCGAAGCTCCCCCCTCTCTCACCTGTAGCGATCGAAACTCCTCCATCTCTCATCGGTGCAACCAAATTTTAGTCCCTCATCGCCGGGCGAGGCGGACGCCACCCAGCTTAAATAGCTGCGCCAGCGGATGGCGGCAAGCTTGGTTATTGTTGTGTAGGTCTATTAATTCTCGCATGTGTGACCGAGATAAATTTGACACTAGATTGCATTTCATTGACTGATGATTGCTCATCGAGTGTCAAGTTTGTCTCGATCATATACGTTGATACCTCTACTACAATGACAATAGATTTTTATTTATTTATTGATGCATACACACATAGTGATTCAAAAAAAGCGGACACCAATGTTCCCTATGTGAAGGAAATAGACCCTGACTATGAATCTTCTATCGTTACTATGAATCTTCTATGTGATAACGATAGAAGATTCATAATAAGAGTCCATATCCTTAACAAAGGATGCAATGATGTCAGAAGCTTATCCCTTCTGAACGACCCGGATATTTAAGCTGGTCAAGTAGCTCATCAGTCGGCGATGTGGGACTAATACGGGTTTGAAAATGTTAAGTATGAGCAATTTTCGGTGCCCAACCAGCCCAAGACGGACAGGATGATCGGCGTGCATGGCCCTGCATGTAAAATATGTTTTGAAAATAGGATACGTGGTTGTAAATTGTAAAATTTGAGGCTCGCCCGGTCACTGTTCGTGGACGCGTCCGCGTGCGTTTGACGGTCCAAATTTGCAACCTCCGGTTGTGGATGCTCTAAGGGAGCCGAGCATCCAAATTTGTCTGCATACATTTTGAACACTATTTGAACTAACCAGACAAATTACATGCAAACCGGACGAAAACATTTATATTTTGGATATATTTTAACTAAACTATACCGGGTTAGGATAAAACTAGAATATGACCGTCCGTGACGGATCTCCACACCCAGGACATGACTTCCCTATGTCCGGTGGCCCGCCCGCTGGACTGTCGGGAGCCCCAGAGGGATATGCTTCAGCGGGAGGGGAAGAATTGCCTCCCTCCGTCGTCCCGAAGCCTGAACCAGGGCCGGTTTTGGGCGGGGGGAACGTGGCCTACGCCCCCACGAAAAGGGAAAGTCACCGGTTGTGCAACCCGGCGACTCGGTGGCGGTGGCCTTCGTGGGACCCAAACGGCAGCGGCCTCCCATGGTATACTTTTCCTCACTGTCCACGGTGACCTTGGACGTTCCGGCCTCCACAGATATGGCTTCTTTCCCCACGTGCCTAACGCATTGCCGCCATTTCTCGCGGTGGATTTGCAGGGAGACGGTGTTGGCCAGCCTGGACGGGCGAGGAAGGGCTGGCGATGGCAGTGGCGCCTGATCCAGAGGGTTTTCCGGCAAGCCAACCTATATCGGGTTGGCTCGTCGGGCAACCTAGGCCGCTGCAATGCCAGAGAATTGATGGCTCGAGAATCTATGATTATTTGCAAGGAGTTTTATTCGGTTTTCTCTGGATTTATATCATCTCTCGATTATTTCTAACGTTAACCCTGTGAGAGAGAACAAAATCCGTTTTCTATTATTAGGCAGGAAATATCATATATGGAAGGAAACCAAGGATAATTACTCCAAATCAAGTCAAATGGAGCAACTTCCTTATTGGGGCTCAGCCACCAGACGCACCAGAATGAAAGTCGGCCTTCCATACGAGAGGTCGCACTCATATGGATGGTCGTATGAAGTGCCATGGGCTCCACCTTATCAGTACAAGACACTTTCGTGAAGGGGAGACCACCATCAGAGAACCCTAGCCACCGTCACCACATCCAGGACAGAGAGAGAAGAGATCCGGAGAACAACCGTAGAACTTCTTAGTTTTGGTCCTTTCATCTCCATCATCATTTCCACCTTCACTATTATAAGAGGAATTCCAAGTTGTAAGATCAGGGTGTAAACTCTATTCATACTCGTCTGGAGACTGAGACTTGTTTGATCATTCACTTATTGTGGATCTTCACGGTATTGTTGATATGGTTTTCATGGATTTATTCTTTGAGATGATTGGTTATTCTATTTTGATGTGTGAATAATTTACCCTAGGCGTGGGAGATGTTGGTGAGTGGTAAGATTCATTTGTGCCTATTCCATATGTCTTCATTCATGTTTGTAGTCTTATGATCTGTCAAGTAAGTTGTTATTCTGTGGTGAACTCTACTCATGTTGTCCAATTTAAGGGCCCAAGCAACATGATCTCAAGACCTACACAAGTAACAAATATTGTTTAGGAAATTTGCGACCTCTGACGTTACAGGTGGAGACATCTATGAGGACCGAATATAATATGAGATAACGGTGATCTATTAAACTTAATGCATGGTTTTGGTCCAATGACCTTAATTGTGGAGACAACCACAATATGGCAACAACAAAGTAGGACCATATAATGGAATATAATCATGCGAGGAGTTCTATAACCCTAGGGTGATCTGCCTACCGAACAAACAAATCAAATACTAAACTCATGATACAAGGCCACTGATATTACCGTCGCACTGGAATAATGTATACCATGAACTGAATTCTCTCTGCGCCTAATCTCTCAATTGCAGGAAAAACATCCCTACTTTCAGTTTTATTTATGTTCTTTACTTTCCAGTGCTATTACTCTCGCTGTCACAAACTCATCATATTCACTATCCTGGTCCATTTGCCTCTGGGGACACTAATAGCGTCTGCAGTATCACAAGCAGTTACATCACATAATAGTTGTGACAACTTGTGTGACATGAACATTGCTCACAAAATACTCTCCTTCGCTCTTCGTTGGGACAATTACTATTTGGGATACTCGCGTGAAAGTGTTACACCACCCTGTTTGGCTTGTAGGTTATCAAGCATTTTCTGGCGCTGTTGCCGAGGAGCTTAGTGCAGAGTATTTGTCTGGTAACTGTTTTTGTAGGTGTTGTTATTGTAGATGCTTCATGTTGGCTACAGGGGATCTACTCCTTCTGGGAAGGCTTATCTACCAGAATATATTTCCCGCTTTCCCTAGGAGCAACAAGCTTCACTAATACAAAAATACAAAAAAAATCAAACTAATGAGCTTAACATTTTGTTTGCAGAGATGTTGATTACTTAGCAACAAGGGAAAATCTGTGAGAGACAACTTTGCTCCATTTTTGGGCTTGAGATCTCCCATAGTCTATCCTACTAATTATGCAACTAAGTATTCGATTGACTGTGATCATATTCAGGAAGTCAAAAGGAATGCCTTTGCAGGAACTGAAGAGGAAGACCCTCAAGCGCATCTTATGTTCTTTGATACTTTATATGGGACTTTCCAAAATGAAAGACGTGTCTCGGGCATTTTTTTATTTAGGCTATTCAAGTTTTCTCTGAAGGATTATGCAGAAATATGATTTAATTGATTGCCATATGGCAGCATAACCAGCTAGAAAATGTGTGAAGTAACAATGTGGCACTAAAACGATGGGATGGACAAAGCAACACTGCATTATCAACAATCTAGCTATGTGGGATGAAAAAAGTAAGCATGCACTCTGGTTCATCCCCAAAATAGTGGATTCTATTCGAATCCGGTTGAATCTACTCGAATCGGGTCAAATGTACGAGCCACAATCTAATCTAACACACTTAGACCTACCCTAAAGGGAGATTTGAGAGCTTACAGTGGGGGTTGCTGGTGTAGCGTACGCCGGCCGTGGTGAAAACCCCGACGGGAAGAGGGGTGATGCCGCCGCCGATGAAGAGGACCCGGCCATTCCCAGGTCCGCGGCCGTACACCTCGTCTTGCGCCGGCTCGAAGATGACGCCGGCGTCCTGGAGCTCCCCGCCCTTTGCATCGGAAACAGAGGAGAAAACCCTCTTATGGGGGTACAAGAGGGGTCTGCAAAGGACGGCGCCGGTGGGTATTGGATCCCCGCGATGTTGGAGCCGATGGAGAGGACCATCGGCTCCGGAGGCGGAGCTGGAGTGACAGGCGCCGGCGCTGCATTGGCCCGGGGCGGCGGCATGGTGCTGAAAGGGAAGGGAGCTCGCAGTGCCACCGTCAGATATACTCCGGCTGCAGAGAGGCCGACAACCCACCTCTCTTGGATGGGATTGCTGCCAGCGATGACCGAAGTGGGTGGGGTGTGGCGAGACGGCGGCGTGGCCATCGGAGAAACCGAATGGGCGGTGAGGTGAGATAGATGGAGTGTGTGTGAGCTGGCGAGGGAGGTGACGGGAGTGGGGCGTGAGGAGTTATGAGCCGTTGCGTCGTCTTCCGCGTCCCCAGGTGTGCAGGCGCTCGCCATGCGTGGCTCCAGCGAGCCTGGCTCGCAAAAAATGCCGATTCAGCCGCTCCTCCAGAGTCAGGCTCAGGCCTGCTTTGAGGTTCGTGCGGGCCACGAATTGGATACAGCCCAGGCAACCAAACGGGCCAGATTCTTCCAGCACGGGCCTGGCCCGACCTAATGCGACCAACCAAACGCGTCGCAAGTGATTCGGAGCGACGCGGTGCTGCATGCAGTGGTGCCGCGGTGAAGTCGAACAGGTGAGGCGTAAATGGAGAGGTGGTTGGGGTAGGGTGGGTGGCTGCGCCGGATCCGCGGCCGAAGGTGGATGAACGTGCCGGGTGCCCGGGTCTGTGGTAAGGAGGTGGACTACGAGTACGGGGTGGTGTGGCGGGAGGTGGAGGAGGGCAAGAAGTAGCTAGCAGCGTAGAAGTAGGTGGCTTGGGGGTGACGAACCGCCCACTGAGCGAGTCAACCAAACACACTTTATTGGAACGGAGGAAGTATCTATATACATCCGTATGTGGTCCATAGTGAAATCTCTCTAAAGACTTAGATTTAGGAACGGAGGGAGTATTTATCTCGACATATAGTCAATTGTCACTATGCTTCTCCCGTTCTCCGTTTCTCGTGGCTTGAAAATTGTGGACCCCGCTGACATGAGATGAAGTCGGAACGATTCCTGGGCTGGAGATGTCGATCGATTGCACATGAACTAGAACCACGGCGCCCCGGCATGCACAACAGCACCCGTCGGGACAGAACAGCATGTCACGTAAGCCCAACCCTGCGTGTCGTCAAACATGTGCACTGCTCGCGTACGTGCGTTAAGTGGAATTTGTAACACGACGCGCTCTGAAGAAGTGGCAGCGGGCCAGCGGCGCAAAGAGCACGAACGCCCAACAAGACAGAAGCAGAGCAAATTCAGAAGAAAGAAAAAAACAGAGTAAAGCAGAGGAGGCAGCAACTTAAGAAAAAACAAAGCAAAGCAGAGGAGGGAGCAACTTGAGATAGAAGAGAGCAATGCAGAGGAGGGCGTTCGTGAAGGGCATAGACGCTCAACTGGCGCTGTGGACTACATTACGGGTTCAGGCGGTCAGATACAAGAACTGTAAAAGATCAAAATTTGTCACAACGATACGGCTTTGCCAACGTAGGCCGCAACAAAATATTGGGAGATCCACTCATAATCTGTAACTCTTGTGCATGCAGCACAATGGTAGTACATGCTTATTATCTGAATCTGCCGTCAAACTTATTATGCAAAACACCGTGCTAGTTGGAGGATGATGCCCATGGTGAGACTGTAAAGGTCTGGTGCTTATGTGAAAATGAAGATTAGGATCACGCTCACCGACAAATTTGGTTGTTTCACACTCATTCACTTTTCAACAAAAATACACAAAAGATCAACATGAGATTCAACTATACGACTATAAACTAGTAACTCCTGGGTTAAATTAAACTAAAAAGGTGTAAAGCGAAAACATGTATAATTTTTCTATGTTTTATCCTTCAAGTATGTAATGTTTTAAAGCTTTCAAAGGAATAACCTATTAATTGAGTGTCCATACAGTGTTAGTTTATGTGTTCTGCTATTTTTTGGAATCATGAGAACACCACACAGAAGTTGAGGGGGAAAATTTCGTGTTTGCTATGCTAGTGATGTGTGGCGGACAAACGGGCTGCGTATTCAGATTCGTCTCGTCGTTCTGAGCAACTTTCATGTACAAAGTATTTTCATCCGAGTTACAGATAATTTTATATTAATTTTGAAAGTTTTAAATCATTTTCTAAATTATTATTACTAAATTAATTCGAAATCAGCATTACTGCATCAGCATGACGTTAGCATGACATCAGCAGTCAATAGAGGTGTTGACTGGGTCAAACTGACGTGTGGGTCCCAGCTGTCATACTCTGATTATTCTAATTAGGTTATAACTAATCTAATTACTGTTTAATTTAAACTAACTAATTAATTAGATCACTAAACAGAGTTAATCAACTTAATTAATTCGCTAATTTATTATTTTCATTTTCATTTATTATTATTTTTAAATTCCTTTTTTTATTAAACGTTCTCGGGCGGGGCCCGTTTGCCATAGGCCCATAGGGGCCTATCGGGTTCGGGCGCTCGGGTGCGGATGTCACCCGAGTGGGCGCTGGGCAGCGGGCGCCCATCGGGGCGGACCCGAGGCGACGGGACGGGCGCGTGTGTGCGCCGGAGCAAAGGTGAGGCGGGTGCGGGGAGCGGGGGCGCGAGCTGCGGCGGCGGAGGCGGTGATCAAGGGCGGAGCAGAGCTCCGGGGCGCATGGTCGTCGGCGACGAGGCGAGCAGGGTGCGTGGCCATGCGTGGCCGTGGCGAGGCTGGCGGCGCAGTGTAGCACGCAGCAGGGAGCGAGATGGCGCGGGCGCAGTCGTGGTCACGCCGGGGAGCTGAGGGGGTGCAGGGGACGGTGCCGTTGGCCGTGGCGAGGCTGGCGGGGGCAGCCGGCAGGTGGGCGAGCGTCGGCGCGCGGCCAGGTGCAGGAGGGGGAGAGGCGACAGCGACGAGGGGCAACGATGAAGGAGTGCAGCGGGGGCGCGGGGCGCAGGCGCGGCTAGGGGCGTGCAGGGGCGCGGGCCGGGGCATGGCCAGCGGCGTGCTGGCGCGTCTAGCAGCGAGCGAGCGCATCCAACGTGCAAGGCGTGGGCGTGGTAGGGGAGACAGGGGAGAGATAGGAGGCACGCGGGCTCACGTCGGGTGCAGGGGTCGGGGCAATGGGGCGCGGGGCGGATGTCGGAGACGGCGCGACGGAGAGGAGGCAGTCCGGCGAGGTGGTCCTGCGAGGAGGACGGGGACGCGAGGCGGCGGATCCGGCGACGAAGCTCGGCAGTGGGTCGCGGGATCCACGGGCGGCAACGGCGACGTCGGCTTCGGGCGACGGCGAGGTCCAGCGGCGTCGGGATCCGGGGGCGACGGGGTCGAGCAAGGTCAGGGGTGACGGGGTCGAACGCCCGATCAGATCTGGATCGGGGGGAGCAGAAGGAGGAGTGGGGGAAGTGGGGTGGTGTGCGCTAGGGTTTCGGGGAGGTGGGGGAGGTTAGTAGGCGCGGATGGGCTGGCCTGGTTGGCCCGATGGCCAGCTGGGCCGAGGCCTAGTGGGGGGAGGGGTTCTCCTTTTCTTTTCTTTTTGTTCATTGTTTTGTCTTTTTCCTTTTATTTATTATTACCCTTTTCTGTTTTATTTTTTTAGTTTTATAAATCATAAAGGTTGTACCTAAATTAGTACCACTAATTATACCTCTACTACAAAAAGTTTAAACCTCCAATTAAAATAGTTTAACATTTTAATAACTATAAAAGGCATTCAATTAATTCTTTTGCTACTGTTTTATTTATTTTAGAACATTCAAACACTTTTAAAGATGTTGGTTTCTCCACCATTACTATTTATGCATTATTTGTTACTACCAGAACAATTTGGTTTTAACATTTGAAAACTTTTATTTGTTTGCCTTTGTTTTAAATTTGAAATTTGAACTGGGTTTCGAACTGACACAAGTTTATCCACAGTAACCGAGGTGATGTGGCATCCTTAGCGAGGGATCACTGTAGCTTAATTATCCGGGCGTCACACTCTTCGACATGGTGAACCTCAGCGACCCCTCCGCGTACATCACATGGATGCGGCTATGCGGCCTCTTCCTCGACAACCAGCTCCAACGCCGTGTGTTTCTCCAAGGCGAGTTCTTCACCTTGAAGTAAAACGATCTCACAAGCGATGATTACTGCACAAAGCTGATGGTGCTCTCCGATGAGCTTCACGACGTCAACATGGTGATCGATGACTCCGTCCTCCTCACCAACCTACTCCGCGGCCTCCACCCTGACCTCGGCTAGTTCGCTGCCAACCTCCTCGTCATCACACCCACCTTTGCGGAGGCGGTCACTTACCTACGGATGGATGAGAAACACCTCTTCCACTCGGCCAGGCAGACGACTCATGCGGCCCTCCATGTCGGCACCACCTGCGGCCTCCCTGCGCCCCCGCTGCCTCCCCGCGTGCCTACTCCAACCGCGCACGCCGCTCCTGATCATGGTCATCGGAAGAAGAATCAGGAGGGGGCGTGATGGGCGGGCCCGCACCCCGAGTTCCACACTATGCCAGGGGTTTGTGGGCTCTAACCCATGGACCGGTGTGGTCTGCGCATTCCATGCCGGTCCCCCGGGCCCCCACTTCGAGCCTCCTCGGCCCACGGCCGGCTGCCATCAGGCCCTCCCGACCGCGCCCGCCCCCGGCCCTGTGGCGTATGGCGGTCCAGGCTCCGGCGGCTTTCCGGCATACGGCGACCCGTCGATGTATGGCTGCCCCGCGGACTCGCGCTATGGTGCCGCCCCTGTGGTTCCTGATGACTCATAAGTATAGGGGATCAATCGTAGTCCTTTTGATAAATAAGAGTGTCAAACCCAACGAGGAGCAGAAAGAAATGACAAGTGGTTTTCAGCAAGGTATTTTCCGCAAGCACTGAAATAGTCGGTAATAGGTAGTTTGATAGCAAAATAATTTGTAACGGACAAGTAACGGTAATGGTAAATAACATGCAGCAAGGTAGCCCAATCCTTTTGTGGCAAATGACATGCCAAAACGGTCTCTTATAATAACCAAAGCGTTCTTGAGGGTACACTGGAATTTCACCATGTCACTTTCATCATGTTGGTTTGATTCGTGTTCGCTACCTTGATAATGTGATATGTGGGTGGATCGGTGCTTAGGTGTTATTCTTACTTGAACAAACCTCCTACTTATGATTGACCCCCTCGCAAGCATCCGCAACTAGAGAAAAGTATATTAAGATAAAATCTAACCATATCATTAAACTTTTGGATCAAAATCGGCCCCTTACGAAGTAGCGCATAAACTAGGTTTTAAGCTTCTGTCACTCTAGCAACCCATCATCTAATAACTACTCCACAATGCATTCCCTTGGGCTCAAATATGGTGAAGTGCCATTTAGTCGACGTTCACATGACACCACTAAGGGAATCACAACATACATATCATCAAAATATCAAACACATATCAAGTTCACATGATTACTTGCAACATGATTTCTCCCGTGACCTCAAGAACAAAAGTAACTACTCAGAAATGATAATCATGCTCAAGATCATAGGGGTATTAAATACAATAATGGATTTGAACATATAATCTTCCACCAAATAAACCATATAGTAATCAACTACAAGATGTAATCAACACTACTAGTCACCCACATGTACCAATCTGAGATTCCGGTACAAAGATTGAACACAAGAGATGAACTAGGGTTTGAGAGGAGATGGTGCTGTTGAAGATGTTGATGGAGATTGGCCTCCCAAAGATGAGAGGGTTGTTGGTGATGATGATGGCGTTGATTTCCCCCTCCGGGAGGGAAGTTCCCCTGGCGGAATCGCTCCGCCGGACGGCAAAAGTGGTCCTGCCCAAGTTCCGCCTCGAGACGGGGGCGCTCCATCCCGAAAGTCCTCTCCTGATTTTTTTCTAGGTAAAAATGACCTATATACCAGAAGATGGGCACCAGAGGTGGTGTCGTGGAATTGTCACGGCAGATGTCCTCGTGAAAGGACTTAGTCGTGGAGCCATCGCAACTAGGAAGCTTAAAGGGGTTAAATCGGGACAAAGGACACGAGGATTATACTGGTTCGGCCCCTTACGGTGAAGGTAAAAGCCTACGGTCCAGTTTGGAGTGGGATTGCTTATGTCTCGATAACCAGGGAGCGAATCGCTTGACCTAGCTCTCGATCTAATGTTCCCTGCCCTGAGCTGCCGCCGGGTCGTCCCTTTATATACAGAGGTTGACGCCCAGCGGCTCTCAGAGTCCCGGATGGCTCATAAACAGTGTCCGGCTGGGTTTCTTAACTATTCTTTCCTTACAATACAAGACATGTACATATGGCGGTTTATCACTACGGGCCTTAAGTCACCTCTGGGCTTTGGGCCCTTAACTGAACCGCCATCTTCAACCTTGGCCTTGGGCTTCGAGTACACTCATAGGTATAACCCGACCCCTCCTGGGCGGGTCATACCAGTAGTTATATCCCCAACATTAGGCCCCAGATTGATTTGGACTGGTTCATGTCAATCTTCAACGCTTTAAGAAAAAATCTTCGGTCCTTGCAAAATTTCCATAACCCGCCATGACATCATCCTCTGGTTTTGCTGTAACCTGCCATGACGTCATCTGTCATAAAAGCACGCTTTGTTCAATGTATCTCAATGGATCTTTGTCTTGATGACCATCCCGAAAATCGAGGCGTCCTTGTAGCTGGATAACTTAATTTTTCGGCCTCCTCATTTTTCGCGCCCACTTATTGGTTTTTCCCTTATAAATAGGCACGACTGGTCTTTCTTCATTCTCCCCCTTTCCATCATCTTCTTCCTTTCGCAACCCCACTGTCGCTCGAGCTCCGCCGCCGCCGCAGCGCACCTCATCTCCGTCGACCTCGGCCGCTGCATCGACCTGAATCTGTCCAGAGAACGGCGGCGCCCCTTCGCAGCAGACCTGCTGCTGTAAGTTTTCTCCTTCCCGCACCTTAGATCTGCATTAGGGTTTGCGAGTTCCCGTGTTCTTCGTAATTCATCACAGCATCTTCATAGTTCTTCCTCTGCAGCTTCTTTTGATCCAAGAGTGATATGGAAACCATGCGGTAGCTGTTTCGTGTCCATTTTTGATACTAATAGATCCCTTTTTCTCGCAAAGAAACTTCATTAGAATGCATGAACTCCTCAGTACCATGTTTTTAGGTCTAGAAATTTTTCTTTTCTGAACGACCATTTGATCCAAAATAATAGCTGCAGCTTGTGAAACCTGTTTATGTAATACTTAGGCAAAAATCTAGACTTGTTAGATCGCTCTAGCCATGGTGACTCTTACCACCGGTTTAAAGAGACGATGCTCAATTGATAACTTTGAACACCTATGGCGGCTTAAATAACCTTGACATAATTATCCTTATACCATTAGGCCCCTCGATAAGCCGCCTTTTTGAACATACCTGTAATACTTTTTCTGTCCGGCTTAAATTTGAACCGGGATTTTATTCTTTCTCAGGCCTCCATCACAATGGCACCCAAGGCTCCCACCTCTTGCAACTAGGTTAAATCCATTGTCACAGAGAACACTCTTGATGATTATGTGAAGATCGGCTATCTGCCAAAGAAAGAAGTCATGTCTTATCGTGCTCCTAACCCGGAGGAGGAATTCCCTCAACCCAAAGAGGGGGAAGTTATTGTTTTCACAGATCATATGAACCGAGGTTTCTCTCCACCCGGCTCAAAATTCTTCAGAGATGTGTTGCACTTTTTTGATCTTCGCCCACAAGACATCGGACCAAATTCCGTGTCTAACATTTGCAACTTCCAAGTATTCAGTGAAGTTTATCTTGGAGAAGAACCCAATATTTTACTCTTCAGAGAGTTATTCTATTTGAACCGCCAGAATGAATGCGCTAGTGGCCAGAGCTTAGAACTTGGTGGTGTCTCGATCAGGCGTCGCAGGGATGTAATCTTTCCTTATGCCAACCCGCCAAGTCATCCCAAAGACTGGAATCAGACGTGGTTTTACTGCGAAGATACTTCTCCGGCCGGTGAGAACCCTCTGCCCGGGTTTTGCGCAACACGTCTCGGGCCTAAACACCCGCTTCCAGACAAGATCACAGCCGCCGAACACAAAACACTCGCCCCCACCTTAGCTAAGATCAAAGCTCTTCTGGGGAACGGGTTAACTGGCATCGATCTAGTCCGGGTCTGGCTCACCTGGCGAGTTATTCCATTGAGCCGCCGTCCCGGCTTGCTGTGCACCTACACAGGCAAGAAGGATGATCCTCTGCGGCATAGCCTTGATGACGTATCTAAAGATGTGATCAATGAGATGACAAAATCCCTTTTGAACAAGAGATTGGCAGATTGCGGTAAGGTGGGCCTGGCCCCCTTCTGCGAAGCTAACCCGGCTCCAAAGGTAAACCGCCCATCTGAACAAATTACTTGAGTCTGTCAATATTTTACCCGTACTCATGCTTCTGTCACTCTTACAGGCGGGTGATAAATTCTGGAAGGTCAAATATGACCATGAAGCTGCAAAGAGAGCCAGGAAAACCAAGAAAGCCGCTAGGAAGGAGGCTACCAAAAAGAAGGGCAAGAAAGCTACCGCCTCTGACTTACTTCAACTAGAAGACTCTTCTGAGTCGGAGGTAGCCCTTGATTCTCTTGGCTCCTTTTTTAACTATCTTATTGACACTGATTCTCAGCAGGAGGACACAGGAGCCAGCCAAAACAAGGCTGAAGAGGTAACTATCCTTTCCTCCGACTCCGAGCCTTTGCCAAGACAGAAAATCCGCAGAGTAACCCGGAAAGTAAGATTTTCTCATCCCTTAGCTTATCAAGACCCTCAATTTCTTTTGAAGCAACAAATACACGAGAACCGGAGGCAAACCCGGACCAGCAAGGACGCGGAACTCTCCTCCGGCTTGCCAAACACCCCAAAGAAGCATCGGAACGAGGTCATTTCTGACTTAAATCTCCTTTATCCGTTGGCGGGTCTCACTCGTCAACCTCTCAATTCCTCTGACTCGGATTATTAGGAAACTTCCCCTTCTTCCGGCGACTCAATGCAGTCTAACTTGCCGGCTTTCAAGACCGCGCCAGGGTAATAATGACCTGTTTATCCTGTATTCATTGCAATTCATTGCATTTGCACTAACTCTTATGATTTTATGTAGTGGCCAAGATAAACCCAGTAAACGGGGCAAGAAGAATAAGCCGGCTGAAGATACCATCATGACTGAGCCAGTACTTGGAACAACCGCGCCTGAATCGTCAACTCATGAGCCGCCGCCTAAACCGGCTCAAGACACACCAATTCCACTTGCTGATCCGCCTACTGAACAAGCCGCCGATGACTCAGAAAACCCGGAGGCTCCTAGCCTGGTCAGGATGGACGATCCTCAAAATACTGATGTTGAGATCACCAGAACCAGCTTTGTTGAGCCGGGAAGTCCAAACGTACTGGCCAAGTGCTCTGCCAAGGAAGAACTCTGCAACACCGCCGGGTCAAACTTGATGTCACTGACTATAGTCACCTGAGCATTGACGAAGTGTTTTCCGGCTATATGAGTCAAGTGCACAGCAACCGTGGCACTGAAATTAATCTGGTAAAACAGATGCACCAGAAATTTGAGGTAGAACCCTCTCTCTGCACTTACTTATCTTTACTCATGCCAGCCCCCAAGTCTATTGCTTATGATAAATATGTTGTAGACTTAGAAGACAACTTAACATTAGCAACATAAATGGATAAAATATGTTAGAAATCCGGCTTACACTATAGTCCCCAAGGGGCGGCTTAAACAGCATGGTTGAACCGGTCCTTCATATGATTATAAAAATTCTTGTAAGACTTTGAACAGTAATATGCATTAGCCCCCAAGTGCCAAGTATTGTTGCCTGCAAAGTGCTTGGGACTTGCTTGTCATGAACCACCATATTAAATAAAACTCTTCAGTAAGCATTAGCCCCCAAGTGCCAAGTGTTGTTGCGTGCAAAAGGCTTGGGACTTAATATTGCATCATGAACAACCTAAATTTTGACCCGGTCTTTGTACAGATCACCGTAAATCAGCTTGAATCAAAAGTGTCTGATCTGAAGAACCGCCTGGAGGTCCAAGAGACAGAAACTCAAAGAGCCGATTCCAAGTTTAAATTCAGCGTTTCTGAACAAGAAAAACTGAAGAAAGAACTTGAAAAGGAGAAGAAGGCCTGGGCTGATGAAAAAACTGCACTGATGAACCGAGCTGAGAAAGCAGAGGCGGCTCTTAAAGAAGCAACTGATGAACTATCCGGCTTAAAATGCCATATCACTCAGATGGTCTCAGCGATCTTTGGTAAGTCGCCCTTCAAACGTTAAATTCTTGCAACTTTAAACTTATCATATAAAAGTGGATTTGACTCCCCTTATAATGTCTATGCAGGCCCCAGGAGTTCAAATCTGAACCAGGATATGCTGATCAAACTGAAGGCGGTCTATACACTGGTGGAGCAACTGTATACCGGCTCTCAGCGTGCCTTAGCCACAGTAGCTTTATCAAATGAAGTGCCTACCCTTTTGGCGGATGTACTGAAGAAGCTTTCTGTGCTGCCTGAACGGTTTAATGAACTAAGGCGGTCAGCGGCGAGAGCCGGAGCGGTGAATGCTTTGAGCCGGGCCAAAGCTTGGCTACCAGAGTTAGACCCGGCCGACATTGCTATCGGTTATCCAAGCCTAAAGGAGGATGGTACTTCGTTTGAACAAGAAGACTTTACCGCTTGTGTGAAAGAAGTACACCCCGTGGCCACCCTGATAGCTGACGAAGTGGATCTCACCAAGTACCAGGCGGGCTATGACGAAGAGAACCGGAGAATTCCAACGCCGCATTATGAAGTGATCAGCCTGACCCCCCCAACTCGTAAGCATACCTTTGCCCCTGAAGTTGACCCGGCTGGACTAGTTGACGATGAAGCTGAATTTGAAGCTTTGAACAACATTGACTGGTCATCGTCAACCTTCCAAGAAAGGGAACATGGCAAAGAAGCGGAGAGGGCTAACCCGGGTGCTTCAGGCCAACATGAGAGCTAGTCTGCCGTGGCGGCTCATACCTGTGGTGTGCTGAAAAACAATATGAATTTTTGGGACTCGGGGAGTCATGTAATAGAATAGAAATAACTTTGATGTGGCGGTGCCATCGTGCACGTTTTTGGCGCTGAGCACTATTAAACCGCCATATTATATTAACCCGTGTTATACTTGTCATCTGCTTTCCTGACACTTCGACCAAGTCTTTCAATTGTCTTGCATAGAAAAATAGATCACCGGATCCCTTGACGGCTTAACCGCCAGGCGGGTCATAATAACTTGAAACATTAAGATAGAAAAAAGAAAACACGAATGAGCCTGTTGTAACATATGATGTTGAAACATAGCTGTGATCGTATATCCGTAATCTTTCTAAATTTGTAGTACCGGCCTATATAACCCGGATAATGAGGGTGAAAACCCAAGCTTCGGAAACCCGTATTTCCAAAAGGTATGATGATTCTTATATTTTGGCGACTTATCAGCCAACATCAAGCCGGGTTAAATTTAACCACACTTGTATTTTTGAAACCTCAAAAAAGTCTCAAGTCAAATAAAAGCAATGTGCAAAGAAAATTTGAAACCAAATAGAACATAGAATAATCAAGGCTTCTGATTCGAATACGATCAGTAAACCGTTCCAAAGGGGTTAAGCTAGGATTCGAATACGATCATGTAGCCCCCAGTGGCTTTGGCGTTGCGCCGATCAAGAGGGTACCGACAGCTATGTTCTCTTTGGTTCAAATATGACCTATGTTTGAACAGGAAGCCCCCTAATGACCTTGAGAATTTTTTAACGACTCTGATTCGAATACGATCAAAGTCGGTTCCCAAAAGGGGTTGAGCTATGATTCGAATACGATCAAGAAGCCCCCTAGTGGGCTCGGCAGTGTGCCAATCAAAAGGGTACCGACAGCTATGTTCTCTTTGGTTCGAATATGACCCATGTTTGAACAGGAAGCCCCCAAGTGATCATAATGTTTAACGGCTAGATTCGAATACGATCATAAGCCGGATCAGACGGGCCAAGCGAGATCCACATACAATCAGCCCCCAAGTGATCATGTGAGATAACAATGATAATAATAATGACACATTTACCTTTGAGGACAAAAAAAGGACAGAGGTCCTCCTTGATTATTTACCATAATATATACATTGTCAAAAAAATATGTACATTATGAGAGCCGGTGGCTCAAGTGTAATAAGGCCGAAGATGAGCGATATTCCACGGCCGGCGAGTCTCCTCCTCCGACTTACGTGAGGCTTTGTTCTCTCGAACATCGATAAGGTAGTATGACCCGTTGTTCAAGTTCTTGCTGACCACAAAGGGCCCTTCCCAAGGTGGGGATAACTTGTGTGCATCAGTTTGATCCTGGATGAGCCGGAGCACCAAATCACCTTCCTGAAAGGTTCTGGACTTAACCCGGCGGCTGTGATAGCGGCGCAGGTCTTGTTGGTAAATCACCGAGCGAGCTGCTGCTACGTCACGCTGTTCGTCCAACAAGTCAAGTGCATCCTGACGCGCTTGTTCATTGTCCGCCTCAACATAAGCTGCCACGCGGGGCGAGTCATGACGGATGTCACTAGGGAGAACCGCCTCGGCTCCGTAAACCATGAAGAAGGGCGTATAACCCGTAGACCTATTAGGAGTAGTATTGATGCTCCATATCACATAGGGTAATTCCTCCACCCAACAACCACTACTGGAATTAGCTAATTTGCCATCTGCCAGCTCTTTGCCGTCTGCTAGCTGACGGCAAAGAAGCTCTTTGCCATCAGCTACCCAAAAGCAGACGGCAAGGAAATGGCAGACGACAAAACAGGCCTTTGCCATCTGCTGGCTCTTTGCCGTCAGCCAGCTGACGGCAAAGAATCTTTGCCGTCCGCTGGCTGACGGCAAAGAGAGAGGTGGCCCCACCCCCCGCCCGTTTAGAAAAACTTAACGCCCCACCTCTTTGCCGTCTGCCCAAAAGCAGACGGCAAAGAGAGATAAAGGCGGACGGCAAAGAGCAGACTAACTAACGGCCCCCACCCCCCGCCCGTTACTCTCTCTTCTCTCCCTCTCTCCTCCCCGACGCGCCCCGCCACCAGATCCCATGTCCACCGCCGCCCCCGCCCCCCGCCGCCGCCCGCCGCCGCCCGGCGCCGCCCTCGCCCCCGCACCCGCTTGGCATGTCGCCCCACCACCCCTCCGCCCCCACCCCACCCGCCGACGCCCCGTCGCCCCGCCACCCGCCGCCCGGCGCCGCCCCCGGCACCGCCCCCGACGCCCCGTCGCCCCGCCACCCGCCGCCGCCCCCGCCGCCCGGCGCCCCCCCGCCACCGCCCCCCGCCGACCGTCCCATTGCTCCGGTGAGGGACTACTTCTTTTTTTCTTCTTCTGTTTTTTCATTTTTTTTCTGTTTTGTTAGTGCTAGATTGTGTTAGTGTTAGTGTTAGAAGAATGAGAAGAAGTAGAAGTTGTAGAATAAGTAGAAGAAGAAGAAGTAGAAAAAAGATGAAAAAAGAAAAAGAAGAAAAGAAGTAGAAGAAGAAAGGAAGAAAAGAAAAGAAGTACAAAAAAGATGTAAAAAGAAGAAGAAGAAAAGAAGTAGAAGAAGTAGAAGAAGAAGAAAGGTAGAAACGAAAAGAAGTAAAAAAGTAGAAAAAAGATGAAAGAAGAAGAAGAAGAAAGGAAAGAAGAAGAAGAAGAAGAGAAAGAAAGAAGAAGAAGGATAGAAGGAAACACCCCGACCCCCTGACCCCTGCCCGACACCCCGACCCCGACACCACACCCCGACCCCGACACGACACCCCGACCCCCTGACCCCGACACCCCGACTCTGACACCACACCCCGACACCCCGACCCCGACACGACACCCCGACACCCGACCCCCCGACCCCCTGACCCCCTGACCCCGACACCCCGACTCCGACACCACACCCCGACACCCCGACCCCGACACGACACCCCGACACCCGACCCCCTGACCCCCCAACCCCGACACCACACCCCGACACCCGACCCCGACTCCACCCCGACACCCGACCCCCTAACCCCCTGACCCCGACACGACACCCCGACCCCCCGACCCCGAAACAGCACCCCGACCCCGACACGGCACCCCGACACCGACACGACACCCCGACCCCCGACACCTCCCGAAAAGGTGTTCTTTGACCTTGCAGAGGCCGATGGGTCATATATTTGTGAATTATTAGTTAGGTCATATATTTTTTGATTTTGTTATGAAAACATCATATATAATTGTGTTGATCGGGTAGATTTAAATGTGCAGTTGTTTCATCGCTGCGAGGTTTGGTGGTCGACGACCTCGCCGTGCGTTTGACGAGCTCTGCCCCTTCGTTCGTGGGTGAGCACAAATGACATGTCCTCCTTCCCCGTTAATTATTTGCTCTGTTCCGGTGTTCGTGCCGATGAAACTTGATAGCTAGCTATATATGTGTCTTGAATCATCAGTATGCGTAACCAATATGTGTCTCCCGTTCGAAAGCGTCATAGTTATAAATATGCATGCATTTGCATATTTATAACCTTGATTCTTTCGAATTGTCCAACGCTATCCATGGACAGCCCGAGTATGTTTAGATTGGGTTCGTTTTCCCATATGCTTTGCTCCGGATCTGACGCATAAGTTTCGTCAGTGCCTCCCCTGTTGTTCTCCGGGTACACATCCTCTCTGTTTATTGCAGAGATGTGTATTAGGAGAACAGCGGGGAGGTGCTGCCGAAATTTTGCGTAGGATACGGAGCATAGCATGGGAAAATGAACCCAATCTAAACATACTCGGGTGGGATTAGGACCTATCATTACCTATTAGAGTGTAGGTTGCATGGACGTAATAAAATTGACAAAGTAGATCAACTGATGAATATATACATGGTGAATTATATATATATATATATATATATATATATATATATATATATATATTTGTTGTGTGTCTAGTAGCTCTGAAAGTCAAGATGAGTGATCGTGCGTGGATGTACACCGGTCACACTGGTCAGAACAAATGGAGCACTGAATGGTTCACAAAAACCAAGGGGTTTGTGCAAGCCGCATTTGCAAATGGCCAGAGGAAAACCTGGTGCCCCTGTTTACGGTGCGGCAATTGGGAAAAGAGGACAGAGGCTGAAATGGGCAAACACCTGCAGAAGAGTGGTTTTACGCCCGATTATACGGTGTGGACATTTCATGGTGAGTCTGCCCAACGTGACCGAGCTGAGGTGGATCGTCGTCGCACCGACGAGCATGGTACCGGGATGGAAAACATGGTGCAAGACTTCGATGATGCTCGGGATTCGGACGAGGAGATGGAGGAATCTGCAAAGGCCTTCAATGAAATGTTGGAGTCTTCAAAACTTCCGCTCCATGAGCACACTGAGCTTTGTCAGTTGGATGCCATCTCACAAGTAATGGCTCTGAAGGCTCAGTTCAACTTGGGCAGAGAATGCTACGATGCAATGATGACAGTATTTGGACGCTTTCTACCCAAAGGCCATGTAATGCCTGCAAACCTGTACCAGTCGGACAAAATCCTCCGTGCACTGAAGATGCCCTATGAGAAGATACATGCCTGTGAGAAAGGATGTGTCTTGTTTAGGCTTGACTATGCGGACTTGAACTATTGTCCCATTTGCATGTCTTCCAGGTATGTTGTGGTAGACAACGGTATGGGTGAGAAGACACAGACCAAAATCCCCGTTAGTGTTCTTCGGTATATGCCAATCGTACCAAGACTTCAACGTCTTTTCATGGTCGAAGAGACGGCCAGACAGATGACATGGCACAAAACGGGCAAAAGAATTGAACTAGATGCAGATGGGAATCTGATGATCGTACACACATCGGATGGTGTGGCGTGGAAAAAGTTTGATGAATTACATGCTGACAAAGCGGCAGATCCGAGGCATCCTCGAGTCGGCATCAACACGGATGGGTTCAGTGTGTTTGGTATGACGGCAGCCCAATACAGTTGTTGGCCCGTATTTGTCTTTCCACTCAATCTCCCCCCCGGACAGATTATGCAAAGAAAGAACATTTTCCTGACGTTGATAATTCCAGGGCCCAACTATCAGGGGAAAAATATGAATGTGTACATGCAGCCGCTTAAGGACGAATTGCAAGAAGCCTGGGATAATGGGTTCAAGACATACGACGCCTATAGCAAACGAAACTTCATAATGCGTGTCTGGTACATGTACTCGACGCATGACTTGCCAGCGTATGCGCTATTCGTTGGCTGGTGTGTGCATGGAAGGTTCCCGTGCCCCACATGCAAGGGAGCTCTTGAGTTTCGTTGGCTTCAGGCCGGTCGCAAGTTTTCTTGCTTCGACATGCATAGACAGTTCCTGAATCCTCGCCATAAGTTCAGGAAAGACAAGAAGAACTTCATCAGAGGTAGAGTTGTCAAAAACTCTGCACCACCTGCATTGACAGGCCAACAGACCCTGGATCAGTTAAACGCTCTCGAGCCAGATCCAGAGCGTCCAGGGTACTTCAAGGGGTATAATTCTAAGCACGCCTGGACTCACAAAACATGCTTATGGGATCTGCCTTACTTCAAAGACCTCCTTTGCCCACACAACATCGACGTGAAGCACACTGAGAAGAATATCGCCGAGGCACTTTTTGGTACATTGTTCGGCATAGATGGGAAGTCAAAGGATATACTAAGGCTAGAGTCGATCTGGAGGCGCTATGTGATAGGCCGTTACAAAACATGAAAGAACCGAAAGGAAAGCAGAACTGGACGAAGCCAAAGGCATGGTTCAATCTTGGAAGGCCAGCTATGAGGGAAATTATCTTGTGGGTGAAAATGCAGTTGATGTTCCCCGATGGGTATGCAGCGAATCTAAAGAGGGGAGCCAGTCTTGATAAATTGAAGTGGTCTCAAGAGTCATGATTGGCACATATGGATTGAGCGGGTAATGCCGGTGATGTTGCGTGGCTTCATCCCTGAGGATGAATGGCTAGTACTGGCAGAACTCAGCTATTTCTTCCGTGTTCTTTGTGCGAAAGAACTATTGCCTGGCGTGCTAGAAGAAATGGAAGATTTGGCGCCGGAGTTGATCTGCAAGTTAGAGAAGATCTTTCCACCGGGCTTCTTTAATCCAATGCAGCATTTGATTTTGCATCTCCCGACCGAGGCAAGATTGGGGGGGCCCGTGCAAAATCGTTGGTGCTACCCAACTGAGAGGATGCAGAAGACGCTTCAACAAAAATGTAAAAATAAACATAGAATTGAAGCATCGATGGCTGAGGCATTCATCACTGAGGAGGCGGCAAACTTCGTGACAGCACACTACGAAGCCAAAAATCGTCATTTGCATAATCCGAAGCCTCGGTACAATGCTGACGACCCTAAAAAGGGTGGATCCAACCTCAGCCAGTGTTTCAAATCTAGTATCTTTGGATAACAAAGAATGGTGGACCATTTCGTTGTATATCTTCAACAACCTGATAGAAGTGCGGCCGTACATCGAGTAAGTTCTCGGTACATTGTTTCGCAACTTCTATTTCCTTTGAACTGCTCTTATTCCTGGATATTTCATACAGTCAATACGTCGCCTTATTCTCGTATGGAGTGGTGATCCAAAAGGATTCTGTCGAAGAGTATGAGCTTCTCGCAAAGCAAGGAGGCGGCTATCCCGGTTTCATCTCTTGGTTCAAACAAACGGTAATTTCTATTAGACAATTTCATTTCATTCGCTAATTTGTGCGTAATGCAACAATCCTTTCATATTAAACTTGTAGGCTAATTCAGAGTCTATGGACGCCGAATTGAGACAAGTCGCTAATGGTTTTGACAATAAGGTCCGTTCATTTGACAAATATGACATCAACGGGTATCGCTTTCGTACCTATGGCAAAGAGCTATCTATGACCGACCGAAAGTCTACAAATTGTTGTGTATCTGCTATCGGCGAAGGAGGTACCGAGTATTATGGGAGAGTTGAAGCAATTTATGAACTTCTATTCTATGGTGAAAACCCACCGAATGTCGTCGTCTTCAAATGTTATTGGTTTCAGCCGAAGGAGACTAGAAGGACTCATGTGTTGGAAATATGCCCTAGAGGCAATAAAAAATGGTTATTATTATATTTCTTTGTTCATGATAATTGTCTATTGTTCATGCTATAATTGTGTTATCCGGAAATCGTAATACATGTGTGAATATATAGACCACAACGTGTCCCTAGTAAGCCTCTAGTTGACTAGCTCGTTGATCAACAGATAGTCATGGTTTCCTGACTATGGACATTGGATATCATTGATAACGGGATCACATCATTAGGAGAATGATGTGATGGACAAGACCCAATCCTAAGCATAGCATAAAAGATCGTGTAGTTCGTTTGCTAGAGCTTTTCCAATGTCAAGTATCTTTTCCTTAGACCATGAGATCGTGCAACTCCCGGATACCGTAGGAGTGCTTTGGGTGTGCTAAACGTCACAACGTAACTGGGTGACTATAAAGGTACACTACGGGTATCTCCGAAAGTGTCTGTTGAGTTGGCACGGATCGAGACTGGGATTTGTCACTCCGTATCACGGAGAGGTATCTCTGGGCCCACTCGGTAATGCATCATCATAATGAGCTCAATGTGACTAAGGAGTTAGCCACGGGATCATGCATTACAGTATGAGTAAAGTGACTTGCCGGTAACGAGATTGAACAAGGTATTGGGATACCAACGATCGAATCTCGGGCAAGTAACGTACCGATTGACAAAGGGAATTGTATACGGGATTGATTGAATCCTCGACATCGTGGTTCATCTGATGAGATCATCGTGGAACATGTGGGAGCCAACATGGGTATCCAGATCCCGCTGTTGGTTATTGACCGGAGAGGCGTCTCGGTCATGTCTGCATGTCTCCCGAACCCGTAGGGTCTACACACTTAAGGTTCGGTGACGCTAGGGTTGTAGAGATATTAGTATGCGGAAACCCGAAAGTTGTTTGGAGTCCCGGATGAGATCCCGGACGTCACGAGGAGTTCCGGAATGGTCCGGAGGTGAAGAATTATATATAGGAAGTCCAGTTTCGGCCACCGGGAAAGTTTCGGGGGTTATCGGTATTGTACCGGGACCACCGGAAGGGTCCCGGGGGTCCACCGGGTGGGGCCACCTATCCCGGAGGGCCCCATGGGCTGAAGTAGGAAGGGAACCAGCCCTTAGTGGGCTGGGGCGCCCCCCTTGGGCCTCCCCCTGCGCCTAGGGTTGGAAACCCTAGGGGTGGGGGGCGCCCCACTTGGCTTGGGGGGGAAGCCACCCCCTTCCCCCTTGGCCGCCGCCCCCCCTTGGAGATCTGATCTCCCAGGGCCGGCACCCCCCCAGGGGTCCTATAAATAGTGGGGGGGAGGGAGGGCAGCAACACCACAGCCCCTGGCGCCTCCCTCTCCCCCCCTGCAACACCTCTCCGTCCCGCTTGTGCTTGGCGAAGCCCTGCCGGGATCCCGCTACTTCCACCACCACGCCGTCGTGCTGCTGGATCTCCATCAACCTCTCCTTCCCCCTTGTTGGATCAAGAAGGAGGAGACGTTGCTGCTCCGTACGTGTGTTGAACGCGGAGGTGCCGTCCGTTCGGCACTCGGTCATCGGTGATATGGATCACGGCGAGTACGACTCCATCAACCCCGTTCATTGGAACGCTTCCGCTCGCGATCTACAAGGGTATGTAGATGCACTCCTTTCCCCTCGTTGCTAGTATACTCCATAGATGGATCTTGGTGATGCGTAGGAAATTTTAAAATTCTGCTACGATCCCCAACAGTGGCATCATGAGCCAAGCCTATGCGTAGTTACTATGCACGAGTAGAACACAAAGCAGTTGTGGGCGTAGATGTTGTCAATTTTTCTTGCCACTACTAGTCTTATCTTGTTTCGGCGGCATTGTGGGATGAAGCGGCCCAGACCGACCTTACACGTACGCTTACGTGAGACAGGTTCCACCGACTGACATGGACTAGTTGCATAAGGTGGCTAGCGGGTGTCTGTCTCTCCCACTTTAGTCGGAACGGATTCGATGAAAAGGGTCCTTATGAAGGGTAAATAGAAATTGGCATATCACGTTGTGGTTGTACGTAGGTAAGAAACGTTCTTGCTAGAAACCTATACAAGCCACGTAAAAACTTGCAACAACAATTAGAGGACGTCTAACTTGTTTTTGCAGCATGTGCTATGTGATGTGATATGGCCAGAAGATGTGATGAATGACATATGTGATGTATGAGATTGATCATATTCTTGTAATAGGAATCACGACTTGCATTTCGATGAGTATGACAACCGGCAGGAGCCATAGGAGTTGTCTTTATTTTTTGTATGACCTGCGTGTCATTGAATAACGCCATGTAAATTACTTTACTTTATTGCTAAACGCGTTAGCCATAGAAGTAGAAGTAATCGTTGGCGTGACAACTTCATGAAGACACAATGATGGAGATCATGATGATGGAGATCATGGTGTCTTGCCGGTGACGAAGATGATCATGGTGCCCTGAAGATGGAGATCAAAGGAGCAAAATGACATTGGCCATATCATGTCACTATTTGATTGCATGTGATGTTTATCATGTTTTGCATCTTATTTGCTTAGAACGACGGTAGTAAGTAAGATGATCCCTTATAATAATTTCAAGAAAGTGTTCAACCTAACTGTGCACCGTTGCGAAGGTCGTTGTTTCGAAGCACCACGTGATGATCGGGTGTGATAGATTCTAACGTTCGCATACAACAGGTGTTGACGAGCCTAGCATGTACAGACATGGCCTCGGAACACACGCAATACACTTAGGTTGAGTTGACGAGCCTAGCATGTACAGACATGGCCTCGGAACACGGAGGACCGAAAGGTCGAGCATGAGTCGTATAGAAGATACGATCAACATGGAGATGTTCACCGATCTTGACTAGTCCGTCTCACGTGATGATCGGACACGACCTAGTTAACTCGGATCATGTTTCACTTAGATGACTAGAGGGATGTCTATCTGAGTGGGAGTTCATTGAGTAATTTGATTAGATGAACTTAATTATCATGAACTTAGTCTAAAATCTTTACAATATGTCTTGTAGATCAAATGGCCCACGTTGTCCTCAACTTCAACGCGTTCCTAGAGAAAACCAAGCTGAAAGATGATGGCAGCAACTATACGGACTGGGTCCGGAACCTGAGGATCATCCTCATAGCTGCCAAGAAAGATTATGTCCTAGAAGCACCGCTAGGTGAAGCACCAATCCCAGAGAACCAAGACGTTATGAACGCTTGGCAATCACGTGCTGATGATTACTCCCTCGTTCAGTGCGGCATGCTTTACAGCTTAGAACCGGGTCTCCAAAAGCGTTTTGAGAAACATGGAGCATATGAGATGTTCGAAGAGCTGAAAATGGTTTTCCAAGCTCATGCCCGGGTCAAGAGATATGAAGTCTCCGACAAGTTCTTCAGCTGTAAAATGGAGGAAAATAGTTCTGTTAGTGAGCACATACTCAGAATGTCTGGGTTACACAACCGCTTGTCTCAGCTGGGAGTTAATCTCCCGGATGACGCGATCATTGACAGAATCCTTCAGTCGCTTCCACCGAGCTACAAGAGCTTTGTGATGAACTTCAATATGCAAGGGATGGAAAAGACCATTCCTGAGGTATATTCAATGCTGAAATCAGCGGAGGTGGAGATCAGAAAGGAACATCAAGTGTTGATGTTGAATAAAACCACTAAGTTCAAGAAAGGCAAGGGTAAGAAGAACTTCAAGAAGCACGGCAAGGGAGTTGTCGCGCCCGGTAAGCCAGTTGCCGGGAAGAAGTCAAAGAATGGACCCAAGCCTGAGACTGAGTGCTTTTATTGTAAGGGAAGTGGTCACTGGAAGCGGAACTACCCCAAATACTTAGCGGACAAGAAGGCCGGCAACACCAAAGGTATATGTGATATACATGTAATTGATGTGTACCTTACCAGTACTCGTAGTAGCTCCTGGGTATTTGATACCGGTGCGGTTGCTCATATTTGTAACTCAAAACAGGAACTGCGGAATAAGCGGAGACTAACAAAGGACGAGGTGACGATGCGCGTCGGGAATGGTTCCAAGGTCGATGTGATCGCCGTCGGCACGCTGCCTCTGCATTTACCTACGGGATTAGTTTTAAACCTCAATAATTGTTATTTAGTGCCAGCTTTGAGCATGAACATTGTATCTGGATCTCGTTTAATTCGAGATGGCTACTCATTTAAATCCGAGAATAATGGTTGTTCTATTTATTTGAGAGATATGTTTTATGGTCATGCCCCGCTGGTCAATGGTTTATTCTTGATGAATCTCGAACGTGATGTTACACATATTCATAGTGTGAATACCAAAAGATGTAAAGTTGATAATGATAGTCCCACATACTTGTGGCACTGCCGCCTTGGTCACATTGGTGTCAAGCGCATGAAGAAGCTCCATGCAGATGGACTTTTGGAGTCTCTTGATTACGAATCATTTGACACGTGCGAACCATGCCTCATGGGTAAGATGACCAAGACTCCGTTCTCCGGAACAATGGAGCGAGCAACCAACTTATTGGAAATCATACATACCGATGTGTGCGGTCCGATGAGTGTTGAGGCTCGCGGAGGATATCGTTATGTTCTCACTCTCACTGATGACTTAAGTAGATATGGGTATGTCTACCTAATGAAACACAAGTCTGAAACCTTTGAAAATTTCAAGGAATTTCAGAGTGAGGTTGAGAATCAACGTGACAGGAAAATAAAATTCTTACGATCAGATCGTGGTGGAGAATATTTAAGTCACGAATTTGGTACGCACTTAAGGAAATGTGGAATCGTTTCACAACTCACGCCGCCTGGAACACCTCAGCGAAATGGTGTGTCCGAACGTCGTAATCGCACTCTATTGGATATGGTGCGATCTATGATGTCTCTTACCGATCTACCGCTCTCATTTTGGGGCTATGCTTTAGAGACTGCCGCATTCACTTTAAATAGGGCTCCGTCGAAATCCGTTGAGATGACACCGTATGAATTATGGTTTGGGAAGAAACCCAAGCTGTCGTTTCTAAAAGTTTGGGGATGCGATGCTTATGTCAAGAAACTTCAACCTGAAAAGCTCGAACCCAAGTCGGAAAAATGCGTCTTCATAGGATACCCTAAGGAAACCATTGGGTATACCTTCTACCTCAGATCTGAAGGCAAGATCTTTGTTGCTAAGAACGGGTCCTTTCTGGAGAAAGAGTTTCTCTCAAAAGAATTAAGTGGGAGGAAAGTGGAACTTGATGAGGTGATAGTCACCCCTTCCGAACCGGAAAGTAGCGCAGCGCGGGAAGATGTTCCTGTGGTGCCTACACCGACTGGGGAGGAAGTTAATGATGATGATCATGAAGCTTCGGATCAAGTTACTGCTGAACTTCGTAGGTCCACAAGGACACGTTCCGCACCAGAGTGGTACGGCAATCCTGTCCTGGAAATCATGTTGTTAGACAACGGTGAACCTTCAAACTATGAAGAAGCGATGGCGGGCCCGGATTCCGACAAATGGCTAGAAGCCATGAAATCCGAGATAGGATCCATGTATGAAAACGAAGTATGGACTTTGACTGACTTGGCCGATGATCGGCGAGCCATAGAAAATAAATGGATCTTTAAGAAGAAGACAGACGCGGATGGTAATGTGACCATCTATAAGGCTCGACTTGTCGCTAAGGGTTATCGACAAGTTCAAGGGGTTGACTACGATGAGACTTTCTCACCCGTAGCAAAGCTGAAGTCCGTCCGAATCATGTTAGCAATTGCCGCATTCTATGATTATGAGATATGGCAAATGGACGTCAAAACGGCATTCCTTAACGGTTTTCTTAAGGAAGAATTGTATATGATGCAGCCGGAAGGTTTTTTCGATCCTAAGAATGCTAACAAGGTATGCAAGCTCCAGCGCTCCATCTATGGACTGGTGCAAGCATCTCGGAGTTGGAACATTCGTTTTGATGAGATGATCAAAGCGTTTGGGTTTACACAGACTTATGGAGAAGCCTGTGTTTACAAGAAAGTGAGTGGGAGCTCTGTAGCATTTCTCTTATTATATGTGGATGACATACTATTGATGGGAAATGATATAGAATTCTTGGAAAGTATAAAGGCCTATTTGAATAAGTGTTTTTCAATGAAGGACCTTGGAGAAGCTGCTTATATATTAGGCATCAAGATCTATAGAGATAGATCAAGACGCCTCATTGGTCTTTCACAGAGTACGTACCTTGACAAGATATTGAAGAAGTTCAATATGGATCAGTCCAAGAAGGGGTTCTTGCCTGTATTGCAAGGTGTGCAATTGAGCACGGCTCAATGCCCGACCACGGCAGAAGATAGAGAAAATATGAGTGTCATCCCCTATGCCTCGGCCATAGGGTCTATTATGTATGCCATGCTGTGTACCAGACCTGATGTAAACCTTGCCGTAAGTTTGGTAGGAAGGTACCAAAGTAATCCCGGCATGGAACACTGGACAGCGGTCAAGAATATCCTGAAGTACCTGAAGAGGACTAAGGATATGTTTCTCGTTTATGGAGGTGACGAAGATCTCGTCGTAAAGGATTACGTCGACGCTAGCTTCGACACAGATCTGGATGACTCGAAGTCACAAATTGGATACGTGTATATTTTGAATGGAGGAGCAGTAAGCTGGTGCAGTTGCAAGCAAAGCGTCGTGGCGGGATCTACATGTGAAGCGGAGTACATGGCAGCCTCAGAGGCAGCGCAAGAAGCAATCTGGATGAAGGAGTTCATTACCGACCTAGGGGTGATGCCCAATGCGTCGGGCCCGATGACTCTCTTCTGTGACAACACTGGAGCTATTGCCCTTGCCAAGGAGCCCAGGTTTCACAGGAAGACCAGGCATATCAAGCGTCGCTTCAACTCCATTCGTGAAAGTGTTCAAAATGGAGACATAGATATTTGTAAAGTACAAACGGACCTGAATGTAGCAGATCCGTTGACTAAACCTCTCCCTAGAGCAAAACATGATCAACACCAAAACGCTATGGGTGTTCGATTCATCACAATGTAACTAGATTATTGACTCTAGTGCAAGTGGGAGACTGTTGGAAATATGCCCTAGAGGCAATAATAAATGGTTATTATTATATTTCTTTGTTCATGATAATTGTCTATTGTTCATGCTATAATTGTGTTATCCGGAAATTGTAATACATGTGTGAATATATAGACCACAACGTGTCCCTAGTAAGCCTCTAGTTGACTAGCTCGTTGATCAACAGATAGTCATGGTTTCCTGACTATGGACATTGGATGTCATTGATAACGGGATCACATCATTAGGAGAATGATGTGATGGACAAGACCCAATCCTAAGCATAGCATAAAAGATCGTGTAGTTCGTTTGCTAGAGCTTTTCCAATGTCAAGTATCTTTTCCTTAGACCATGAGATCGTGCAACTCCCGGATACCGTAGGAGTGCTTTGGGTGTGCCAAACGTCACAACGTAACTGGGTGACTATAAAGGTACACTACGGGTATCTCCGAAAGTGTCTGTTGAGTTGGCACGGATCGAGACTGGGATTTGTCACTCCGTATGACAGAGAGGTATCTCTGGGCCCACTCGGTAATGCATCATCATAATGAGCTCAATGTGACTAAGGAGTTAGCCACGGGATCATGCATTACGGTACGAGTAAAGTGACTTGCCGGTAACGAGATTGAACAAGGTATTGGGATACCAACGATCGAATCTCGGGCAAGTAACGTACCGATTGACAAAGGGAATTGTATACGGGATTGATTGAATCCTCGACATCGTGGTTCATCTGATGAGATCATCATGGAACATCTGGGAGCCAACATGGGTATCCAGATCCCGCTGTTGGTTATTGACCGGAGAGGCGTCTCGGTCATGTCTGCATGTCTCCCGAACCCGTAGGGTCTACAAACTTAAGGTTCGGTGATGCTAGGGTTGTAGAGATATTAGTATGCGGAAACCCGAAAGTTGTTCGGAGTCCCGGATGAGATCCCGGACGTCACGAGGAGTTCCGGAATGGTCCGGAGGTGAAGAATTATATATAGGAAGTCCAGTTTCGGCCACCGGGAAAGTTTCGGGGGTTATCGGTATTGTACCGGGACCACCGGAAGGGTCCCGGGGGTCCACCGGGTGGGGCCACCTATCCCGGAGGGCCCCATGGGCTGAAGTGGGAAGGGAACCAGCCCTTAGTGGGCTGGGGCGCCCCCCTTGGGCCTCCCCTGCGCCTAGGGTTGGAAACCCTAGGGGTGGGGGGCGCCCCACTTGGCTTGGGGGGGAAGCCACCCCCCCTTCCCCCTTGGCCGCCGCCCCCCCTTGGAGATCTGATCTCCCAGGGCCGGCGCCCCCCCAGGGGTCCTATAAATAGTGGGGGGGGGGAGGGAGGGCAGCAGCACCACAGCCCCTGGCGCCTCCCTCTCCCCCCTGCAACACCTCTCCGTCCCGCTTGTGCTTGGCGAAGCCCTGTCGGGATCCCGCTACTTCCACCACCACGCCGTCGTGCTGCTGGATCTCCATCAACCTCTCCTTCCCCCTTGCTGGATCAAGAAGGAGGGGACGTCGCTGCTCCGTACGTGTGTTGAACGCGGAGGTGCCGTCCATTCGGCACTCGGTCATCGGTGATTTGGATCACGGCGAGTACGACTCCATCAACCCCGTTCATTGGAACGCTTCCGCTCGCGATCTACAAGGGTATGTAGATGCACTCCTTTCCCCTCGTTGCTAGTATACTCCATAGATGGATCTTGGTGATGCGTAGGAAATTTTAAAATTCTGCTACGATCCCCAACATCATGAACATATAGGGCTAGTTGAAATCAACCAAAGCACCCATTTAGATGTTCCTGATGTCTATATTACGGCTCAACAGGCGACCCAAGTATTCTATCTACCGTGGGCCTGCCAAACTAATCCAAATCTGAAAGGTTGGGATGTCGTTTATGAAGTGCCGCCACGGGCTAGACTATCTCCCCCAAAGGAAGAGGATTATGAACCTCACATTAACCCAGACACATATGAAGGAGAATTTTTCCAAGAGACACGTCTTTCCAAAAAGCGTTTCAAGAACCGCTATACTTCACCCCAAAACATTGAAGTAGACAGCGACAGTGAATCCGACATCACCCCAGAGGAGGAACAAGAAGAGCCGGAACAAGAAGAGGTTACTGCTGCAGATGACCTGTCATTGCTTGACCGATTACGTCAAGGTGGCCTTCCACATGTTGATGCCACTGAACCCTATGAGCCCGTCATTGATTATAGTGATGATGATGATTATGCATTTATTGATGATACTGATCGAGATTATTAGTAGTGTCAGGTATTAAATTTTTTTATGTTGTACTTGATGATGATACACTTAAGTGATACACATATTATTATTCATGTCGGTCTTTTTTTTATGTTGTACTAATTTCGTTTACTGTTTGTCATGGAAGGTGTTGAAAGATGGTGGGCGCTGGTCGGGAGCGCGCCAAGGCCCCTTCTTCGTCGGCGCGTGGTGTGAGGTCTTCCATTCCACACGCACCTGTCCGCCGAGCGTTGCTGGATAGTATGGCGACACCGCCGGGCTCTTCTTCGTCGACCGCGGTGCCCAGCAGGGGACGAGGTAAGAAGAGAGGAGGTGGGGCACGTGGTCGCGGGAGAGGAGGTCGGGTGACTGCTACGGCGCCTTCCTCGCCGCCACCCCCAGCTGTTTCACCTGAGCACATGACTGCTAGGGTGGACTCGTCCGAGGAGGAGGCTACACGGACTCTGGTCCACGAGCCTCCGGTCCACGGGTCTTGGACCCACGAGCCTCGGGTCGACGGGCCTTCGGCCCACGAGAGTTCGGCCCACGAGACCCTGGAGGAGCACACGTCTGGATGGGGTACCTGGCCGGATCAGCCCGAGGAGCCGAGTGGCCATGCTGATGATGGCGGGGAGCCGACTGATATTGAGGAGGAGGGGGGCACCGTCTACCAGCGTGGTTGTACACGGCTCCCGTCCGTGCCGGCGACCCGCGAGCAGAGGTGGTTGATTTTCCCTGATGGGGAGAGGTAAGTGCATTTAATATTTTTGTACCTTCTGCATTCACGTTTCTTCAAATAACTAGTGCGTTGGCCTTGTCATGCTGCAGGGGTTGGGACCACCATCATAGTGTCCGCCGGCCCAACTCCGTCCTTGGAGTTCTTTGCCGGCAAAACTTCCCGGGGTTTGTCACGTTGCCTGGTGAGGGTCGGCTTCCAGAGCTTGGATTGAGCTGGGAGCACTACTTGGCTGCCCCGGCCCCGCCGGATGAGATTATCGATGGTGTCTTGTGCGACACGAGGGCAGACGTGGTGATCAGAAAGTTCTGGGTAATTTCTCCTTTACACATTTAAAAATCTTCAACTAGCTAGTTATTAATTGTAGTAATCAATATTGTCTCATTTGATTGCAGACATTCTACAGGTGTGAGGAGGGATACGAGGAGGACGCGGCAAATGTTATCGAGAACGTCTGCAAGCGCCTACTACAGAACTTACGGCACGAGGCTTGGGTGCAGGCTGTTCGAGACTACTACGCCTTGCGTGGTATCAAGAAGACCAAGTCGGCGTGCCGCGATAAGTTCCTGAGTAAGGAGCAGTACATGAAGGTAATTCTTAAGGCCTTCTAATTAAGTTCCTTCATTTAGTAATTCTTAGCCGTAGCGCTCAAGTTTCTATTTGCTAACTTAGGCTCCTCCGAGATGGTGTGCGGATCGGAAGGATTGTTGGGAGGTGTTGGTCAATGAGTGGTGCTCAAAAGAATGGCTACCCCTCCACAACGAGGCCAAGGACAAACGTGCCCAAATGGAAGGTGTGCCACACCATCAAGGCAGCTCCAACTTATATCAGTTTGGGCGGAACTGGGTATGTGGTTTGCTTCATGATTCATGCAATTCATTCATCATGCTAGCTTGAGCCCTTTAATTACTAATTTACATTGTTTCTCTCTTTCAGGCACGCTACAATAAGGTGGATAAGGTGCCAGAGGTGTACGACCTGTATGCCATGGCCCACACTGCCTCTTTCAAGAAAGTCAAGGCATTCTCTCCGTCTGACCTCGATGATGCAAACAACTTCACCAACATCTCCTCCCACAACATGCTCGTGAGATATAGAGATGAGGGGAAGGCGAGGAAAGGGGAGGACTTTAACCCGAGCCAGGGTCCCATTGATCCAGAGCTGGTGATGATATCTGGTGGCGGGAGGTCCCATGGCTCCATAGCCATTGGAGATGGACTTATCCGTTGTCCTAGCACTCTCCCGGAGATCAAGGCGCGCCAGTCGAGCTCCGCTCCTGAGATAAGGCCTCGTGAACGGCCAGTCCAACTGGCCATCAAGGTTAGTGATACGTACTCAGCTATCTTTCTCCATTACATTGTGTGCGCTTCCATCAATGATTACAAATGGTCATGTGAGTGGTGTTGCAGGCTGCTATATAGAGTGAGAGAGATAGAACGGAGAAACTTCTGGCGGAGGCGGCGGAGAGGCAGCGGGAGTTGGAGGAGAGGACGACAAAGATGTTGGAGGAGGAGAGGGCACGGAATGACATGCAGGCAAGGGCCATGTACGAGCTCCTTGTGGTAAGTTTCTTCTGCAGATTAGCCAAAACATTCATGTAGTGTTTGTCTCATTACTAACTAGTATGACTGAGTCGTCAAAACCAAATGTGCAGTCTGTGTGCGAGAAGACCGGTCAGACCGCTCCGCCGATGCCAGTGATTGCTCCTGGGACCACGGTGAGTTTAATTTGAATGGACATTACTTGCTAGTCTTAACATTTGAGTGTCATCATGCTAACAAGACATTGGAAATGATCTTTGGTGCAGCGTAACTCCAGACAAGCATCGCACGATCCTTCTCCAGCTACCGACACGAGCCAGCCCGCTCCTACACCTCCTGGATCATGGTAAGTTTATCTAGTGTTTTGCTTAACACATGCATAAAGACCTAGACTTAGCTTTATTTCCTCCAATGCTTACCATAATGACCTAGACTTAGCTTCTTCTCCTCCAAAATGACTTAATAAGCTTACTGACCTCCAAAACCATCCATTTTACCTAAGTTAGCTCTAAAACGATCTGTACTTAGCTTACTTATGTCAAAATTTGCATAATTAGCTTAGTTAGCTCATAAACGATCCATTTTACCTAAGTTAGCTCTAAAATGACCCATTTTACCTTGGTTAGCTTATAAATGATCCAGTTCATCCAAGTTAGCTCAAAAATGACCCATTTTACCTAGATTAGCTCCTAAATGATCCATTTTACCTACGTTAGCTTTAAAATGACCCATTTCACCTAGGTTAGCTCCAAAATGACCCATCTTACCTAGGTTATCTCATAAACGATCCATTTCAACTAATTTAGCTCATAAACGATCCATTTCACCAAGTTAGCTAAAAAACAATCCATTTCACCTAAATTAGCTCTTAAATGATCCATTTCACCTAAGTTAGCTCAAAAATATCCATTTCAACTAAATTAGCTCATAAATGATCCATTTCACCTAAGTTAGCTCAAAAACGATCCATTTCAACTAAGTTAGCTCATAAATGATCCATTTCACCTAAGTTAGCTAAAAAACGATCCATTTCACCTTAGTTACCTCAAAAACGATCCATTTGACCTTAGTTAGCTCATAAACGACCCATTTCAACTAAGTTAGCTCATAAATGATCCATTTCACCTTAGCTAGCTCATAAACGACCCATTTCAACTTAGTTAGCTCATATATGATCCATTTCACGTAAGTTAGCTCATAAATGACATATACTTCTTGTTCTAGTCTTCTTCTTGTTCTACTCTTCTCGTTCTAGTCTTCTTATTCTAGTCACCTATTTCTAACTTTCTTATTTTGCCATTTTGTAGATTTCATTCACTTCATGGAAGCTAGCTTGCTATGGAGTGCTTGTTTATGTATGGATGGAACTTGCTTATGTATAAATGGATGGATGGAACTTGCTTATGTAATATGTATGGATGGAACTTGCTTATGTATGAATGGATGGAACTTGCTTATGTATGAATGGATGGAACTTATGTGCTGGATATATGTGATATGTTTGCTGTTAAATAGGCCCGTGAAATATATCTATATATGTCATATATATTTGCTGTGAAAATTGTTGGATTTAATAAAAAACAGAAAAAGAGCCAATATGCAGGCTCTTTGCCGTCTGCCACCGACGGCAACAGGCTCTTTGCCGTCAGCCGCAGACGGCAAAGAAGCCACGTGGCAGCCAACTGTGCTTCCTGGGAGCTGACCCATTTGGTCAGTTTGCCTACAGTGGCAGACGGCAAAGACACTAGAAAGTTTGCCTACAGTGGTAGACGGCAAAGACACTAGAAAGTTTGCCTACAGTGGCAGACGGCAAAGACACTAGAAAGTTTGCCATCAGTGGCAGACGGCAAAGACTTGCCGTCAGCGGCGGACGGCAAAGGCCTGCCGTTAGCCACTTAACGGACTGACAGCGCAATTATTGCCATCTACTCTCTTTGCCGTCCGCTGCAGACGGCAAAGGCCCTTTGCCGTCAGCCGCCCGGAAGCAGACGGCAAAGTAGCTCTTTGCCGGACCTTACTTTGCCGGAGCCTTTTGCCGTCCGCGGCTGACAGCAAAGGCCTTTGCCGTCCGCCGTTCATGCCTTTGCCGTCCGCCGTGGCAGACGGCAAAATAGCTGATTCCTGTAGTGAACCCGGCGTCCGCTGCAAAGGAACCAAAAGCTGGGGCTTGATGCCTTTCAAGATTTCCTGATTGGCTCTCTCAGCTTGACCATTGGATTGGGGGTGAGCCACTGATGAAACATCAAGCCGAATATGCTCTCGTTGACAAAATTCTTCCATGGCGCTAACTGCCTCTGCGTTTGTTACCTCCTTGATTCGCCGGGTTATGCTGAGGGCCCTTGCCGTTGCCATTCTTCTTTCCCTTCCCTGTCTTTTCATCATCAGAGCGGGATCCTTGGTACTATCAGAGTCGGCGTACTTGACCAGAGCCGCCATCAGCGTACCCATATCATTGCAATCGCGCTTGAGCCGCCCAAGCTTCATCTTCAGAGGCAAAAAACGGCAATTTTTCTCCAACATTAAAACTGCAGAGCCGACATCCATCTTATCAGACGAATGTATTATTTCCTTGACCCGGCGCACCCAATGGGTTGTAGACTCGCCTTCTTCCTGCTTGCAACTAGCCAAATCCACAATTGACATAGGCTGCTTGCATGTATCCTTGAAGTTTTGGATGAACCGGGCTTTCAGCTCTGCCCATGACCCAATGGAATTAGGTGGCAGTCCCTTCAACCAAGTGCGGGCAGTCCCATCCAACATCATGGTGAAGTATTTGGCCATCGCAGCGTCACTGACCTCCAACAACTCCATAGCCATCTCGTAGCTTTCAATCCATGCTCCGGGCTGTAAGTCAGCCGTGTAATTAGGTACCTTCCTAGGTCCTTTGAAATCTTTGGGCAAACGTTCATTATGGAGAGCCGACACCAGACAAGGGACACCTCCGATCCTCGTAGCTACGCCTGCCTCAATAGAAGTCGTCGGGTAAACCGGAAGGGGCTGGTAGGTTGTCAGCTGAGCCACCTGCTCAGCCTCTTGACGTGCTCTGTCTTGATCTACCGCGTTGAAGGCTCCGTTGTGCGCCGAGCCATGCCCACCTGGCTGGTCACGGCGCCGGGCGTTGCTTGAGCCGGCTGCCGAAACCATGTGCCTGCTATAACTCGGACTCCGGTTTGGACGAGCGGTTGAATGAATCCTGTCCCGGCGATATGAATATGCCTCCTATTGCGCCAAAGCCGTCTGAAGAGGTTCTCTGACCCTGCGGGTTTCGACAGCCGTTGGAGAATCGCCCTCGACCGGGAGAGTCGCCAGTCGTGCCGCCGCAGCGATCATGTTTTCCAATGGGTTAGAATAATGACCCGGTGGTGTTGGTACATATTGAGGTGGAGCAGTATTCACACGGGGAGGCCCCATCACTTCTGGCTGAACCAGCGTTCCAACCCCGGGTGCCGCGACCCGATTCATCTCTAGCGGGTTACTGGGCTCTGCACCGGGTGTGTTTAAGAGGTTTCGAGGATCATAAGCCAGAGGGAGCCGAGATTGAGCCTTCTGACATCTCCTTCTCATGACCTCATTGGATGCATTCCGATCCATGGTGAGCCGGAAAGACTGCGCCTGAATCAGCTGAGTCTGGGCGTCCAGAGCCGCCCGCTCTGCAGCCATCCTGACTCCTTCCGCTGCCAGATCTTCCTTGGCCTGCACTATATCCAGCTTTAATTGTGCCACTTCTGCGTCATGTTGAGCTTGATCCGCTGGGATGACCGTGGCGGTTAACAGGGTGGTCATCTTATCTGTGAGATCCATCAGCACCTGAGCCGGCGAATACACAGGGCCTCCTGCCGCAGCGGTGGAGTCTTGAATAGGTTGCGTGCCGGCCATGAAGATTCCAACCCGGCTCGGCGGCTCAAAGGGGTCCGGAATACTGTTGCCATCGGAACAACCCCCAAGCCCGCCGTCTTGAAGTTGATACAACGAGTCCGTCTCACCTGTGGACGACTCACCATCAGAATAGATGGCCGTCTCACCGCCAGATGTAGATCCTTCAGAGAGTCCTCCGTGGATGCATCCCACGAAGGCACGCTTCAAGGCAGGCATAGCATGGGCGGGTCTCGCACGCTGAGCCGTCTCGACGAGGTCGGTGCAGATGTCCGGCTCAGGGCCCGGCTCACCGATCTTGCCAATGAAAACGTGGATTCCGCCGAAGGGGACCCGGTACCCGTACTCAATCGGGTCGGCGTCGGGGCCCCAGCCTGCGTCGTCGATGTAGAGCTTGCCGCGACGACTCTTGGTCATCCGGCCCACAATGTATCCCTTGAGCCCTTCGAAGCTACCCTTCAAGAACTCAAATCCACCGTGCGCTGGCCCCACGGTGGGCGCCAACTGTCGTGGAATTGTCACGGCAGATGTCCTCGTGAAAGGACTTAGTCGTGGAGCCATCGCAACTAGGAAGCTTAAAGGGGTTAAATCGGGACAAAGGACACGAGGATTATACTGGTTCGGCCCCTTACGGTGAAGGTAAAAGCCTACGGTCCAGTTTGGAGTGGGATTGCTTATGTCTCGATAACCAGGGAGCGAATCGCTTGACCTAGCTCTCGATCTGATGTTCCCTTCCCTGAGCCGCCGTCGGGTCGTCCCTTTATATACAGAGGTTGACGCCCAGCGGTTCTCAGAGTCCCGGCCGGCTCATAAACAGTGTCCGGCTGGGTTTCTTAACTATTCTTGCCTTACAATACAAGTCATGTACATATGGCGGTTTATCACTACGGGCCTTAAGTCGCCTCTAGGCTTTGGGCCCTTAACTGAACCGCCATCTTCAACCTTGGCCTTGGGCTTCATGTACACTCATAGGTATAACCCGGCCCCTCCTGGGCAGGTCATACCAGTAGTTATATCCCCAACAGGTGGGCCGTGCTGAGCACAACCCACCAGGGCGCGCCTGGGGGGCCTGGCGCGCCCATGTGTCTTGTGCTCACCAGGTGGCCCCCCTCCGGTAGTTATTTGCTCCAATATTTTTATATATTCCAAAATAATTCTCCATAAATTTTCAGCTCATTTGGAGATCTGCAGAATAGGTAACTCTGATGTAGCTTTTGCAGGTCAAAAGTTCCAGCTTCCGGCATTCTTCCTCTTTGTGTAAACCTTGCATATGATGAGAGAAAAGGCATTAGAATTACTCCATAAAACATTAGTATGCATAAAAACATTATAAATAACAGTAAGAAATCATGATGCAAAATGGACGTATCAACTCCCCCAAGCTTAGATCTCTCTTGTCCTCAAGCGAAAAACCGATATCGGAAAACATGCCCACAAGCTTAGAGAGAGAGAGGTGTCGATAAAAACAAAATACGGACGTAGTAGCATCACTATTAGGGAAAAGCTTATAGGCAGACCTTACTAGTAGCGTGGGTTTATACCCCTCGCTACTGCTACTTATTAGTAGCGCGGATTTATACCCCTCGCTACTGCTACTTACTAGTAGCGCGGGTTTTTACCCCTCGCTACTGCTACTTACTAGTAGCACGGGTTTTTACCCCTCGCTACTACTAAGTTGATAGTAGTAGCGCGGGTTTTTACCCCTCGCTACTACTAAGCGGTCTCTACCGTGCCCCCCGGGACATGCCATAGTAGTAGTGAGAGGTATAAATCCGCGCTACTACTAAGTTGACAGTAGTAGCGCGGGTTTATACCCCTCGCTACTACTAAGTACAAAGTAGGTGAAGTCCCCATATCCTCGGTTGAATCCCTCCTCTCTCCCTCACTCCCCCCTCTCTCCATAGGCTCTCCCATGGTGCTCCTGCCCAAGCACACCTCCTCCTCCATGGCGCCCAAAGAGTTCACCTCCTCGCGTCGCTGGCATCCAGGAGCTCACCCGCCTTCCCCCTCGCCTCTATGCCACCACATGGAGCAGCTCACCACCGACGACCAACCCCGCTGCTACTTCCATCTCCTTCCTCTCTCCCTCATTTTTCTTTTTCTCTCTCTCCCTCTGGTTTGACTCACCCTCCCATGTCCTTACCCGTGCAGGTCATCGCCATGGATGACCAGGAGCTCGCTGCCTTGGCTGCGAAGAGGAGCCCCACGCTGCCGCCTTGCTCGGCCGTGGATCCGGTCCTCTGTAGCAGCCGTCGATGGATATGCTCTACTGCTCCCCTTCCGCACCTCCGGCGACCTCTGCCGGCGCTGGATCGATACATTGCTGCCATTGACAACACACACGGGATCGAGATGTTTTTTTGTTTTTGAAATTAATAGTAGTAGCACGGGTAGCACCCACGCTACTGCTAAAAGACGTAGTACTAGCGTGAGTGCACCCACGCTACTACTACAAGTTAGTTGTAGCGCCGTAGTAGTAGCACGGGCGCCCGCACTACTACTAGCTGTTTAACCCGCGCTACCACTAGGCTTTTCCCTAGTAGTGCATCATGCTTATTATCATACCAGCAACAAACTTAATTGTAAAGCTTTATCATACAACTTTTATCATATAACTTCTCATGAACGAATAAAAATTCATCACAACATTGAAGTATAAAGCATAAACTCTATTAGAAACTAACAAACTATGTTTTTAGTCAACTTTGCAACTACAATTCATCATATTTTCAGAAAGGGTCATGTATCAGAGCCTTTTGGAAAGACCACATACTCAACCATCATTTAACCTTCTATGATTGCTAATACTCACAACATACCCATGCAAAAAAAGTTTCAACCGGACACATAGAAAGATAGGGCTTATAGTTTTGCCTCCCAAGGTATTCACCTCAAGGGTGATGTCAACAATAATAACTCATGCTCACCCATATCCATCTGGATACATGTGCCTAGATCTTTCCTCACCACATGATGCTTGCAAAAAGAGAAAATAAAAAGGAATAGGGAAGAATACTTCGACTCTTGCATAAAAGTAAATACATACAAGTAAAAGATAGGCCCTTCGCAGAGGGAAATAGAGGTTGCCATGCGCTTTTTCTTTGTATGCCAAATCCCTTAATGCAAAAGAACGTCACGTTATATTGCCCCTTATGATAGCAACCTTTATTATGCAGTCCGTCACTTTTATTAATTTGCCATCACAAGTTCGTACAATGCTCAATTTTCTCTTACACTAAACGATCCAACACATTTAGAAGCATTTTTTATTGCCTTATTGCACTAATGACAACTTACTTGAAGGATCTTACTCAATCCATAGGTAGGTATGGTGGACTCTCAAAATAAGAATTTTGGTTTAAGGGTTTTTTTGGATGCACAAGTAGTATCTCTACTCAGTGCGGAGTTTTTTGGCTAGCAAAGATATTGAGAAAGCACCACATGTTGAAGGATCTATGACAATATAACTTCTATGTGAATATGAACAAACATAAATCATTACGTTGTCTTCCTTGTCCAACGTCAACAATTTTGGTATATAATATTTAATGGGGGCTCACAATCACAAAAGTTGTCCAAGATAGTGTATTTGCATGTGAATCTTCTCTTCCCTTATTAAATTTTTCATGAATTGCATCATTGACCAATGCTATGTTTGTCAATCTCTAATAAATTTTACCACTTATATTTTTCCTTATGTGATGTCATTACTTACCATAAGATTAGCATATGATCTTTTTCATTTATTTCTTTTTATTTGATTGCAACAAGAAAGTAAAGAAGCAAAAACTCAAACTAAACTTTATTATATATCTCACACACGATTACATAGATAGATGGATCACCAAGCAAGCACTCGAAAATATATCGAACTAAACTTTTATTCAACTAAATCATAGGATAACTAAAGATCGAACTAAAATAGATAAAGGAAAGAAAGTGTGGTGATACAATACCGGGGCACCTCCCCCAAGCTTGGCACAAGCCAAGGGGAGTGCCCATACCATGTACTGAAGTCTCCATTGGTGGGGAAGATGATGAGGTAGTAGCGTTCTTTCTCCTCAACTTACGCTTGAGGATGGAATTTTCCTCCTTCAAGTCATCGATCTCCTGCGCTAGCATTAATACCTTTTTGCATAATTCTTGCTAGTTTTCTTGCAGAAGATGAAAAGGTATAAACTGGATCTTAGGTTTCTTTGCTTTATTGGGGAGAATTGACTTCTTGAATTCCACGTGCATGTCCCCATGTTGGGGTAGTGGGACTTTATCTTCGTCTGAGCTTGTCTCTTCTTTTCCTTTCAGATCATAATCTTCTTCTTCCTCCGTGGTCCAGCCATAATGGTCCACATCCCCGTAAATCTTGGGGTTTGCAATATAATCAGCAATATAGCTCTCACCCTCCGAGTCTTGGGACGATATATTTTCAGCTCTGTCAGAAAACAACCAAAAACAAGAATAGAAGATTTCTCCGTGATACGGTGGTCAATACGTTCGGGGGGTATATAAAGATTTTTTTCTTGGAAAAGAAGCAAATGAGAGGAAAATGGAGTCGGGAAGGTTCCCGAGGTGGGCACAACCCACCTGGGCACGCCATGCAAGGCAAGCGTGCCCTGGCGTCTTGTGCCCTCCTCGGTTGCCTTCCTCGTTGTTTCTTATTTTCCTAATTTTGTAATATTCCAAAATTGACAGAAAATATTTTTACGGATTTTTCGGAGTCCGTTTACTTATCGTATCACGTACCTCCTCTCTTGGATATGAATTAACTGTAAGTTCACCGGTGCTAAGCTTTCATTTTTCTCGTAAAGGAGGTACAATTTTAACCAGTGTGGGGGGCTGAGGTCAGATACCATCGCCACTCAACAAAGACGCGTGATACGTCTTCAACGTATCTATAATTTATGAAGTATTCATGTTGTTTTATTATCATTCTTGGATGTTCTACAATCATTTTACAGCAACTTTATATCATTTTTTAAGACTAACCTATTGACCCAGTGCCCAGTGCCTGTTGCTGTTTTTTTGCTTGTTTTTTAAATCGCAGGAAATCAATATCAAACGGAGTCCAAACACCGCGAAACTTTTTGTGGATTTTTTATGGAAGAAAACCACTAATGGGCCAGAGCAGCACCTGGGGGGGGGTGCCCCGAGGGCACCTCGGTGGCCTCCCGCACCCCCTCTTTATCCTAAAAATTCACAAATATTTCGAAAAACCTCGGGATTAACCTAGATCAGAAGTTCCGCCGCCGCAAAGCTCTGTAGCCACTGAACATAAATCTAGACCCTGTTCTGGCACCCCGCCGGAGGGGGGAATCATCTCCGGTAGCCATCTTCATCATCCCGGCGGCCACCACGATGAGGAGGGAGTAGTCCACCCTCGGGGCTAAGGGTTTGTACCAGTAGCTATGTGTTTAATCTCTCTCTCTCTCTCTCTCTCTCTCTCTCTCTCTCTCTCTCGTGTTCTTGAGATGTCACGATCTTGATGCATCGCGGGCTTTGTTAATATAGTCGGATCATATGGTGTTTCCCCTCTCTATCTTGTTGTGATGAATGAGTTTTTCCCTTTGAGATTTCATTGTTATCGGATTGAATACTTTTATGGATTTGAGAACACTTGATATATGTCTTGCAATTGAATACTCGTGGTGACAATGGGGTATCGTATTGAATCACTTGATATATGTTTGCATATGTTTTGGCACTCAACTCACATATTCCCGAGGTGACATTGGGTTAATCTATGCATAGGGTTTGATGCACGTTCTTGTCTTTGTTTCTCTGGTAGAAATCTTGAGGCACTCTTTGAAGTTCTTTGTGTTGGATTGAGTATTATGAATGTGAATTTGCTTTGGTGTTATTTTAGTACGAAATATAGGATAGATCGAACGGAAAGAATAGCTTTGAGGTGGTTTCGTACCCTACAAACAATTTATTCTTATGTTCTCCGCTAGATAGGAACTTTGGCATGATTCTTCATCGCACGTTGAGGGATGGTTATATGATCCAATTATATTAGCACTGTTGAGAGGTTGCACTAGTGAAAGTACGGACCCTAGGCCTCATTTTCAAGCATTGCAATACCGTTTTGTGCCCTTTTACTATTTGCTACCTTGCTGTTTTTATTCATTCAGATTATAAAAATATATTTCTACCATCCATATTACACTTTTATCACCATCTCTTTGCCGAACTAGTGCACCTATACAAATTGTCATTGCACTGGGTGTGTTGGGGACACAAGAGTTTTCTTGTATTTGATTGCAGGGTTGTTTGAGAGAGACCATCTTCATCCTACACCTCCCACGGATTGATAAACCTTAGGTCATCCACTTGAGGGAAAATTGCTACTATCCTACAAAAATTTGCGCTTGGAGGCCCAACACGAGTCTACAAGAATAAAGTTGCGTAGTAGACATCAACACACGTTCTGGTTCGCAGCTGAGATTGGCGACCTCTAACTAAACCTTTGTACTTCCCATTTAGATAGGACAATATCAAAACTGAGAACATATCATACAGATTGTATAAGATTGGCCTAGTAACGACATTAAGAATATAAAGTTCTCACAATTGTCTCACAGTGGAATACAATGTCACACGACCCCCGAGCCCCGACATCCAGGGATCTGCCAGGGTAAAGACAAAGTCAGAGAGAACCTCCTCTATTGTTGGAACGTGATGACTAGCCCTTGAACCGCCATCGACGGGAACCACGTCCAGGGCTCATCGACCTGATCAGCGGCGACACTGTCTCGTATTGATGATGTGGTCGCCCCTGCCACATGACAAACATAAGCTCATGGGAGGACTCCATTGTAGCACCCGCATAAGAAGCAGCGAGGGCAGGGTTATGAGAAGATGGAGGAGTGGTAGTCGAGCTCATGGACGCTATGTATATAGAAAACAAAGGGCAAAGATGAAGAGGAAACGACATGATTGAAGTAGGGTTTTGCGAAAGAGATAAAGGGAGCTTATACCCCCCCCCCCCCGCACATGTCTCGAGAAACCCCATGCGGTAGACCATCCAACTATCCCACCACATGTCAGGGACAGTATCCCGAGGAGCCCAGCAAAACATTAATAGGCGTACCTGAGATATAATGCTTAATTCTTTGCCCATTGACTACCTTCGGATTTGTACCTTCGGCATTATTAATTTTAATAGCTCCAGAGCGATAAACCTCTTGGATAATATAAGATCCTTCTCATTTAAAGAGAATTGTACAAAAGAACATATTCACGGACTTTAAATTCCCGCTTTTGGAACATTTTGTCATGCCATCTTTTTTATTTTTTCTTTAAATAATTTGGCATTTTCATAAGCTTGGGTTCTGCATTCAAATAATAAGCTAATATCAAATAACCTCTTTTCACCGGTGATACGGCTCCAACGTATCTACTTTTCCTAACGCTTTTCCTCTTGTTTTGGACTCTAATTTGCATGATTTGAATGAAACTAACCCCAGACTGATGTTGTTTTTAGCAGAACTACCATGGTGTTGTTTTTGTGCATAAATAAAAGTTCTAGGAATGGAGCGAAACTTTGAGAGGATTTTTATGCAAAATAAGAGAATTTTTGGAGCCAAGAACCACCGAAGGGGGGCACCTGGGTGGGCACAACCCACCTGGGCGCACCCCCCCTCCAGGCGCACCCAGGTGGGTTGTCCCCACCTGGTAGCCCCGCAGACCCTGAAACCGACGCTATAAAATCCTATTTTCGGAGTGAAAAAATCAGGGAGAAAGAATTATCGCGTTCCACATGTAGCCGCCGTCACCTCCTGTTCTTCATCGGGATGCCAGATCTGTAGTCTGTTTGGGGCTCCGGAGAGGGGGATCTTCGTTCTTCGTCATCACCAACCCTTCTCCATCGCCAATTCCATGATGCTCCCCATAGGGAGTGAGTAATTGCTTCGTAGGCTCGCTGGTCGGTGAGGAGTTGGATGAGATTCATCATGTAATCTAGTTAGTTTTGTTAGGGCCTTATCCCTAGTATCCACTATGTTCTGAGATTGATGTTGCTATGACCTTGCCATGCTTAATGCTTGTCACTTTGGGCCCGGCTGCCATGATTTCATATCTGAACCGTTTATGTTATCAGCATTATATCCATGTTCTAGATCCGATCTTGCAAGTTATAGTCACCTACTAAATGTTATGATCCGGCAACCCCGGAGTGACAATTGTCGGGACCACTCCCGGTGATGACCGTAGTTTGAGGAGTTCATGTATTCACCGTGTGTTAATGCTTTGTTCTGGTTCTCTATTAAAAGGAGGCCTTAATATCCCTTAGTTTCCAATAGGACCCCGCTGCCACGGGAGAGTAGGACAAAAGATGTCATGCAAGTTCTTTCCATAAGCATGTATGACTATTTACGGAATACATGCCTACATTATATTTATGAACTGGAGCTAGTGCCGTGTCGCCCTAGGTTATGACTGTCACATGATGAATATCATCCAACAAATTACCGATCCAATGCCTATGAATTTATCTTATATTGTTTCTGCTAAGTTACTACTGCTATCATTATTGTTGCACTCATTACAAAATCACTGCTATCACTGTTACCGTTACTATTGTTGCTACTACTATTACCGAAACTATCATACTACTTTGCTACTCATCACTTTGCTGCAGATAATTAATCTCCAGGTGTGGTTGAATTGACAACTCAATTGCTAATACTTGCAAATATTCTTTGGCTTCCCTTGTGTCTAATCTATAAATTTGGGTTGAATACTCTACCCTCGAAAACTGTTGCGATCGCCTATACTTGTGGGTTATCAAGACCTTTTTCCGGCGCCGTTGCCGGGTAAGCATAGCTATATTTGTTGAGTCACTTGGGATTGTTATCATATTATCACTATGAAGAATCTGAAGGACGCTAAGACTACAATTTTTTCCTCTAAGACGAGGGGAGGTAAGGAACTGCCATCCAGGTCCGCTTTAGATTCACCTTCTGTTATAAGTAAACTTGCAACACCACCACATGCTATCAATCCTGATATGTCGCAAGTTATTGATGATGCTACTTCTGCTATGAATGATGCTAGTACCTTGCATGATGATGTGCCACTAGGTGAATTTCTTGATGAACAAATTGCTAGAGTAAGACAACATGATATTGTTGAAACTGATGATGAGCTTAAAACTAAAAATCTTGAAACACCTACTAGAACTAGCCCTCCTAGATATGAAATGCCTAAGGTACCAGAAGGTTATGTTATGAATGAGGAGACAACTATAGATATTCTTGCTTGTAAGGATAGAGATGATCTAGAGAAATTATTCTACAAGTATAAAGAAAAATCTCTAAATGCTAGAATGCAATATGATCCTAAGTGTGCTACTTCACCCATCTTTATTGATGATAAGGATTACGAATTCTCTGTTGACCCAGAGTTAATTACTTTGGTTGAATCTGATCCTTTCCATGGTTATGAAACTGAAACTGTAGTGGCACATCTTACTAAGTTGAATGACATAGCCACCCTTTTTACCCGTCATGAGAAAACTCGCTATTACTATATTCTCAAATTATTTCCGTTCTCATTAAAGGGTGATGCTAAAGCTTGGTACAACACTCTTGCTCCTAGTTGTGTGCGCAGTCCCCAGGATATGATTTATTACTTCTCTCAGAAATATTTCCCTTCTAATAAGAAACAAGCTGCCTTACAGGAAATACTTAACTTTGTGCAAATTGAAGAAGAGAGTCTCCCACAAGCTTGGGGGAGGCTTCTCCAATTGCTTATTGCTTTGCCTAATCATCCTCTTAAGAAAAATGAAATACCTGATATCTTCTATAATGGAGTAACCGATGCTTCTAGGGACTTCCTAGATAGTTGTGCTAGATGTGTTTTCAGGGAACGAACTATTAGGCAAGCTGGATAATTATTGAATAACATATTGAAAAATTATGATGATTGGACTCTTCCTGAACCACCGCCTAAACCTACTCCGAAGAAGAGGGGTATATTATATCTCAGTCCTGAAGATATGCAAGAGGCAAAGAAATCTATGAGGGAAAAAGGTATTAAAGTTGAGGATGTCAAAAATTTACCTCCTATTGAAGAAATACATGGGCTTGATACACCACCACCACCTAAGGTGGTAGAGGTAAATTCTCTAATGAAATTCAGTGATAATCCTCACAATATGCACCCTAGCCAATGCCTTTATGAGTTTGAGAATTATATTAGAAAGCAAGATCACTTCAATGCAAATGTTATGAAACAATTGAAATACAATTCTGATATGATTGCTCGCTTAAGTGACTTGTTATTTAGAATCTCAAATGATGTTAGAGGTGTGTGTCAGCATTCTTCTATGGTTCAAACCTAGTTAGAACAAGTTGCTAAATCTCAAAGAGAATTTCTAGATGAAATGAATAATAATATCAATGATCATGTTGTTAGAGTAATGACTAGAGGAGGTAGAATGACTCAGGAACCACTTTATCCTGAGGGACACCCAAAAATAATTGAACAAGACTCTCAATGAGTTAACACTAATGCACGTAGTCCTTCTAAAAATAAAAAGAAGAAGAAAAATGATAGGACTTTGCATGCCTCTAGTGAACCTAAAGTAGAAAAACCTCCTGATAATGATAATGAAGTTTCTATCTCCGATGCTGAAACTCAATCTGGTAGTGAACACTCACCTTCGGATAATGAAAAAGATAATGATGAGGTTCATGAAAATACTCAAACAAATAGTAAAGAGCCAGAAAATGATGTTGAGATAGAACCTGCAGTTGATCTTGATAACCCACAACCCAAGAATACATGATATGATAAGAGTAACTTTATTGCTATAAAACACGGTAAAGAAAGAGAACCTGGGTTCAAAAACCTACGCCCTTTCCACCTATGTAAACTAAAAACAAATATGATGAAGAATTTGAACGCTTTGCTGAAATGCTGAGGCCAGTCTTTTTGCGTACTCGCTTGATTGATATCCTTAAAATGTCTCCTTATGCAAAGTACATTAAAGACATCATCACCAAAAAGAGAAAAATACTGGAAGCTAAAATCTCCACCATGCTTGCTAATTATACTTTTAAAGATGGAGTACCTAAGAAACTTGGAGATCCGGGAATACCGACTATACCTTGCTCCATCAAAAAGAATTATGTGAAAACTGCTTTATGTGATTTAGGAGCTGGTGTTAGTGTTATGCCTTTCTCTTTATATAAAATACTTGATTTGAATAAACTCACACCTACTGAGATATCTTTGCAAATGGATGACAAATCAACTGTCATACCTATCGGTATTTGTGAGGATGTGCCCGTTGTTGTTGCTAATGTTACTATTTTGATTGACTTTGTTATACTTGAGATGCCCGAGGACGACAACATGTCGATTATCCTTGGTAGACCCTTCTTGAATACTGCAGGGGCTGTTATTGATTGCAATAAAAGAAAGGTCACTTTTCATATCAATGGTAATGAACATACGGTGCACTTTTCGAAGAAACAATTCCAAGTGAATGGTATTAATGTTATTGAAAAATTTCTGACAATCACTATTGGAAGCTTTCAACTACCTCTACCTACTGTCAAAAAGAAATATGAAATGCTTATTGTTGGGGATATTCATTTTCCCGTTGAGGTAACTTAGTGATTTATGAAAGTTCTTCGGTTTCATGCTAATCGAAAGTGGTTGTTAATAAGACTTGATCAACCTTATTAATGGATCATTTTTGAGAGGTATGAAGTTGATGAATTTAGTAAGCACTACCTTCTGTCCCTCCTTTATGTTTTATGTTTTTATTAGTTAAATAAAATAAAATGCCATGTGTTGTCTGTTTTCTGAATTTCCCGTGGAATAAAAAAATGACTGAAATAAAGTTTCTCAGAATTCCCTGAAATTTTAATACGATTTTTTCTCATTATTTAAGAATTTTTGGTGCAAATAATATCAGAGGGAGGTGCACTAGGTGGGCACAACCCACCTGGGCGCGCCAGGACCCCCAGGCGCACCCTGGTGGGTTGTGGTCCCCACGTGGGCCCCCTCACTTATCTCTTTATACCACATCAGCACCTACCTCCAGAAAAAACACCATTTCTCTCTCTCTCTCTCTCTCATGTTGCTCTGAAACCCGCGAATTTTGATATCTTGCTTGAAGCTCCGTTTCTGAAACTGTTTCGGGGGATTGTTGCTTGGTATGTGACTCCTCCGTTAGACCAATTAGTTTTTGCTTTAGTGGTTTATATTTTGAATAATTAGCTACTCTTGGTGCTGCTATAGATGAGCTTGCATGTTGAATTCTTAGAGTTTTAAGTAGTTTGAATTCTTCCTATGGCCTCTAGGCATCCCTATGAGTAGTTGCTACCAATCTTGTAAAGGTTTATTGATAAATTTTTGTTACCTAAAATTTATCTTCAGAAATTTGTACGTGAATATGATGAACCTCTTTGGAAGGAGGTCTTCGAAGAGGAGATCTTCAGAGGCATCTTCTAGTGACAGTTCTGTTCGTCGGTCTTATGTTGAACCAAGTGAGAGTTCCATACAAGATGCCACCACCAAAACATGCTTATGGCCATGCGACGACTATATGGTGAGTGTGGGCATTGAGGAGGAAATTGAGCAATATGTTCACAATGCCGATCTCGGTCCCGACATTTCAGATAAGTGAAATCAATACCACACTCTCACTGAATCATTTGTCAAAGGGTTTAAATTCCATCCCCGTGAGTCTAGGGTGTAATTTAAACTGTATGAAAATTCATTTACCATATCACTAGAGAGATTTGCTCACCACGACAAAATTCCATTCTGGGGCTCGCTTGACGAGCCACCAAGAGCTGAGTTCCAACCATTCTTGACTAGTCTTTGTTACGGTGAGAATAGGGGAGTGACGCAAGGTAGAATAAAGAGCATTCGTTTTCTCGCAATTCAGTACTTCGCATTATTCAATGGGAAACACGTTGTAGGCAAACAAGATTGTAGTACACTTTGTGCTCCAGACTTGAGCCTCATACGCACCGCTCTTACCATTGACAGAAGTTATAATCTCGGGGCGATTGTTGCACGTAGATTGCAGCACAACGCTAATAGTGGTTATTATTATGGTGGGATTTATGCCACACGTTTAGCAAGAGAGTTGGGTGTTTCACCCTTGCCATATGACCCTATTTTACCTACTCAGTATTTAGACTTTGATGCTATGAAACGTGATATGATCCTTAAGGGTAAACCTGATAATTTCACCTATAAATTGATGTTTAATCAAGAATCAGTGGTGTACACATATTTGCCTGTGCCTGCTATCTTTGATTATCACAACAAGGGAAGATATTTTGTTCTTGAGAGCGAGGCCTGAGCCCACAACGCGGCGCTCGTGGCTGCACGGCAGCCCGAGGCATCCGCACCGAGGGCCTTCGTGAGCTACCACCCCGACTATTATCCAGGCGACTGACCGATTACTGAGTGTGGACAAAAGCCTAAGCTTGGGGGAGTACGTGTTTCTCACCGACATTACATTCATGTTCACACATTTCAGTTGTCGGTGTTCGCATTTTTTCATTGTATTATCCATGATTAGATTTGTTTTCTCGCTTTCTTCTTGTGTGTTTGAAAAACTTTGAGAAAATATAAAAATATTTCCAGCTTCTTTTTGTTTTTCTTTCTAGAGTAATTAGCTGTAGCACTAGAAAGAAAACCCAAAAAGATTTCATTGTTCTTCTTTTGCTTGTTGGGAGTTTTCCCGTGTAAATAGTTTTTCTCGTTTTTGCTTTTCCTTTTTATTGGCTTGTTCGAGAAAACCAAAAGACTCCAAAAATATTTCAGTGTGTTTCTCTGAATTTCTTTTCTTTTTATCGAGTCGTACCATCCCATATGCATAATTGTTGATCTAATAAAGAACCCATTTTACCTTGTCTTCTCCTATTGAATAAAATGTTGCAGATTATTCCAGCTTAGTCCACGGCACTCTTGCACTATTATTATTTTCATATCATTCGGTCATGCAAGTGAAAGGCAATAATGACGATCCGTGGCAGAGAGAAACGGGTATGAACGCGGCTTGTTCTGTTTTTGTAATTATGTTTAACCTAGTATCCATGATTCAGCCCATTATGATTAAACACGTTTGCAATGACAATTAGAGATTATAGTTTCTCATGCCATGCATAAGTAGCTGAGAGTGGATAATGATTTATCTTGGATGTCAACATTGCATTAAAATGATTGTGATGTAGTATGATGATATGGTATCCTCCTCTGAAAGTTCGAGTGGCTTGACTTGGCACATGTTCACGCATGTAGTTGAATCAAAACCAACCTAGCCTCTATGATATTTATGTTCATGGTGTTCATATCCTACTCATGCTAGTGTCCAATGTTACTTATGCATAATGCATGTTCATGACCGTTGTTGCTCTCTAGCTGGCCGCTTCTCAACCTACTTGCTAGCCTTCGCCTGTACTAAGTGGGAATTCTGCTTGTACATCCAAAACCTGAAACCCAAGTTATTCCAGATGAGTCCACCATACCTACCTATATGCGGTATTAACATGCCGTCCTAAGTAAATTTGCATGTGCCATCTCTAAAAACTTCAAATAAATATCCTTTTTGTGTGCATGTGATACGTCTCCAACAGATATATAATTTTTGATTGTTCCATGCTATTATATAATCTGTTTTGGATGTTTAATGGGCTTTAATATGCTCTTTTATATTATTTTTGGGACTAACCTATTAACCGGAGGCCCGGTGCCAGTTTATGTTTTTTTGTGCCTATTTTAGAGTTTCACACAAAAGGAATACCAAACGGAATGAAACTTCGCGATGATCTTTCTTGGACCGAAAGCAATCCAGAAGACTTGGAGTCAAAGTCTAGAACTCTACGAGGTGGACACGAGGCTGGAGGGCGCGCCCAGGGGGTAGGCGCGCCCCCACCCTCGTGTGCCCCTCGTAGCTCCACTGACGTGTTCGCCTATATATACTCTTATACCCTAGATTGATCAGAGGGAGCCACGAAACCACTTTTCCACCGCCTCAACCTTCTGTACCCGTGAGATCCCATCTTGGGGCCTTTTCTGGCGATCTGCCGGAGGGGGAATCGATCACGAAGGGCTTCTACATCAACACCATTGCCTCTCCGATGAAGCGTGAGTAGTTTACCACACACCTTCGGGTCCATAGTTATTAGCTAGATGGCTTCTTCTCTCTTTTTGATTCTCAATACAAAGTTCTCCTTGATGTTCTTGGAGATCTATTTGATGTAATACTCTTTTGCGGTGTCTTTGCCGAGATCCGAATTGTGGATTTATGAACAAGATTATCTATGAATATTATTTGGTTCTTCTCTGAATTCTTATATGCATGATTTGATATCTTTGCAAGTCTCTTCGAATTATCGGTTTAGTTTGGCCGACTAGATTGATCTTTCTTGCAATGGGAGAAGTGCTTAGCTTTTGGTTCAATCTTGCGGTGTCCTTTCCCAGTGACAGTAGGGGCAGCAAGGCACGTATTGTATTGTTGCCATCGAGGATAAAAAGATGGGGTTTATATCATATTTCTTGAGTTTATCCCTCTACATCATGTCATCTTGCTTAATGCGTTACTCTGTTCTTATGAACTTAATACTCTAGATGCATGCTGGATAGCGGTAGATGTGAGGAGTAATAGTAGTAGATGCAGAATCGTTTCGATCTACTTGACACGGACGTGATGCCTATATTCATAATCATCGACTTAGATATCTTCATAACTATGCGCTTTTCTATCAATTGCTCGGCAGTAATTTGTTCAGCCACCGTAATACATGCTCTCTTGAGAGAAGCCACTAGTGAAACCTATGGCCCCCGGGTCTCTTTCTTATTATATTGCATCTCTTTTATTTACATCACATCTCGTTTACTATTTTGCAATCTTTACTTTCCAATCTATACAACAAAAATACAAAAAATATTTACCTTACTATCTTTATTAGATCTCACTTTTGCGAGTGACCGTGAAGGGATTGACAACCCCTTTATCGCGTTGGTTGCAAGGTTCTTGATTGTTTGTGCAGGTACTAGGTGACTTGTGCATTGTCTCCTACTGGATTGATACCTTGGTTCTCAAAACTGAGGGAAATACTTACACTACTTTGTTGCATCACCCTTTCCTCTTCAAGGGAAAACCAACGCATGCTCAAGAGGTAGCAAGAAGGATTTGTGGCGTCGTTGCCGGGGAGATCTATGCCAAGTCAAGACATACCAAGTACCCATCATAAACTCCTCTCCCTCGCATTACATTATTTGCCATTCGCCTCTCGTTTTCCTCTCCCCCACTTCTAAAATGATTTTCAAAAACCTTTTGCCTTTCTATCGCCATGGCCGAACCAAAAGGGGCTAAGGGTTTTCTCCCGGGTTTTAATACTCTGGATAGTCCCTCTGTCCTTTCTAAGCTCATAAATAATGATACTATGGAAAGACCTACCGGGATTATCGATGAGAGTTTGAATAATTTTGATGAAGATGACCCTGGAATTTTTCGTTATTTGCTTGATGAATATTTGAAAGATGCTTGGGATAGGCTATTAAGGATCCGAGCCAGCTATGTGCCCCAATATCAAATCGAGATTTACTTAAAAAGTTTTTATGTTGGCTTACCTTCGTCTTTCAAGCAAGTTTTCGATTCTATTTTTGAAGAAGGTTTTCTTGAGGGGGATGCCATCGATACCTATGAAAAGATGAAAGCTATATTTGTGCACCCCATGAGTGAAAAGGTTGAATCCAACTCTCTTTTGTGTTTTTATCAGAATGAAATTATCAAAGAGATGAAGGCTAGCTTAGATGCAAATTTTTGTAGTGTGCTTAATCTTTCTTCTACCATAATGGCCACATACTCTCACAAAATAGAAATATAAGTGCTTTAGATATGAAATTATCTCTTTATCACCAAAAGGGTGAAGATGGCAATACCTAGATCTATTCTTGTTTTTATGCCTAGCTAGGGGCGTTAAACGATAGCGATTGTTGGGAGGCAACCCAATTTTATTTTTGTTCTTTACTTTTTGCTCCTGTTTAGTAATAAATAATTCATCTAGCTTCTGTTTAGATGTGATTTTATGTTTTAATTAGTGTTTGTGCCAAGTAGAACCTTTGAGAAGACTTGGGTGAAGTCTTTGCGATCTTGCTGTAAAAAACAGAAACTTTTGCACTCACGAGATTAGCTTCCATTTTTTACTGGAGAGTCATTTTAGGTTGATTATTTTTGAAGATGATTAATAGACAAATTCCTCACGTCCACCAATTTATTTTAGAATTTTTGGAGTTCCAGAAGTATTCGAACAAGTCAGATTAGTACTGACTGTTCTGTTTTTGACAGATTCTGTTTTTCGTGTGTTGTTTGCTTATTTTGATGAATCTATGAGTAGTATCGGGGGGTATGAACCATAGATAAGTTGGAATACAGTAGGTTTAACACCAATATGAATAAAGAATGTGTTCATTACAGTATCTTAAAGTGGTGGTTTATTTTCTTATACTAACGGAGCTCATGAGATTTTCTGTTGAAGTTTTGTGTTGTGAAGTTTTCAAGTTTTTGGGTAAAGATTTGATGGATTTTGGAATAAGGAGTGGAAAGAGCCTAATCTTGGGGATTAACAAGGCACCCCAAGGTAAAATTCAAGGACAACCAAAAGCCTAAGCTTGGGGATGCCCCGGAAGGCATCCCCTCTTTCGTCTTCGTCTATCGGTAACTTTACTTGAGGCTATATTTTTATTGACCACATGATATGTGTTTTGCTTGGAGCGTCTTGTATTATTTGAGTCTTTGATTTTTAGTTTACCACAATCATCCTTGCTGTACACACCTTTTGGGAGAGACACACATGAATCATAATTTGTTATAATACTCTATGTGCTTCACTTATATCTTTTGAGCTAGATAATTTTGCTCTAGTGCTTCACTTATATCTTTTTAGAGCACGGTGGTGGTTTTATTTTAAAGAAATTATTGATCTCTCATGCTTCACTTATATTATTTTGAGAGTCTTTTAGAACAGCATGGTAATTTGCTTTGGTTATAAAATTAGTCCTAATATGATGGGCATCCAAGATGGGTATAATAAAAACTTTCATATAAAGTGCGTTGAATACTATGAGAAGTTTGATGCTTGATGATTGTTTTGAGACATGAGGATGGTGATATTAGAGTCATGCTAGTAGATTAATTGTGAATTTGAGAAATACTTGTGTTGAGGTTTGCAAGTCCCGTAGCATGCACGTATGGTAACCATTGTGTAACAAATTTGAAGCATGAGGTGTTTCTTTGATTGTCTTCCTTATGAGTGGCGGTCAGGGATGAGCGATGGTCTTTTCCTACCAATCTATCCCCTAGGAGCATGCGCGTAGTGCTTGGTTTTGATGACTTGTAGATTTTTGCAATAAGTATGTGAGTTCTTTATGACTAATGTTGAGTCCATGGATTATACGCACTCTCACCCTTCCACCGTTGCTAGCCTCTCTAGTACCGCGCAACTTTCGTCGGTACCATAAACCCACCATTTACCTTCCTCAAAACAGCCACCATACCTACCTATTATGGCATTTCCATAGCCATTCCAAGATATATTGCCATGCAACTTTCCACCGTTCCGTCTATTATGACACGATCCATCATTGTCAAATTGCCTTGCATGATCATGTAGTTGACATCGTATTTGTGGCATAGCCACCATTCATAATTTTTTCATACATGTCACTCTTGATTCATTGCACATCCCGGTACACCGCCGGAGGCACGCATATAGAGTCATATTTTGTTCTAAGTATCAAGTTGTAATCCTTGAGTTGTAAATAAATAGAAGTGTGATGATCATCATTATTAGAGCATTGTCCCGTGTGAGGAAAAAAAGAGGCCAAAGAAGCCAATAAAAAAAGGAAGGCCAAAGAAGCCAAACAAAAAAAACAGAGACAAAGAGAGAAGGGACAATGCTACTATCCTTTTTCCAGACTTGTGCTTCAAAGTAGCACCATGATCTTCATGATAGAGAGTCTCTTATTTTGTCACTTTCATATACTAGTGGGAATTTTCGTTATAGAACTGGCTTGTATATTCCAATAATGGGCTTCTTCAAAATTCCCTAGGTCTTCGTGAGCAAGCAAGTTGGATGCACACCCACTTAGTTTCTTTTGTTGAGCTTTCATACATTTATAGCTCTAGTGCATCCGTTGCATGGCGATCCCTACTCACTCACATTGATATCTATTGATGGGCATCTCCATAGCCCATTAATACGCCTAGTTGATGTGAGACCATCTTCCTCCTTTTTGTCTTCTCCACAACCACCATTCTATTCCACCTATAGTGCTATGTCCATGGCTCACGCTCATGTATTGCGTGAAAGTTGAAAAAGTTTGAGAATACTAAAGTATGAAACAATTGCTTGGCTTGTCATCGGGGTTGTGCATGATTTGAATATTTTGTGTGACGAATATGGAGCATAGCCAAACTATATGATTTTGTAGGCACGAACTTTCCTTGGCCATGTTATTTTGAGAAGATATGATTACTCTGTTAGTATGCTTGAAGTATTATTATTTTTATGTCAATATAAAACTTTTGTCTTGAATATGTCGGATCTGAACATTCATGTCACAATAAAGAAAATTACATTGATAATTATGTTTGGTAGCATTCCACATCAAAAATTCTGTTTTTATCATTTACCTACTCGAGGATGAGCAGGAATTAAGCTTGGGGATGCTTGATACGTCTCCAACGTATCTATAATTTTTGATTGTTCCATGCTATTAGATTATCTGTTTTGGATGTTTAATGGGCTTTAACATGCTCTTTTATATTATTTTTGGGACTAACCTATTAACCGGAGGCCCAGTGCCAGTTTCTGTTTTTTTTCCTATTTTAGAGTTTCGCAGAAAAGGAATACCAAACGGAGTTCAAACGGAATGAAACCTTCGCGATGATCTTTCTTGGACCGAAAGCAATCCAGAAGACTTGGAGTCAAAGTCTCTGGAACTCTACGAGGTGGCTACGAGGCAGGAGGGCGCGCCCAGGGGGGTAGACGCAACCCCCACCCTCGTGGGCCCCTCGTAGCTCCACTGACGTACTTCTTTCGCCTATATATACTCTTATACCCTAGATCGATCAGAGGGAGCCACGAAACCACTTTTCCACTGCCGCAACCTTCTGTACCCGTGAGATCCCATCTTGGGAATCGATCACGGAGGGCTTCTACATGAACACCATTGCCTCTCCGATGAAGCGTGAGTAGTTTACCACAGACCTTCGGGTCCATAGTTATTAGCTAGATGGCTTCTTCTCTCTCTTTGATTCTCAATACAAAGTTCTCCTCGATGTTCTTGGAGATCTATTTGATGTAACACTATTTTGCGGTGTGTTTGCCGAGATCCGATGAATTGTGGATTTATGAACAAGATTATCTATGAATATTATTTGGTTCTTCTCTGAATTCTTATATGCATGATTTGATATCTTTGCAAGTCTCTTCGAATTATCGGTTTAGTTTGGCCGACTAGATTGATCTTTCTTGCAATGGGAGAAGTGCTTAGCTTTTGGTTCAATCTTGCGGTGTCCTTTCCCAGTGACAGTAGGGGCAGCAAGGAACATATTGTATTGTTGCCATCGAGGATAAAAAGATGGGGTTTATAACATATTTCTTGAGTTTATCCCTCTACATCATGTCATCTTGCTTAATGTGTTACTCTGTTCTTATGAACTTAATACTCTAGATGCATGTTGGATAGCAGTCGATGTGTGGAGTAATAGTAGTAGATGCAGAATCGTTTCAATCTACTTGAGACGGACGTGATGCCTATATTCATGATCATTGCCTTAGATATCTTTAGAACTATGCACTTTTCTATCAATTGCTCGGCAGTAATTTGTTCACCCACCATAATACATGCTATCTTGAGAGAAGCCACTAGTGAAACCTATGGCCCCCAGGTCTCTTTCTTATTATATTGCATCTCTTTTATTTACATCGCATCTTGTTTACTATTTTGCAATCTTTACTTTCCAATCTATACAAAATATTTACCTTACTATCTTTATTAGATCTCACTTTTGCGAGTGACCGTGAAGGGATTGACAACCCCTTTATCGCGTTGGTTGCAAGGTTCTTGATTGTTTGTGCAGGTACTAGGTGACTTGTGCGTTGTCTCCTACTGGATTGATACCTTGGTTCTGAAAACTGAGGGAAATACTTACGCTACTTTGCTGCATCACCCTTTCCTCTTCAAGGGAAAACCAACGCATGCTCAAGAGGTAGCAGCCTGGATCGTTCATGGAACGACATTAGGTGGTCGGTATCTTCCATGCTAAGTGGGTTATTCTCAGGTCGAGTGTTTATTCACTCGGCATCGCACGAGAAAACGGCGGTAATAAGGATGCCCGGTCCCAAACTGCAAAAGAATTGATCTTTCAAAAAATCAAACAAAAACTCCCAATGGAGTCATAAAACCTTTACTTTACCGCTTGGGAACCGCCACTAGCATGTTTAACATGGAAGATATTGATAACTGATAGTCGTGAAGTAAACAAGAAGGGTGCATGTCTCAAAATATCATTTACCTCTGTTTTAAAACTTGAGCTCTGGCACCTCTGCAAATCACTGCTTCCCTCTGCGAAGGGACTATCTATTTACTTTTATGTTGTGTCATCACCTTCTAAAATAAGCGCCAGAACCTGAGAGCACTGTTGTCATGCTGATGCATTATGTGTAGCTAATGTTGGGTGCATCATGACTGGATCTTTTCTACCATGAATTACAATGTTTAGTCGCTGCTTGAACTTTGGGGGTGCTCTGCATTTATGTTTTGCGGTCTCAGAAAGGGTTAGCATGATACCACTATTGTCATATAATATCATGGTTGTTTTGATAACATGTTCCTATTTGAGATATCTTATTATTGCTCTCTAGCTGATTATGTCATTGATATGAGTTAATATAATTTTTAAGATTTATTGTCAGCATGGTTAGTTATAATGATTGGCTGAAAACCTGGGTGCTGTTTAATCTTATTTATGCAAACAAGAGCAAAAGAGTTCGTAAAAGTTTTTCTTTTTCACTTTTAGTTTATCAACTGAATTGCTTGAGGACAAGCAAAGGTTTAAGTTTGGGGGAGTTGATACGTCTCCAACGTATCTACTTTTCCTAAAGGTTTTCCTCTTGTTTTGGACTCTAATTTGCATGATTTGAATGAAACTAACCCCGGACTGACGCTGTTTTCAGAAGAACTAAGATGGTCTTGTTTTTGTGCAGAAATAAAAGCTCTCGGAATGGAGCAAAAATTTGTGAGGATTTTTTATGCAAAATAAGAGGATTTCTGGAGCCAAGAACCACTGAAGGGGGGCACCCAGGTGGGCACAACCCACCAGGGCGCCCCCCTCCAGGCGCGCCCAGGTGGGTTGTCCCCACCTGGTGGCCCCGCAAACCCGGAAACCGACGCTATAAAAATCCTATTTTTGGAGAAAAAAATGAGGGAGAAAGAATTACCGCGTTCCACAAGATGGGGACGCCGTCACCTCCTGTTCTTCATCGGGAGGCCAGATCTGAAGTCTGTTTGGGGCTCCGGAGAGGGGGATTTTCATTCTTCGTCATCACCAACCCTTCTCCATCGCCAATTCCATGATGCTCCCCACCGGGAGTGAGTAATTCCTTCATAGGCTTGATGGTTAGCGAGGAGTTGGATGAGATTCACTATGTAATCTAGTTAGTTTTGTTACGGCCTGATCCCTAGTATCCACTATGTTCTGAGATTGATGTTGCTATGACTTTGCCATGCTTAATGCTTGTCACTTTGGGCCCGAGTGCCATGATTTTAGATCTGAATCGTTTATGTTATCACCATTATATCCATGTTCTAGATCCAATCTTGCAAGTTATAGTCACCTACTACGTGTTATGATCCGGCAACCCCGGAGTGACAATAGTCGGGACCACTCCCGGTGATGACCGTAGTTTGAGGAGTTCATGTATTCATTGTGTGTTAATGCTTTGTTCTGGTTCTGTATTAAATGGAGGCCTTAATATCCCTTAGTTTCCAATAGGACCTCGCTGCCACGGGTGGGTAGGACGAAAGATGTCATGCAAGTTCTTTCCATAAGCACGTATGACTATTTACGGAATACATGCCTACATTATATTTATGAACTAGAGCTAGTTCGTATCGCCCTAGGTTATGACTGTCACATGATGAATATCATCCAACAAATTACCGATCCAATGCCTATGAATTTATCTTATATTGTTTCTGCTAAGTTACTACATCTATCATTACTGTTGCACTCGTTACAAAATCACTGCTATCACTGTTACCGTTACTATTGCTGCTACTACTATTATCAAAACTATCCTACTACTTCTCTACTGATCACTTTGCTGCAGATAATTAATCTCCAGGTGTGGTTGAATTGACAACTCAGCTGCTAATACTTGCAAATATTTTTTGGCTCCCCTTGTGTCGAATCTATAAATTTGGGTTGAATACTCTACCCTCGAAAAAGTTGCGATCCCCTATACTTGTGGGTTATCAACCGGAAAGTTTGAAATCCTAATTAAGTTCTTTAATTGCTCAATATGCTTTATGTTCTAACTCAAGAGGCAAATGACTAGCTTTTCCATAAACCATTTTTTAGGGAGACATACCCATAGGATTTTTATATGATGTTCTGTAGGCCCAAAGTGCATCATCCAATTTCTTAGACCAATTCTTTTGGGACCTATTAACAGTTTTTTGTAATATTAGTTTTATTTCTCTATTGCTAAGTTCAACTTGAACACTAGATTGAAGATGATTGGGTGATACAATTATATGGTTAACATCATATTTAGCAAGCATTTTACGGAAAGCACCATGAATAAAATATGAACCACCATCAGTCATTAAATATCTAGGGACTCCAAGCCTTAGGAAAATAACTTCTTTAAGCATTTTAATGGAAGTGTTATGATCAGCACTACTAGTTGGAATAGCTTCTACCCACTTAGTGACATAATCAACAACAACCAAAATATGTGTATACCCATTAGAGGAAGGAAAAGGTCCCATATGATCAAAACCCCAAATGTCAAACGGTTCAATAGCAAGTGAATAATTCATAGGCATTTCCTGACGCGTATCGATATTACAAATTCTTTGACATTCATCACAAGATAAAACAAACTTATGGGCATCCTTGAAGAGAGTAGGCCAATCACACTACTAGGGAAACTCCTAGAAGTAGCGCGGGTATTTAGTGTAACAGTAGCACGGGGTCCCGCGCTACTGATACGACGCTACAACTAACATGTATCAGTAGCACGTGTTGTCCCACGCTACTGCTATACATGGCTAGTAGCTGCGAGCTTTAGTGCAACGCGCTACTGCTAATAGCTGCAGCGCTTTTAACTTGGACGCGCTACTGGTAAGAGCGCGCTGCTACTAACTTTATTCCCCTCGCTACTGCTAGTTTTATTAGTATTTGCTTTATAAAATAACCTTTAGCATATCATACACATACAAATGTATTCATAACATCATAATCATCATCCAACACAAAGTGGTCTCTTGTCATCATCTCGAAAATAGCGATAGAAGTCTCGATTACTTGCAACTACATCGTCATCCGTCCAAACAATGATATACGCGAGAAGGGCTATCATTATGAGTGAGAGCGGAACTATGTAGTACATGAGTTCGTATCCCTCTCTTGCACTAGCGTGAACTTACTGGCTGTCGTTCGGAAATCGGAAACTGGTACACCTGGGCCTGACACTCCGGCCACTCGTCGTATACTCCCAGCGTAGCACTTCTTCGCCATCGATGATCTATGCATCTGCATCGTCACATGAGTTGATGATATGCAACATATATAGTTGAGCAACAGAAAGAGATAGACCTGGCAAAAATAGAAGCAACATATCATAAGCATAAATAACAAAGTTCATCGTACCCAAAATGCCCTAACTAGAGTGATCTTCGCTAGTCGAGGAGGACGGTTTAATTACATCACAAATAAATTTTCGTCGTGCATAACTCAAAAGTTTTTTCATACAGAAAGTATGGACTAAACGGACACATTGTCATATATCGACAATCACTCCAACATGTCGTGCCATCCATCCAAGTCAGGGAGATAGTCCCCGAGCTTAGTGAAAGGCTTCAGGTCGAGAGACAGAGAGGCTACGCGTGTTCGAACATCTTCCCGCGTCATTTGCCCTTCCTCGTAGAACATCCCTATTTTTTCGAGGACCTCCTTCATGATGATTTGGGCAAGTTCATGCTGGATGTGATAGAACTCAGCTCAAAGTCGATGATCTGGGATATCTCCTACGGTCTTTGCCCATTGCAGAATATGGGCATCGCCGGATGTAGGTCACATGCGAAGGTTTTGCTGATCCCGTCTATACTCCAGCATGTGGTGTAGGGCATAGAATCCATCACTAAGAGTATCACTCGGTTGCTGGATGCAGCAGAAGTCGGTCTTATGGCCGAAGGCGGGCCTGGCATCCCTTGTGTTCTTGGTCTTGATCTTCCACCCCATACGCCGTAGAAAAAGATAGCACTGTCGAGAACAGACTTGATGTGGGTGTAATCCTTTTTGTTCATGTTCTTCGACGAGTCCAAGTAAAGAGCGTGGGAGTATCGGGGGTAAAGGACGATGAGGACGGCGCGCCCACCGCTGCGCAAAATAAGTACACCTCTAATTAATTAGCCTCCACCATGCAAATGAATGATTGAAATCGAAGGAAGGATATCCGCGCGGATGACTTACAAGGGATGATAAGGCACGATAATCGTCTCCTTGTCCTTATTGGCGACCGTGAAATCGACGATGTAGTCCCTCGCGTATTCACGGTGCTTTGCGCAGACTGCAAAGAAGCCCTCGTGCATGAAGTACGGGTCAGCGACACAGATATAAGGTATCTGCTCAATCCCGATGATGTAGTTCATGTACAAGGCATAAAGGCGAACAAACGTAAAATCCAGCTTCTTCAAGTGAAACATGTCAAAGATGTAATCGAATCGAAGGAAGAACTTCTCCGCGGGGAATGTGTCGACGTACGACCATTGCCGTGGCACGTTAACCACGTAGAGTGGGTATCCTGGATTTTCTGAGGCGATGAGGCTTTTCCCTCTCCAAAACACATCATCATGAAGTCTCCTTAGATCGTTGTATGCGGCCTGTACTGCTGCCTTAGGTAGGATTGATTCACCGAAGATATGCCATTTTGCTGCACCGGGGATCGGTATACGGTCTTGAACCCGAGGCTGCTGAGGCGGCTGGATAATAGAAGCAGCTTTGTTGCCTTTCCTCGGTCTCTTCATATGCTTCTTAGCTACCGGAAGGTCGTCTATAATACGTTCAGCCTCCGGAGGCGGCAATTCAAGCACCGACTCATGATGCTCAAACCCTGAGTACTCATACTGCTGAGCCATCAATCCTCCATCATCATAGGCGCTAGTATTGAGATACTGTGGAGTATCATCGTCATCCTCATCCTCATCTATGGCGACGTCATCAGCGACTAACGGAGCCTCTTCCTCACCCCGTCCGCTATCACCCAGCACGACAGCCGATGGTAATTGGGTAGGTGGGGTGTTGATGTTCATACCTTGCCACTAGTAGAAAAAGGGGCTTTTACCCCGGTTGGTAAGGGCCTTTTGTCCCGGTTTTTGAATCGGGACTAAAGTGTCGTTACTAATGCCCCAACCCTTTAGTCTCGGTTCTTACACGAACCGGGACAGAAGGTCCTCCACGTGGCCGCTGCTGCCAGCCCCGGCAGGGGGGCCTTTGGTCCCGGTTGGTGACACCAACCGGGACCAATAGGCAGGGCCTTTTATCCCGGTTGGTGTCACCAACCGGGACCAATAGGCAGGGCCTTTTGTCCCGGTTGGTGTCACCAACTGGGACCAATAGGCATCCACGCGTCAGCATTTCAGGGGCTGGGGTTTTTGTTTTTTTTGAAAGGGGGGGGTTGGGGGTTTTGGGGGGGTTAATTTAGGTGTTTCATATAGTGTTAGCTAGCTAATTAATAGAGAGAAGTGTCCTCTCTTATCTCCGTGCTTGGTCGACGCTACATACTATATACGTATGGAGAGGATTAGACACGCTAGCTAGTAAGCAAATGAAGGAAACAAAGGATCGTCATGAACATATGCATACAGAGAGAAGTGATATCGACCACCTCTCCTTCTCCGAGAGATTGGTCGAACAACAAGTTCTCGTATATCTATCCGACACTACCGGCTACATATATACAATAATTATCTCTCACAATATAATCTCCTAATTATATATGAACACAGGGTCCACATAGTATTCTCCGTTTTCAGCGATCACGTGGTCAAGGAAGAATGCCGCCAATTCCTCTTGAATTGCTCGCATATGATCTGGTGCTAGGAGTTCATCCCGCATCCGAAAGATCTAATTTGAAGAAGGGGGTCAATACATATATATATGAATAAATGAAACTCGACACAAATGATGGTAATAAAATAAAATTGTGAATATTATTGCTTACGCACTTCATATTGTTCGTCAGAGTAGCCCCGCTCAGAGGTCATGTGGCGGATGGACTCGCAAACGTAGTATCCACAGAAATCATTCCCTTGTTCCTGCCACAACCACTTTACAAGAAATGGAGGCCAATCTAACTGATAAGCAAGCATGCTAAATGGTATTGATGAAACTAGCGCTTGAATCACTAAGAGATGTGCGGAACATGCCACTATAGTACTTACTTTCGGGTGTCTAAATTGCAGCTTCTTCGGCAGTCCTGGAGCTTTTGTGGTGAATTTTCTCCAAACCTTGCCAGACAAAGAAAACAATTACTTGATATCAGGAAATGAACAAAGTTGCTGATATGGTGGATAATGATCGATTTAACATACTTCTCGAGCATTTGAGTCATGTCCGCATAGTCCTGGGGATCTTTTCGTCTCGAGTCTAAGACGGTTACTACTCCCTGCTCAAGCTTAATCTCTAGGAGAATATAGTGGAAGCTGCGCATGCATGCATAAGTCATCAATTACATTACCATAACCTGGACTAATAAGGGAAACCGAATATGCACAAGACAGTAACACTCACTTGAAGTTGTAAGGAAAGAGTATTATATCTTTGTTTTCATTTATTACCAACGATCGTAGCAAGTTGGCCTCGGTATCTTGGGCATGATATTTAACCTGAGTTGCATCTATGAGATTTGTGTTAATGAACCCAATATCACCGATTTGTTTTTTCTTCAATTCGGCGATCTTCAATCTGCATAATATAGTGAGGATAATTATAAATACATGCAATGAAAGAGCTGACCTATATAGAGAGACTTAATGACAGAAGTAGTACTACTTACAGACAGTAGCAAGTGATCATTGATTTATCGAGGGCCTTTTGATTGAAAAACGGGAAGAACTCCTCAAATGGAACATTTAGCAGTTCAATTCCAACGAGGTCATGCTCCGGTTTAACTCTCAGCGTCAAAGTATTCATCCCATCAGACTCTCTACAGGTTTTCATGTACCAATCATGTAATCTTCGCATCATCGTTGTTAGAGATCTTTCATCTTTGACGAGAGGCTTCCCGTAATGGTATTTGTGTCTGTCCACCTCCATGGTTTCATAATGTACAACGTCGGGCAGGTAATCTCCAACATTGGTATAACCGGGCACCATCCTCGGATCATTAGCGGGCACCTTGAGCGAGGGGGCACGATTGGTTCGCTTGTTCGCCGAGCTGGGGAATTTTTTTTCCCAGCTCGTCGTTCTTTTAACCTTTGATCACTGACAGTACTTCCCGACCGCTCCGCTTCGGCAAATGTCTTTGCAAGAATGCGCTCATAGTTGCCTCTCGGCGGAGACTTTGGTGGTTTTGTCAGGGCAGCCAGAGTGCGCTTTGCTTTCACCGGATCTACCTTCTCCTCCGGAGGTGGATGTTTCTTTGCTTTCACCCCTTGAAAGAAGTTCGTCACTTCGGCTCGCATGATCTTCGCGGTTTCCTCCTCGGTCCTCTCGTATGGTAACTTCTCTGGAGTCTTCAGAGAAGGACCGAATCTGTATTGCCTCCCGCCTCTGGCAGCTGTACTGCTAGACGCCGGCAGAGCAGATGAAGCGGCTGCGGCTGTCTTCTTTCCTTGCTTACGAGGCGGAGGAGAAGGACTACGACGCGCCGGAGCAGCCGGAGCGGTGGCGGGTCTCTTCCGCCCTTGCTGACGAGGCGGAGAAGGAGGAGGCTGGCTGCTCTGGCACGCCGGCGCAGGCAGAGAAGGAGGCGGAGTGCCGCCACGCGCGGGAGAAGGAGGCTGAGTGCCCTGATCACTCGCCGGAGGAGGAGTCGGAGTGCCGCCACGCGCCGGAGAAGGAGGCTGAGTGCCCTGATCACTCGCCAGAGGAGGAGGCGGCGGAGTGCCCTTACTCGCCGGAGGCGTCCAGTTCGGAAGGTTAATGAGCTCCTTCCGCCATAGGCACGGAGTCTTCAGAGCTAAACCCAGCCGAGTCTCCCCTTCACCGGTAGGGTGGTCAAGCTGGAGGTCCTCAAATCCCTCCGTTATTTCATCCACCATCACCCTAGCATATCCTTCTGGAATCGGCCGGCAGTGGTAGGTTGCACCGGGTTCAGGAGGTAAAACAGAGCCAACAGCCGCCTTGACTTTGAAGTTCTGCCATTGCGCCATAAGGTGGCAATGTTGAGACTCCGTGATAGCATCCACGGGGTAGCTAGCAGGAGCCGTCAAGACATGCTCCGGCTGAAGCAGCTCGGTGGAAGCCACGCTGCTTCTCCGCTGAGATGGCGGGGTAGCTTCGGGGGTAGTTTCGGCATGTCGATTGCCGTCTCATTCCTCTAGCGCTTGAACCCTTTCGTGCAGCTTCAGAATTTGGATCTGCTCCATTTTTTTCCTCCTCTCCTGGCTTTTGTAACCGCCTGCGTCCGGAAAACCAGCCTTCCACGGAACGGAGCCTGGCGTGCCTCGTGTCCGTCCAGGGTGCTCAGGATTCCCGAGGGCCATTGTGAGCTCGTCGTTCTCTCTATTTGGAACGAACGTCCCTTCCTGCGCTGCATCAATATATTGCTGAATCTTCTTGACTGGTATTCTCAAAAGCTCGTTCGTCCAAACGCACCTCCATGATACAGGGTCCAATTTTCCGCCAGCCCCGAAGAACCAAGTCCGGCAACGGTCTGGCCAGTTCATTATCTGTGGTTCGATCCCTTTTTCAAGCAGATCATTCTCAGCCTTGGCCCACTTAGGTCGGGCTTTGAGGTAGCCACCTGACCCTGTGCGATGGTGAAGCTTCTTCTTCGCAGCATTCTTCTTGTTTGTCGCTGACATCTTCTTACTCTTTTCGGATGTCTTGTGGGCCACAAATGCGGGCCAGTGATCTCTGATCTTCTCATACCGGCCGATGAATTCTGGTGTCTCTTCTTTATCGACAAACGTTTTCAGCTCATTCTTCCACCTCCTGAATAGGTCTGCCATCTTCTTAAGAGCATGAGACTTGATTAATTGCTCTTTAACTGGCTTCTCCGGATCCTCCTCTGGCGGTAGGGTGAAATTTGCCTTCAGCTCAGTCCAAAGATCATCTTTCTGCATATCATTGACATAAGACACCTCAGGGTCTTCCTTCTTAGGCTTATACCATTGGTGGATGCTGATCGGGATCTTGTCCCTAACAAGAACCCCGCACTGAGCAGCAAATGCTTCCTTTGTCCGGATGGGTTCAATCGGTTGGCCGTCGCGCGCGATTGCTGTGATCTCAAACCTTTCATCCGAGCGCAACTTTCTCTTCGGGCCTCGTCTCTTTACCGAAGTTGTGCTTGATCCGGAGGGCTAGAAAAAAGAAGAAAGACGAGAGTTAATTAATATGTGTACATACTAAAACAATGAATGCATCAATTAGCTAGTCAGCACAGGCTTAACTAATATATTTACCTGGCCGGACTCTGTTCGGTCACTGGAGCTGTCACCACGGGCTCCTTCTTGCACCAGCATTGGGTCACCGGAGCCATCATAATCATGTCTTTCCTCCTCCACTCTTCGATCACCGTAGCCTGCTTCTTCACCCTGTTCTTCCAGACCATCATTGTCGTTAAGATACGACAAGATATCACCTCCGGCTAAGATTATGTCCCCCAACACCTGTTCTGCTTGCTCGTCTCGTCTGTGCTCCATTGTTTCTGCAAATATTACAACATGGCAATTATTACACAAACATGACAGCAGGTGGATATATTAGTGCAAACGTAGACCTAGCTTATTCCGGGTTTGGGGTGGCCTCGGCAACGCTTCAAGGGTAGGGGCGCGGCGGGAGGGGGTAGGACACCGACATCGTTTTTTCTAGGGTTTGGGTGTCCTCGAGAGTTTTGGTCGAGCGAGAGGGCCGGGGGGTGCTCCCGTGGTATAAGTTATCACGGTCGAGAGGGGGTATAAATATCGACCGTCCATCATGTCAAAGTTATCTGGGAGGGAGTTATATATATCGACAACGACGACATACATACATGGGAAAATAATGTTATCGGGGAGGGGGTATATCGACCCCCCCCACGTGTTGAAGTTATCGGGAGGGGGTTATATCGACAACGACGACATACGTACATGGGAAAATAATATTATCAGGGAGGGGGTATATCGACCCCCCCTCGTGTTGAAGTTATCGGGAGAGGGGTATATCGACGACGACAGACCCGATAAAACATAAGAAAACGAAGAAGAAATAAAAAGAGGAGAAGAAGAAAGGAATAGAGGAGAAGATCGAAGAAAAAAAAAGAAGAAAAAAAAGAGGAGAAGAAGAAAGGAATAGAAGAGAAGAAGAAAAAATAGAATCTCCTCTTCTTTTTCTTCTTTTTTCCTCTTCTTATTTATTTCTCCTCTTCTTCCTCTCCTCTTCTTCCTCTCCTCTTCTTCTCCTTTCTTCCTCTTCTTATTTTCCTTTTTCCTCTCATTCATAAAAAAATGTTCAAATAGAAAATTTCGAAAAAAGTAAAGGTTTTGCCTAATGCATTTCATATGAATATACAAACATTTGCATATTCTACAATAATTAATATCACCAAAAAATCTATGAACAGAAAAAAATCCTAACTTTTCTAAAAATCTATCTTTTGCATATATACATGAACATATATATACACACAGAGAACATATATACATACATATATACATTTTTATAAAAATGCAAAAAAAAGATCTAAAAAAGGACATATAAACAGATATACACACACACATATACTCATACATATACATATAATCAGGAAAAAAACATCATATATATGTGCAGAAAAAACAGGGAGGAAGGGGGCAGTGCCGGCCCTGACCAAGGCGACGGCGGCGCGTCGGGGCAGGGGCAGAGGCGACAGCGGCGTGGTCGGGGCAGGGGCAGAGGCGACGGCGGCGTGGTCGGGGCAGGGCGAGGCAGAGGCGACGGCGGCGTGGTCGGGGCAGCTGGGGCGACGACGACGTGGTCGGGGCAGGGGCGCGCGGCGTGGTCGGAGCGGGCCGCCGGCGGCGTGCTCGGGGAAGGGGCGGCTGCGCGTCGATGAGGCAGCAGAGGGCGGCGACGGCGTCGACGGGGCGAGCTCGGGCAGCCTGGCGGCGTCGTCGGGGCGGGGGAACTGATGCAGAGATGAATCTGGAAAACGCTAAGTGCTTTCTTATATACTGAGAGCATTGGTCCCGGTTCGTGGCACCAACCGGGACCAATGCCCCCCTTTAGTCCCGGTTGGTGCCACCAACCGGGACCAAAGGCCTCTTTTCAGCAGCCCAAAGGGCGGGAAGCGGCGGCCTTTGGTCCCGGTTGGTGGCACCAACCGGGACTAAAGGGGGTGCATTGGTCCCGGTTGGTCTCACGAACCGGTACCAATGCACCCCCTTTAGTCCCGGTTGGTGCCACCAACCGGGACCAAAGGCCTCTTGCTGCCCGCGTCGCGGCCAAAAGTTTAGTCCCACCTCGCTAGTTGAGAGGGGCTCGGAGTGGTTTATATGCCCCGCTGCGGCTGCCCTCTCGAGCTCCTCTCAAATGCAGGCTTACGGGCCTAATCTCACACTATGCTGTCTGTGGGCCTATTGGGCCTTCTACGGGCCTGAATCCTGGCCCAGGTTGGGTTTCTAGTCGTATTCAGGCCGTGGTGGCCCAATAGGTGGCAGTTTTTTTCCAGTTTTTTTGTTTTATTTATTTTCTTTTGTTTTTTGCTTTTAGGTCACAAAAATTATAAACTTTCTGTTAGTGCCATTAGTTTTCAAATTTGAATAGTTTAAATTTGAATTCTTTGAAATTTGTGTGAATCACTAGTTTGTGATTAACTTTACTATAAAAATAGATTTTGGAGTGATTCTTTTTCCTGCTATTTAATATTACTGTGTTTTATGATTCTATTCAAAAACAGATTTTGTTATTTTAGTTTCTAACAAAATAATCTTTATGATAATGCTTTTTGCTATTAAAGTTTCTAACAAAAACATTCTTTATGAAAATTCCTTTTGCTACTGGAGTTTTATAAAAGCTTTTTAGTTGATTCTTTTGGCTATTGAAGAATATTATAGTTTTGTTTTAGTTGATCATAACAGCATATTTTAATTGATTATTTTTAGTTCATTCTTTTTGCTATTAGTTCATGAGCTATAAATGACCCTTAAATTGAAAAGCACTACAAATGAACTCTGAATAGGTTGAAAGTTGGCATGGTTTCATCATTTCACCCACATAGCATGTGCTAAAAAGTTGAGAGGGTTACGGCAAAAACTGGATGCACTTCATGTACAAAATGGACAATCTCTTCCGAAGTATCAGGGTTTCGAACGAAAACTCATCAGTTACAAAGGGATTTCATTTTTTTGAACTTATTTGAACTCCAGACTTTTTGTGTGTTCAAAATGCACCATTCAAAGCCACATCATCAATTTTCAACCCTTTCTGACTTCATTTGTTATTTTTCATGCATTTACTGAGTTTCATGAGCTATATGACCGTGAAATTGAAAAGCACTACAAATGAACTCTGAAAAGGTTGAAAGTTGGCATGGTGTCATCATTTCACCCACATAGCATGTGCTAAAAAGTTGAGAGGGTTACGGCAAAAACTGGATGCACTTCGTGTACAAAATGGACAATCTCTTCCGAAGTATCAGGGTTTCGAACGAAAACTCAGCAGTTACAAAGGGATTTCATTTTTTTTGAACTTATTTGAACTCCAGACTTTTTATGTGTTCAAAATGCACCATTCAAAGCCACATCATCAATTTTCAACCCTTTCTGACTTCATTTGTTATTTTTCATGCATTTACTGATTTTCATGAGCTATATGACCGTGAAATTGAAAAGCACTACAAATGAACTCTGAAAAGGTTGAAAGTTGGCATGGTGTCATCATTTCACCCACATAGCATGTGCTAAAAAGTTGAGAGGGTTACGGCAAAAACTGGATGCACTTCGTGTACAAAATGGACAATCTCTTTCGAAGTATCAGGATTTCGGACGAAAACTCATCTGTTACAATAGGCATTTCAAATGAACTACAAAAAAGGTTGAAAGTTGGCATGGTATCATCATAATAGTTGTGGAGAGAAAGTCTTCACTTTTTCTTCGCTTGTGTCCTTTGCTTATTGCGCCGTAACCGTGGATAATCTTCATCGTTTATCAGGATGCTTGGATCAGCCTTGACTTTGAAGGGAGGAATTTCATGAAACTTTTCATAATCTTCAGACATGTCTGTCTTGCCCTCCACTCCCACGATGTCCCTTTTTCCTGAAAGAACTATGTGGCTCTTTGGCTCATCGTATGATGTATTCGCTTCCTTATCTTTCCTTTTTCTCGGTCTGGTAGACATGTCCTTCACATAGATAACCTGTGCCACATCATTGGCTAGGACGAACGGTTCGTCAGTGTACCCAAGATTGTTCAGATCCACTGTTGTCATTCCGTACTGTGGGTCTACCTATACCCCGCCTCCTGACAGATTGACCCATTTGCACTTAAACAAAGGGACCTTAAAATCATGTCTGTAGTCAAGTTCCCATATGTCCACTATGTAACCATAATATGTGTCCTTTCCCCTCTCGGTTGCTGCATCAAAGCGGACACCGCTGTTTTGGTTGGTGCTCTTTTGATCTTGGGCGATCGTGTAAAATGTATTCCCATTTATCTCGTATCCTTTATAAGTCAATACAGTCAAAGATGGTCCCGTGGACAACGAGTACAGCTCATCACAAACAGTGTTGTCACCTCTGAGACGTGTTTCCAACCAACTGCTGAAAGTCCTGATGTGTTCACATGTAATCCAGTCGTCGCATTGTGTTTGGAGCGCAGACTGTTCTTGTGTTCATCGACATACGGGGTCACCAAGGTAGAGTTCTGTAGAACTGTGTAGTGTGCTTGAGACCAAGAATATCCGTCCCTGCATATTATTGAGTCCCCTCCAAGCGTGCCTTTTCTAGTCAGTCTCCCCTCATACCGCGATTTAGGGAGACCTATCTTCTGAAGGCCAGGAATGAAGTCAACACAAAACCCAATGACATCCTCTGTTTGATGGCCCATGGAGATGCTTCCTTCTGGCCTAGCGCAGTTACGGACATATTTCTTTAGGACTCCCATGAACCTCTCAAAGGGGAACATATTGTGTAGAAATACGGGCCCCAGAATGACAATCTCGTCGACTAGATGAACTAGGACATGCGTCATGATATTGAAGAAGGATGGTGGGAACACCAGCTCGAAACTAACAAGACATTGCGCCACATCACTCCTTAGCCTTGGTATGATTTCTGGATCGATCACCTTCTGAGAGATTGCATTGAGGAATGCACATAGCTTCACAATGGCTAATCAGACATTTTCTGGTAGAAGCCCCCTCAATGCAACCGGAAGCAGTTGCGTCATAATCACGTGGCAGTCATGAGACTTTAGGTTCTGGAACTTTTTCTCTGGCATATTTATTATTCCCTTTATATTCGACGAGAAGCCAGTCGGGACCTTCATACTGAGCAGGCATTCAAAGAAGATTTCTTTCTCTTCTTTTGTAAGAGCGTAGCTGGCAGGACCTTCATACTGCTTCGGAGGCATGCCGTCTTTTTCGTGCAAACGTTGCAGGTCCTCCCGTGCCTCAGGTGTATCTTTTGTCTTCCCATACACGCCCAAGAAGCCTAGCAGGTTCACGCAAAGGTTCTTCGTCACGTGCATCACGTCGATTGAAGAGCGGACCTCTAGATCTTTCCAGTAGGGTAGGTCCCAAAATATAGATTTCTTCTTCCACATGGGTGCGTGTCCCTCAGTGTCATTCGGAACAGCTAGTCTGCCGGGACCCTTTCCAAAGATTACGTGTAAATCATTGACCATAGCAAGTACGTGATCACCGGTACGCATGGCGGGCTTCTTCCGGTGATCTGCCTCGCCTTTGAAATGCTTGCCTTTCTTTCGACATTGATGGTTGGTCGGAAGAAATCGACGATGGCCCTGGTACACATTCTTCCTGCATTTGTCCAGGTATATACTTTCAGTGTCATCTAAACAGTGCGTGCATGTGTGGTATCCCTTGTTTGTCTGTCCTGAAAGGTTACTGAGAGCGGGCCAATTGTTGATGGTTACAAACAGCAACGCGTGCAGGTTAAATTCCTCTTGTTTGTGCTCATCCCACGTACGTACACCGTTTCCATTCCACAACTGTAAAAGTTCTTCAACTAATGGCCTTAGGTACACATCAATGTCGTTGCCGGGTTGCTTAGGGCCTTGGATGAGAACTGGCATCATAATGAACTTCCGCTTCATGCACATCCAAGGAGGAAGGTTATACATACATAGAGTCACGGGCCAGGTGCTCTGATTGCTGCTCTGCTCCCCGAAAGGATTAATGTCATCCGCGCTTAAACCAAACCATACGTTCCTTGGGTCAGCTGCAAACTCAGCCCAGTACTTTCTCTCGATTTTCTCCACTGCGACCCGTCAGCGGGTGCTCTCAACTTCCCGTCTTTCTTACAGTCCTCACTGTGCCATCGCATCAACTTGGCATGCTCTTCGTTTCTGAACAGATGTTTCAACCGTGGTATTATAGGAGCATACCACATCACCTTCGCAGGAACCCTCTTCCCGGGGGGCTCGCCGTCAACATCACCAGGGTCATCTCGTCTGATCTTATACCGCAATGCACCGCATACCGGGCATGCGTTCAGATCCTTGTACGCACCGCGGTAGAGGATGCAGTCATTAGGGCATGCATGTATCTTCTGCACCTCCAATCCTAGAGGGCATACGACCTTCTTTGCTGCGTATGTACTGTCGGGCATTTCGTTATCCTTTGGAAGCTTCTTCTTTAATATTTTCAATAGCTTCTCAAATCCTTTGTCAGGGACAGCATTCTCCGCCTTCCACTGCAGCAATTCCAGTACGGTACCGAGCTTTGTGTTGCCATCTTCGCAATTGGGGTACAACCCTTTTTTGTGATCCTCTAACATGCGATCGGACTTCAGCTTCTCCTTTTGACTTTCGCATTGCGTCCTTGCATCGACAATGACCCGGCGGAGATCATCATCATCAGGCACTGGTTCCTCTTGATCTTCAGCAGCTTCCCCCGTTGCAGCATCATTGGGCACATCGTCTGGTTCCTCTTGATCTTCAGCAGCTTCCTCGGTTGCAGCATCACCGTATTCAGGGGGCACATAGTTGTCATCGTCCTCTTCTTCTTCGCCGTCTTCCATCATAACCCCTATTTCTCCATGCCTCGTCCAAACATTATAGTGTGGCATGAAACCCTGGTAAAGCAGGTGGGTGTGAAGGATTTTCTGGTCAGAGTAAGACTTCGTATTCCCACATGTAGGGCATGGACAACACATAAAACCATTCTGCTTGTTTGCCTCAGCCACTTCGAGAAAATCATGCACGCCCTTAATGTACTCGGAGGTGTGTCTGTCACCGTACATCCATTGCCGGTTCATCTGCGTGCATTCCGCTAAACCATACAAATCTCAAGGAAAATGGAGCTTTGAGGTCGAGCTTCGAGAGGAGAAAGCTTAACTACTGTGGCTCGGGCATTTCATCGAACACCTCATGTGCATAGGAGGTGAGCTAGAGCACCACAAAGCCCTCCCCTCGCTGGCCATAGAAAAACAGAGCACTCCACTGCTCTGCTCGCGGGCGAGGGGTATATATAGGCACCTCATTGGTCCCGGTTCGTGGCATGAACCGGGACTAAAGGGCAGCCTTTGGTCCCGGTTGGTGCCACCAACCGGGACTAAAGGTGGGGCATTGGTCCTGGTTGGTGGCACCAACCGGGACCAAAGGTCCTGTGCTGCCCGCGTCGCGGCCAAAACTTTAGTCCCACCTCGCTAGTTGAGAGGGGCTCGGAGTGGTTTATAAGCCCCGCTGCGGCTGCCCTCTCGAGCTCCTCTCAAATGCAGGCTTACGGGCCTAATCTCACACTATGCTGTCTGTGGGCCTATTGGGCCTTCTGCGGGCCTGAATCCTGGCCCAGGTTGGGTTTCTAGTCGTATTCAGGCAGTGGTGGCCCAATAGGTGGCAGTTTTTTTCCATTTTTTTGTTTTGTTTTTTGTTATATTTATTTTCTTTTGTTTTTTGCTTTATTTTTTAATTCTTTTTTGCTTTTAGGTCACAAAAATTATAAACTTTCTGTTAGTGCCATTAGTTTTCAAATTTGAATAGTTTAAATTTGAATTCTTTGAATTTTTTTCCTTGTTTTTTGTTTTCTCTTTTGCTTTATTTATTTTGTTTTGTTTCTACTTACAACAAAAGACTTATTTATTTTATTCCATTTTGTTTCTAATTACTTATGTATTTTACTTTATTTATTTTATTTTTATTTATTTTACTGATGCTATTTTTATTTATTTTATTAAGGTTTATTTATTTTATTTACTATAGTTTATTTTATTTTATTTTATTAAGGTTTATTTATTTTATTTACTATAAAAAATGAACATAGATGCGCCTATAGAGAAAATTCAACCTAAATTCATAATAAATTTCTATGAATTTCAAAGAAATTTACTCTGAATTTAGGTCAAATTCCCTGTATAGGGGCATCTATTTTCACTTTGAGAGGAGCTCAACAGGGCAGAGAGAGACGGGCTTATAAACATGTGTGAGTGCCCTTCGGTTGGCGAGGTGGGACTAAACTCTGACCGCAACTAGGACTAACCCATTAGTCCTGGTTTTTGGCATGAACCGGGACTAAAGGGTGAGCCTCTGGTCCCGGTTCAAGCTACCAACCGGGCCCAATGGTGGTGGGCCAGGAGCGAGGACCATTGGTCCCGGTTCGTCCCACCAACCGGGACCATTGGTCCCAGTTCGTCCCACCAACCGGGACCAAAGGGGCCAGACGAACCGGGGCCAATGCCCCCACGAGGCCCGGCAGGCCCCTGGCCTCACGAACCGGAACAAATGCTCACATTAGTCCCGGTTCGTGACTGAACCGGGACTAATGTGAATGTTGCCCTGTGTCCAAAGCCCTGTTTTCTACTAGTGTGCTAAGGCTGTGTGGTCGTGGGTGTGCTCTTGGCCGCCTCCAGACGAAGCAGACTCTTTGGCCACAACAGGACCCACCCCTTGCAATGGCCAAGCCGCCGCGGGGTCTCGTCGTCATCCCCCTAGTACCGGAGGAGCCAAATTCTTGTGGCCTGGTTTGACACTGGCCACGGAAATCTTGAAGACGTCAGGGGGGATCGGCAGGCCGTGGAACAATTGTTCCTTCGGCTTCATTATCGTCGCCTTCCCCACGTCCACCTTCTGGTCGCTGATGGAGTACAATATGGTGCACGGGGTTACGTCGGTCTGCAAAGACATGTCTGCGACGTGAGACATCCGAGAGGCAATGGAAACGGGAGATTATACATTTATTGAAGAGGGCCGGTGTGACAGGTACCATGAGGGCGTCGAGCTCAGCCAAAGACGAAGCACCGCCGTGCACGTCCGAGACGGAGGACGGGCTGCTATGAGCAGGTGCGGGAGCCAGTGCAGGAGCTGGTGCGTGAGCCGGTGCAGGAGCAGGTGCTGGTGCAACGCTAGTCGAGCTGCTCCCGAAGAAGTCGGCAAGGGGAAAGTCTGCTGCATTTTTATTTGGATTTTTCCTGCTCCAACTGACGACGGCCGGAACCAAGACACCACACGAATCTGCAATCGCCTGTTTTGCGGCAGCTACCGCTGTTGCGACTGTCTCAGCTGATTTCTTCTCAACCGCAATCTCCACCTTCTTATCGATATTTTCTTCAGTTAACCTTCGTCTTTCCTTTCTCTACTCCGTGGTCTCACGGTAGTACTTCTTCCACGTGGCGCTGTCTCCGACACCGTGCACGCGTCCATATGACGGCCGAGTGTCCACCGGGAGTCATTTCAATATGTTCAAGGCCTGGTTGAATGGGGTGTCCCACTTGGGCCTCGCCAACGCCTCAGATGGCGAGTCGCTTTCGGCCGCAATCATGTGCTGCTCTCTCTGCAAAAGGAACAAGGATCTTTTAAAAATATGACTAAACGTGTAGTCGAATTGATCAGAAACTACAATTACCAGCAGTCTCATGAACTCCGTCGTAACCGGGTCCGTCTCGAAAACCTTCTTGACTGGGTCCCAATGGTACCGGGCCCTGAGGACGTCACGCTCCTGCGGGACGGTGAACTCCGCCAAGGGGTCTGGGATGCCCAGACTTTCGCGTTCCGCGTCCTCCTTGGCCGATATGGACCTCTTCCCCGCATAACCACGGCTTCCGAGGTGGTGGCACCCCATGTTCCTCTTTTGAAGCCCCTTCATGTACTTTGACTTTTCTTTGGCAGCTTCGGCATCGCAAGCCGCCTTGAATATTTCAAACTGCTCTTCCGTGATTGTCGGATTATCCTTTACAATCTCGGAGTAGGGTTCCTTTTTGTCGATGATCCTTGCTTTCACCCTTACTTTCCAGGCGGCCAACGCATCGCTCAACTTGCTAATGGCGCGTTTGTTTATCTTCTTCATTGCCGGGTCTTTATCTGGATTAGTATATTTCTTTTCATCCCGGCCCGGGAATAAGAATACCAGGTGCAGCATCTTTAGGAGGGAGGGCCTCATATTTTCTATCTTCTTTAGTTTCCCATCGTTGATGGTGGTGGTTGCCCATATGATGCAGCCTATTTGATTGCCGTAGCACGATCACGCTTCCTTGCTATTTTGGCTCAAAATTGCCATCGTCCACCTCCGTAACCACCACTCTAGTAGTGATGAGCAGGTTTAGGCGCCGTTGCCTCTTTTGTTTCGGTTATATACCGGCTCCGGTAGTCTCGCCGCCGGTCTCAGCGCCGGTCTTGATGTCGGTCTCAGTCTCCGATGCGACAGGTGGGCCCAGCAACAACAACAGTTGATCGTCGGCAAGGTTCAAAAATTCGTCTGCTGCCCGATAGACGTCGTCGCAATCACCAGAACCCTGTCCTTCATCGTTGCTAGCCATGTTTCCTATGATTAAATCTAGTCAATTAATTCTAGACCTAATAAAATTAATAATGACATAAAAAGGCCTATGTTCTGCAGGAACGCTGATTCCTTCCCGGTGCGGCAAATCCCGAGCACTCGATATGTCCTAGTTTGTAGCACAAGTCATGCCGAAATTCACGAAAAATTTCGGCATGACCTTTGCTAAAAAGTGAACAAATCGAGCACCTGAAATTTGCCGGAACGAAAATGAATCACGATTCCGGCAAAACATAGGCCACTCAGCTTCATTCCCTGGAAACAACAAAAGGCCACTTGGGCACAATCGAACCACTTCAATGTTGCATCTCCTAGTGTTTGACACTTCAAGAAAATCTACACAAATCTCATGCTCTCCCAAACTCAATTCAAAAACCAAATATACATTATAGTTAGTTAACTACTGAACTAAATTTTACTCTAAACTAAACCCTACTGCCCTAATTAACATCTAGTTAAACAAACTCAATTCAAAAACAAAACCCTACTGAACTAATTAACATCTACATTATCTACATATTAACATCTATTATTACCGTAACTAAAAAACATCTACTATTAACCCTACTGCCCTAGTTAACTAGTACCACCACTACTACTAATTACTACTACTACTACTACTACTACTACTACTACTAATACTACTACTACTACTACTACTAAAAAACATTATCTATGAACCCTACTACTAATTAACATCTACTACTACTGCTAATTAACATGGCAGGAAGAAAATGCAGAGAGAGAGGAGGGGTGGGGGGCTTACAGAGAGGGGAGGGACGGTGGCGGGGAGTGATACGTCTCCAACGTATCTATAATTTTTGATTGTTCCATGCTATATTATATTCTGTTTTGGACATTAATGGGCTCTATTATACACTTTTATATTATTTTTGGGACTAACCTACTAACCGGAGGCCTAGCCCAGAATTGCTGTTTTTTTGCCTATTTCAGAGTTTCGCAGAAAAAGAATATCAAACGGAGTCCAAACGGAATGAAACCTTCGGGAACGTGATTTTCGGAACGAACGTGATCCAGAGGAATTGGACCCTACGTCAAGACATCAACCAGGAAGGCACAAGGTAGGGGGCGCGCCTACCCCCCTGGGCGCGCCCTCCACCCTCGTGGGCCCCACGTTGCTCCACCGACGTACTTCTTCCTCCTATATATACTTACGTACCCCCAAACTACCAGATACGGAGCCAAAAACCTAATTCCACCGCCGCAACCTACTGTACCCATGAGATCCCATCTTGGGGCCTTTTCCGGAGCTCCGCCGGAGGGGGCATCGATCACGGAGGGCTTCTACATCAACACCATAGCCTCTCCGATGATGTGTGAGTAGCTTACCTCAGACCTTCGGGTCCATAGTTATTAGCTAGATGACTTCTTCTCTCTTTTTGGATCTCAATACAATGTTCTCCCCCTCTCTTGTGGAGATCTATTCGATGTAATCTTCTTTTGCGGTGTGTTTGTTGAGACCGATGAATTGTGGGTTTATGATCAAGTTTATCTATGAACAATATTTGAATCTTCTCTGAATTCTTTTATGTATGATTAGTTATCTTTGCAAGTCTCTTCGAATTATCAGTTTGGTTTGGCCTACTAGATTGATCTTTCTTGCAATGGGAGAAGTGCTTAGCTTTGGGTTCAATCTTGCGGTGTCCTTTCCCAGTGACAGTAGGGGCAGCAAGGCACGTATTGTATTGTTGCCATCGAGGATAACAAGATGGGGTTTATATCATATTGTATGAGTTTATCCCTCTACATCATGTCATCTTACTTAAAGTGTTACTCTGTTCTTATGAACTTAATACTCTAGATGCATGCTGGATAGCGGTCGATGTGTGGAGTAATAGTAGTAGATGCAGGCTGGAGTCGGTCTACTTGTCTCGGACGTGATGCCTACATACATGATCATACCTAGATATTCACATAACTATGCTCAACAGTAATTTGTTCACCCACCGTAATACTTATGCTCTTGAGAGAAGCCACTAGTGAAACCTATGGCCCCCGGGTCTATTTTCCATCATATCAATCTCCCGTCAACAAGTTATTTCTAGCGTCATCTTTATTTTGCTTTCTTTATTTTGCATCTTTATCATAAAAATACCAAAAATATTATCTTATCATATCTATCAGATCTCACTCTCGTAAGTGACTGTGAAGGGATTGACAACCCCTTTATTGCGTTGGTTGCGAGGATTTCTTTGTTTGTGTAGGTGCGAGGGACTCGTGCATGGCCTCCTACTGGATTGATACCTTGGTTCTCAAAAACTGAGGGAAATACTTACGCTACTTTGCTGCATCACCCTTTCCTCTTCAAGGGAAAACCAACGCAGTGCTCAAGAGGTAGCAAGAAGGATTTTTGGTGCCATTGCCGGGGAGGCTTACGCAAGGTCAAGTCAAGATTTGGACTCCCGACAACGAGCCATTTCTGGCGCCGTTGCCGGGGAGTCTACGCAAAAGTCAACATACCAAGTACCCATCACAAACCCTTATCTCCCGCATTACATTATTTGCCATTTGCCTCTCGTTTTCCTCTCCCCCACTTCACCCTTGCCGTTTTATTCGCCCTCTCTTTTCTGTTTGCCTTCCTCCCTCTTTTTGCCCCTTGCACTTTCTGCCGTTATGTCTGAAACTGGGGAAATTATTGTCGATATGGACAATAATAATATCATGGAAAATTCTGATGCTCCTGCTGAGGAACTCCCTATCTTACATACAAACGAATTCCGAATTGGTAGTGGTAATATTATTGGAAAAGGAGTTATCCAAGATTTCTTTACTTGTGTCGGTGCTTTGCCTTCTATGGGTAGTTCTATTCTTCATAGAACTAGTAGTCTTGCGGACGCTATCGCCATGCTTGTAGTTGAACTTGAAAGACAATTTATGCACATGCACCCTTGCATACAAAGGATTTTCCTAGAATTTTCTAATATTGAGTATTCTTCTGTTAAGCGTGCCGCTACTATCTTTATGGCTCATGAGTTCAGATTTATAATAAAAGACGCCAAAGAAATCTTTGCGCATTATAGGGTGGATGCTGGCCGTCCTCCCATAGAAACTATTTTATTTGATCAAGAGGAAATAATGCGTTTTCAATCTCTAGACTATGTTGCTTTTAATGAAAACCTTAGAAAAAAGGTTCCTATCACTATTCTAGTTGATAGAATTTCCGAACTTAATAATGATTTTGCTATTCAAAATAGTGAGCTAGGATATTCTCTCGAATATAGGCTCACAAAGTTCTGTCAAAAGTATGCTTATAATGATGAATTGGTTGTGCAATCCGAAGGGCCAAAGGAGGAACCTATACCTCCTAAAGTTGATCTTGGGGATTTTTGTCCCATTAAATTTAGCCCTTTTGATTACTTTTGCTTGCCTCAAAGAAAACTTGCTGCTGAACGTAGGGAATATGAAATGAGTTTTAATGATCTATCTTATTATTATGACAATACCTAGATCTATCCTTGCTATTATGCCTAGCTAGGGGCGTTAAACGATAGCGCTTGTTGGGAGGCAACCCAATTTTATTTTTAGTTTTTTGCTTTTTGCTTCTGTTTAGTAATAAATATTTGATCTAGACTCTGGTTAGATTTGTTTTTATGTTTTAATTAGTGTTTGTGCCAAGTTTAACCTATAGGATCTTCTTGGATTATAGTTATTTGATCTTGCTGAAAATTTCACAAACTTTCTGTTCATGAAAATAATTGTTAAAAATCACCAGAACGTGATAAAATATTGATTCAAATTGCTTCTGATCAATAAACAAATTGTATAGATCTTCCTATTTTGGCTGAATTTTTGGAGTTCCATAAGTTTGCGTTAGTTACAGATTACTACAGACTGTTCTGTTTTTGACAGATTCTGTTTTTCGTGTGTTGTTTGCTTATTTTGATGAATCTATGGCTAGTAAAATAGTTTATAAACCATAGAGAAGTTGGAATACAGTAGGTTTAATACCAATATAAATAAAGAATGATTTCATTACAGTACCTTGAAGTGGTGTTTTGTTTTCTTTCGCTAACGGAGCTCACGAGATTTTCTGTTAAGTTTTGTGTTGTGAAGTTTTCTAGTTTTGGGTAAAAGATTTGATGGATTATGGAACAAGGAGTGGAAAGAGCCTAAGCTTGGGGATGCCCATGGCACCCCAAGATAATCTAAGGACATAAAAAAGCCAAAGCTTGGGGATGCCCCAGAAGGCATCCCCTCTTTCGTCTACTTCCATCGGTAACTTTACTTGGAGCTATATTTTTATTCACCACATGATATGTGTTTTGCTTGGAGCGTCTTGTATGATTTGAGTCTTTGCTTTTTAGTTTACCACAATCATCTTTGCTGTACACACCTTTTGAGAGAGACACACATGATTCGGAATTTATTAGAATACTCTATGCGCTTCACTTATATCTTTTGAGCTATATAGTTTTTGCTCTACTGCTTCACTTATATCTTTTAGAGCACGGTGGTGGTTTTGTTTTATAGAAACTATTATTATCTCATGCTTCACTTATATTATTTTGAGAGTCTTAAACAGCATGGTAATTTACTTAAATTGGGAAATTAATCCTAATATGTTAGGTATTCAAGACTAGTAAAAAACTTTCTTATGAGTGTGCTGAATGCTAAGAGAAGTTTGGTGCTTGATGATTGTTTTGAGATATGGAGGTAGTGATACTAAAGTTGTGCTAGTTGAGTAGTTGTGAATTTGAGAAATACTTGTGTTGAAGTTTGCAAGTCCTGTAGCATGCACGTATGGTAAACGTTATGTAACAAATTTGAAACATGAGGTGTTCTTTGATTGTCCTCCTTATGAGTGGCGGTTGGGGACGAGCGATGGTCTTTTCCTACCAATCTATCCCCCTAGGAGCATGCGCGTAGTGCTTGATTTTTGATGACTTGTAGATTTTTGCAATAAGTATGTGAGTTCTTTATGACTAATTTTGAGTCCATGGATTATACGCACTCTTACCCTTCCATCATTGCTAGCCTCTTCGGTACTGTGCATTGCCCTTTCTCACATTGAGAGTTGGTGCAAACTTCGCCGGTGCATCCAAACCCCATGATATGATACGCTCTTTCACACATAAACCTCCTTATATCTTCCTCAAAACAGCCACCATACCTACCTATTATGGTATTTCCATAGCCATTCCGACATATATTGCCATGCAAATTTCCACCGTTCCGTTTATTATGACACGCTCATCATTGTCATATTGCTTTGCATGATCATGTAGTTGACATCGTATTTGTGGCAAAGCCACCGTTTATAATTTTTCATACATGTCACTCTTGATTCATTGCTATCCTGGTATACCACCGGAGGCATTCATATAGAGTCATACTTTGTTCTAGTATCGAGTTGTAATCATTGAGTTGTAAATAAATAGAAGTGTGATGATCATCATTCATAGAGCATTGTCCCAAAAAAAGAGAAAGGCCAAATAAAAAAGAAGAAGGCCCAAAAAAAGAGAATAAAAAGGGACAATGCTACTATCCTTTTTTCCACACTTGTGCTTCAAAGTAGCACCATGATCTTCATGATAGAGAGTCTCTTGTTTTGTCACTTGCATATACTAGTGGGAATTTTTCATTATAGAACTTGACTTGTATATTCCAACAATGGGCTTCCTCAAATGCCCTAGGTCTTCATGAGCAAGCAAGTTGGATGCACACCCACTTAGTTTCTTTTGTTGAGCTTTCATGCATTTATAGCTCTAGTGCATCCGTTGCATGGCAATCCCTACTCCTTGCATTAACATCAATCGATGGGCATCTCCATAGCTCATTGATTAGCCGCGTTGATGTGAGACTTTCTCCTTTTTTGTCTTCTCCACATAACCCCCATCATTATATTCTATTCCACCCATAGTGCCATATCCATGGCTCACGCTCATGTATTGCGTGAAGGTTGAAAAAAGTTTGAGATTACTAAAGTATGAAACAATTTCTTGGCTTGTCATCAGGGTTGTGCATGATGAGAGCATTCTTGTGTGACGAAAATGGAGCATGACTAAACTATATGATTTTGTAGGGATGAACTTTCTTTGGCCATGTTATTTTGAGAGGACATAATTGCTTAGTTAGTATGCTTGAAGTATTATTACTTTTATGTCAATATTAAACCTTTATCTTGAATCTTTCGGATTTGAATATTCATACCACAATTAGGAGAATTATATTGAAATTATGCCAAGTAGCATTCCACATAAAAAATTCTGTTTTTATCATTTACCTACTCGAGGAGGAGCAGGAATTAAGCTTGGGGATGCTTGATACGTCTCCAACGTATCTATAATTTTTGATTGTTCCATGCTATATTATATTCTGTTTTGGACATTAATGGGCTTTATTATACACTTTATATTATTTTTGGGACTAACCTACTAACCGGAGGCCCAGCCCAGAATTGTTGTTTTTTGCCTATTTCAGAGTTTCGCAGAAAAAGAATATCAAACGGAGTCCAAACGGAATGAAACCTTCGGGAACGTGATTTTCGGAACGAACGTGGTCCAGAGGACTTGGACCTACGTCAAGACATCATCCAGGAAGGCACGAGGTAGGGGGCGCGCCCTCCACCCTCGTGGGCCCCATGTTGCTCCACCGACGTACTTCTTCCTCCTATATATACCTACATACCCCCAAACTACCAGATACGGAGCCAAAAACCTAATTCCACCGCCGCAACCTTATGTACCCGTGAGATCCCATCTTGGGGCCTTTTTCGGAGCTCCGCCGGAGGGGGCATCGATCACGGAGGGCTTCTACATCAACACCATAGCCTCTCCGATGATGTGTGAGTAGTTTACCTCAGACCTTCGGGTCCATAGTTATTAGCTAGATGGCTTCTTCTCTCTTTTTGGATCTCAATACAATGTTCTCCCCCTCTCTTGTGGAGATCTATTCGATGTAATCTTCTTTTGCGGTGTGTTTGTTGAGACCGATGAATTGTGGGTTTAGGATCAAGTTTATCTATGAACAATATTTGAATCTTCTCTGAATTCTTTTATGTATGATTGGTTATCTTTTCAAGTCTCTTCGAATTATCAGTTTGGTTTGGCCTACTAGATTGATCTTTCTTGCAATGGGAGAAGTGCTTAGCTTTGGGTTCAATCTTGCGGTTTCCTTTCCCAGTGACAGTAGGGGCAGCAAGGCACGTATTGTATTGTTGCCATCAAGGATAACAAGATGGGGTTTATATCATATTGCATGAGTTTATCCCTCTACATCATGTCATCTTACTTAAAGCGTTACTCTGTTCTTATGAACTTAATACTCTAGATGCATGCTGGATAGCAGTCGATGTGTGGAGTAATAGTAGTAGATGCAGGCAGGAGTCGGTCTACTTGTCTCGGACGTGATGCCTACATACATGATCATACCTAGATATTCTCATAACTATGCTCAATTCTGTCAATTGCTCAACAGTAATTTGTTCACCCTACGTAATACTTATGCTCTTGAGAGAAGCCACAAGTGAAACCTATGGCCCCCGGGTATATTTTCCATCATATTAATCTCCCGTCAACAAGTTATTTCTAGCGTCGTCTTTATTTTGCTTTCTTTATTTTGCATCTTTATCATAAAAATACCAAAAATATTATCTTATCATATCTATCAGATCTCACTCTCGTAAGTGACCGTGAAGGGATTGACAACCCCTTTATTGCGTTGGTTGCGAGGATTTATTTGTTTGTGTAGGTGCGAGGGACTCGTGCGTGGCCTCCTACTGGATTGATACCTTGGTTCTCAAAAACTGAGGGAAATACTTACACTACTTTGCTGCATCACCCTTTCCTCTTCAAGGGAAAACCAACGCAGTGCTCAAGAGGTAGCAGGGAGGTGCTCGGCGACGGAGGCAGGGGTGGCGAGGGCGGGCTCGGGCGGTGGCGGTGAGGTCTAGGGCGGCGATGGTGAGGTCGAGGGCTGATATGTCTCCAACATATCTACTTTTCCAAACACTTTTGCCCTTGTTTTGGACTCTAACTTGCATGATTTGAATGGAACTAACCCGGACTAACTCTGTTTTCAGCAGAACTGCCATGGTGTTATTTTTGTGCAGAAATAAAAGTTCTCGGAATGACCTGAAAATCCACGGAGACACGTTTTGGAATTAATGAAAAATATTGGCGAAAGAATCAGCATCAGGGGGCCCACACCCTGTCCACGAGGGTGCAGGGCGCCCCCCTAGGACGCGCCCCCTGCTTCATGGGCCCCCTGGGACTCCACCGACCTCAACCCCAACTCCATATATTCACTTTCAGGGAGGAAAAAATCAAAGAGAAGGATTCATCGCGTTTTACGATACGGAGCCGCCGCAAGCCCTAATCTTCCTCGGGAGGGTTGATCTGGAGTCCGTTCAGGGCTCCGGAGAGGGGAATCCATTGCCATCATCATCATCAACCATCCTCCATCACCAATTTTATGATGCTCACCGGGAGTGCGTGAGTAATCTCATCGTAGGCTTGCTGGACAGTGATGGGTTGGATGAGATTTACCATGTAATCGAGTTAGTTTTGTTAGGGTTTGATCCCTAATATCCATTATGTTCTAAGGTTGATGTTGATATGACTTTGCTATGCTTAATGCTTGTCACTAGGGCCCGAGTGCCATGATTTCAGATCTGAACCTATTATGTTTTCATGAATATGTGTGAGTTCTTGATCCTATCTTGCAAGTCAATAGTCATCTACTATGTGTTATGATCCGGCAACCCTGAAGTGACAATAATCGGGACCACTCCCAGTGATGACCGTAGTTTGAGGAGTTCATGTATTCACTAAGTGTTAATGCTTTGGTACGGTACTGTATTAAAAGGAGACCTTAATATCCCTTAGTTTCCAATAGGACCCCGCTGCCACGGGAGGGTAGGACAAAAGATGTCATGCAAGTTCTTTTCCATAAGCACGTATGACTATATTCGGAATACATGACTACATTACATTGATGAACTGGAGCTAGTTATGTGTCACCCTATGTTATAACTGTTGCATGAGGAATCGCATCCGACATAATTATCCATCATTGATCCATTGCCTACGAGCTTTTCACATATTGATCTTTGCTTAGTTACCTTTCCGTTGCCACTGTTACGATTGCTACAAAAACTACTATTGTTACCTTTGCCACCGTTACCGTTACTTCCATACTACTTTGCTACTAAATATTTTGCTGAAGATATTAAGTCTTTCAGGTGTGGTTGAATTGACAACTCAACTGCTAATACTTGAGAACATTCTTTGGCTCAGCTTGTGTCGAATCAATAAATTTGGGTTGAATACTCTACCCTAGAAAATTGTTGTGATCCCCTATACTTGTGGGTTATCAAGACTATTTTCTGGTGCCGTTGCCGGGGAGCATAGCTCTATTCTTTGAGTCACTTGGATTTATATCTGTTGACCACTATGAGGAACTTGAAAGATGAAAGAACCAAGATTTTTCCCTCAACTACGAGGGGAGGTAAGGAACTGCCATCTAGCTCTGCACTTGATTCACCTTCTGTTATGAGTAAATTTGCGACACATACACCTGTTATTGATTCTGATATGTCGCATGTTATTGATGATGCCACTTCTGCTATGCATGATGCTTATGATGAAACTACTTCTATGCTTGATAATATTGTGCCATTAGGTGAATTTCTTGATGAACAACTTGCTAGGGTTAGAGAGAATGAAATTATTGAAACAGATAATATTGATGAAAGTGATGATGAAGATTCTCCCCCTAGATATGAATTGCCTGATGTGCCTGAGGGTTATGTTATGGATGAAGAAACTGCTAGAGACCTTTTTGCTTGCAAAGATAGATATGATCTTAAGAAAATGTTAGCTAAGCTGAAAGAAAAGTCTTTGAATGCTAGAATGAAATATGACCCTGCTTTTGCTACCTCACCTATCTGTATTTCTGATAAGGATTATGATTTCTCCATCGATCCTGAGTTAATTACTTTGGTTGAATCTGATACTTTTTATGGCTATGAATTTGAAACTATTGTGGCGTTATGATATAGCCACCCTATTCACTCATGAGGAAAAAAATCGTTACTACTATATCCTTAAGTTATTTCCGTTCTCATTAAAGGGTGATGCTAAAACATGGTTTAATTCTCTTGCTCTTGGTTGTGTGTGTAGTCCCCAGGATATGATTTATTACTTCTCTGCTAACTATTTCCCCACTCATAAGAAACAAGCTGCCTTAAGGGAAATATATAATTTTGTGCAAATTGAAGAAGAGAGTCTCCCACAAGCTTATGGGAGGCTTCTCCGATTACTTAATGCTTTGCCTGATCATCCTCTCAAGAAAAATGAAATACTTGATATCTTTTATAATGGACTAACCGATGCTTCCATAGACCACCTGGATAGTTGTGCTGGTTGTGTTTTCAGGGAAAGAACTATTGAGCAAGCTGAATTGCTATTGAATAATATATTGAGTAATGATAATGACTGGACACTTCCTGAACCAACTCCTAAGCCAACTCCGAAGAAAAGGGGTATTCTATTTCTCAGTCCTGAAGATATGCAAGAGGCAAAGAAATCTATGAAAGAAAAGGGTATTAAAGGTGAAGGAGTTAAGAATTTACCACCTATTGAAGAAATACATGGTCTTAATAACCCGACACAGGTAGTAAAGGTAAATTCTCTCTATAGATTTGATGAAGGTCATATTCCTCGTAATAAGTCTGCTAGCCAATGCTTGGATGAGTTTGATAATTTTATTGTTAAACAAGAAAACTTCAATGCTTATGTTGGTAGACGATTGAAACGTAATGCTTATATGGTTGAACACTTGAGTGATTATATGTCTAGAGTTAAAGGTGACCTTAATCTTATTAGTAAACATGATTCTATGGTTACCACTCAGGTAGAACAAGTGCTTAAAGCACAAGATGTTGCTCAATGAATAAATAATAAGAAAAATGAGAATGATGTTAAAGTTATGACTAGAGGGGGTAGAATGACTCAGGAACCTTTGTATCCTGAGGGCCACCCTAAGAGAGTTGAGCAAGATTCTCAGAGAACTAATGTTGATGCACCTAGTCCTTCTAAGAAGAAGAAAAAGAAAAATGATAGGACTTTGCATGCTTCTAGTGAACCTGTTGTTGACACACCTGAGAATCCCAATGATATTTCTATTTCTGATGCTGAAACACAATCTGGTGATGAACATGAACCTAGTGATAATGTTAATGATGATGTTCATGCTGATGCTTAACCTAGCAATGACAATGATGTAGAGATTGAACCTGCTGTTGATCTTGATAACCCACAATCAAAGAATCAACGTTATGATAAGAGAGACTTCGTTGCTAGGAAGCATGGTAAAGAAAGAGAACCATGGGTTGAGAAACCCATGCCTTTTCCTCCTAAACGATCCAAGAAGAAGGATGATGAGGATTTTGAGTGCTTTGTTGAAATGATTAGACCTATCTTTTTGCGTATGCGTTTGACTTATATGCTTAAAATGAATCCTTATGCTAAGTATATGAAAGATATTGTTACAAATAAAAAAAGATACCGGAAGCTAAAATTTCTACCCTGCTTGCCAATTATACTTTTAAAGGTGGAATACCAAAGAAACTAGGAGATCCAGGAGTACCAACTATACCATCCTCCATTAAAAGAAACTATGTCAAAACTGCTTTATGCGATCTTGGAGCCGGTGTTAGTGTTATGCCTCTCTCTTTATATCGTAGACTTGATTTGAATAAGTTGACACCTACTGAAATATCTTTGCAAATTGCCGATAAATCAACTGCTATATCTGTCGGCATTTGTGAGGATGTGCCTGTTGTGGTTTGATACGTCTCCAGCGTATCCATAATTTTTGATTGTTCCATGCTATTATATTATCTGTTTTGGATGTTTAATGGGCTTTATTATACACTTTTATATTCTTTTTTGGACTAACCTACTAACCAAAGGCCCAGTGCAAATTGTTGTTTTTTTTGCCTATTTCAGTATTTCGTAGAAAAGGAATATCAAACGGAATCCAAACGGAATGAAACCTTCGGGAGAGTCGTTTTTGGAACAAACGCAATCCAGGAGACTTGGAGTGGACGTCAAGGAAGCAACGAGGTGGCCACGAGGTAGGTGGGCGCGCCCAGGGGGGTAGGCGCGCCCCCCACCCTTGTGGGCCCCTCTTGGCTCCACTGGCCTACTTCTTTCGCCTATATATACTCATATACCCCGAAAACATCCGAGAGCACCACGAAACCCTATTTCCACCGCCGCAACCTTCTGTACCCGTGAGATCCCATCTTGGGGCCTTTTCCGGCGCTCCGCAGGAGGGGGGATCGATCACAGAGGGTTTCTACATCAACACCGTAGCCTCTTTGATGATGTGTGAGTAGTTTACCACAGACCTTCGGGTCCATTTTTATTAGCTAGATGGCTTGTTCTATCTTTGGATCTCAATACAAAGTTCTCCTTGATTCTCTTGGAGATCTATTCGATGTAATTCTTTTTGCGGTGTGTTTGTCGAGATCCGATGAATTGTGGGTTTATGATCAAGATTATCTATGAACAATATTTGATTCTTCTCTGAATTCTTTTATGCATGATTTAATATCTTTGCAAGTCTCTTCGAATTATCAGTTTGGTTTGGCCTACTAGATTGATCTTTCTTGCAATGGGAGAAGTGCTTAGCTTTGGGTTCAATCTTGCGGTGTCCTTTCCCAGTGACAGTAGGGGCAGCAAGGCACGTATAGTATTGTTGCCATCGAGGATAAAAAGATGGGGTTTATATCATATTGCTTGAGTTTATCCCTCTACATCATGTCATCTTGCCTAATGCGTTACTCTGTTCTTATGAACTTAATACTCTAGATGCATGCTGGATAGCGGTCGATGTGTGGAGTAATAGTAGTAGATGCAGAATCATTTCGGTCTACTTTTCGCGGACGTGATGCCTATATACATGATCATGCCTAGATATTCTCATAACTATGCGCTTTTCTATCAATTGCTCGACAATAATTTGTTCACCCACCGTAAATTATGCTATCTTGAGAGAAGCCACTAGTGAAACCTATGGCCCCCGGGTCTGTCTTCCATCATATTAATTTCCAGTCAACTAGCTATTTCTATCATCGTTTATTTTGCAATCTTTACTTTCTAATCTATATCATAAAAATACCAAAAATATTTATCTTATTATCTTTATCAGATCTCACTTTTTCAAGTGGCCGTGAAGGGATTGACAACCCCTTTATCGCGTTGGTTGTAAGGTTCTTGATTGTTTGTGCAGGTACGAGGGACTTGCGTGTAGTCTCCTACTGGATTGATACCTTGGTTCTCAAAAACTAAGGGAAATACTTACGCTACTTTTCTGCATCACCCTTTCCTCTTCAAGGGAAAACCAACGCATGCTCAAGAGGTAGCAAGAAGGATTTCTGGCACCGTTGCCAGGGAGGCTTACACCAAGTCAAGACAAGAGTTGATCTCCCGTAAACAAGCCAATTTCTGGCGCCATTGCCGGGGAGATCTACGCACAAGTCAAGACATACCAAGTACCCATCACAAAATCTTATCTCTCGCATTACATTATTTGCCATTCGCCTCTCGTTTTCCTCTCCCCCACTTCACCTTTGCCTTTTCTTCGCCCTCCTTCCGTTCGATCTTGTGTTACCATGTGCCTTCTTTTTGCTTGCATCTTTGCTTGCTAAAAGTTTATGGATCCTCATCCACTTGCTAATCTTTTTAAGAGATCCAATTATGATGAACCAATTGCTAGTGAGTTGTGTGCACTAGATTATCTTTATGAGGCTTTGCTTGAAATCTTTGAATCTGTAAATTGTGATGAAGTACTTTATGAAGTGATTCATGGTATATCTTTGAATAAAAAGCATGATTGCAATGATTTTACTATAAATTCTATTGATGTCAATTGTGCTAATAATATGCAAAACCCTAAGCTTGGGGATGCTAGGTTTGCTATGTCTACTACTTGTTGCAATGATCATGATTGGGGTGATTCTTCTTATGATCTTGAAAATTTATTTAAGCCCCATGATGAACATGAGATTGAAATAGTGGTTGCAATAATATTGAAAGTGGGTTTGGAAGAGTGTCAACTTTAGATCCCACATATTTGGAGAATGTTCAATCTTATGGTATTTTTGATAAAAGTGGGTTTGGAGAGGTCATGACTTTAGTTAATGATAATCCCACTATTTTGGAAGAGTGTCAACTTCACATGCATGTGGATCGTGTTGAAAATATTTTATGTGATAGATAATTTGTTGAATTTGCTTATGACCCCACATGTAATTATTATGAGAGAGGAAAATATGATTGTAGAAATTTTCATGTTACTAAATTACCTCTCGTTATGTTGAGATTGCTATTGTTTCTTTCCGCTTCCTTGCATATGCTAGTTTTTGCTTGCTATGATAATTTATTTGCCTATAAGATGCCTATGCATAGGAAGTATGTTAGACTTAGATGTGTTTGTCACGTGTTTCATGATGCTCTCTTTGTGCTTCCTTTTTAGTCTTTCATGTGAGCATCATTGAAATTATCAATGCCTAGCTAGGGGCGTTAAACGATAGCGCTTGTTGGGAGGCAACCCAATTTTATATTTGTTTCTTGCTTTTTGCTTCTTTTTAGTAATAAATAATTCATCTAGCCTCTGTTTAGATGTGTTTTTATGTTTTAATTAGTGTTTGTGCCAAGTAAATCCTATAGGATCTTCTTGGGTGATAATTATTTGATCTTGCTGAAAAAGATAGAAACTTTCTGCTCATGAAAAAAATTGTTAAAAATTACCAGACAGTGATAAAATACTGATTCCAATTGCAGTAGATCAATAATCAAATTATCTATGTGGTCCGATTTTCGTAGAATTTTTGGAGTTCCAGAAGTTTGCGTTTGATACAGATTACTACAGACTGTTCTGTTTTTGACAGATTCTGTTTTTCGTGTGTTGTTTGCTTATTTTGATGAATCTATGGCTAGTATCGGGGGGTATGAACCATAGAGAAGTTGGAATACATTAGGTTTAACACCAATATAAATAGAGAACGAGTTCATTACAGTACCTTATTGAGGTGGTTTGTTTTATTTCGCTAACGGGGCTCATGAGATTTTTTGTTGAGTTTTGTGTTGTGAAGTTTTCAAGTTTTTGGGTAAAGATTTGATGGATTGTGGAATAAGGAGTGGCAAGAGCCTAACCTTGGGTATGCCCAAGGCACCCCAAGGTAAAATTCAAGGACAACCAAAAGCCTAAGCTTGAAGATGCCCCGGAAGGCATCCCCTCTTTCATCTTCGTCCATCGGTAACTTTACTTGAGGCTATATTTTTATTCACCACATGATATGTGTTTTGCTTGGAGCGTCTTGTATGATTTGAGTCTTTGCTTTTTAGTTTACCACAATCATCCTTGCTGTACACACCTTTTGGAGAGACACACATGACTCGGAATTTATTAGAATACTCTATGTGCTTCACTTATATCTTTTGAGCTAGATAATTTCGCTCTAGTGCTTCACTTATATCTTTTAGAGCGCGGTGGTGGTTTTATTTTATAGAAATTATTGATCTCTTGTGCTTCACTTATATTATTTTGAGATTCTTTTAGAACATAATGGTAATTTGCTTTGGTTAAAAAAATGAGTCCTGATGTGATGAGCATCCAAGATAGGTATAATAAAAACTATCATATAAAGTGCATCGAATGCTATGAGAAGTTTGATTCTTTATGATTGTTTTGAGATACGAAGATGGTGATATTAGAGTCATGCTAGTTGAGTAGTTGTGAATTTGAGAAATACTTGTTCTAAAAGTTTGTGATTCCCGTAGCATGCACGTATGGTGAATCGTTATGTGATGAAGTCGGAGCATGATTTATTTATTGATTGTCTTCCTTATGAGTGGCGGTCGGGGACGATCGATGGTCTTTTCCTATGAATCTATCCCCCTAGGAGCATGCGCGTAGTACTTCATTTCGATAACTAATAGATTTTTGCAATAAGTATGTGAGTTCTTTATGACTAATGTTGAGTCCATGGATTATACGCACTCTCACCCTTCCACCATTGCTAGCCTATCTAATACAGCGCACCCTTCACCGGTATCATACACCCACCATATATCTTCCTCAAAATAGCCACCATACCTACCTATTATGGCATTTCCATAGCCATTCCGAGATATATTGCCATGCAACTTACCACCGTTCCGTTTGTTATGACACGTTTCATCATTGTCATATTGCTTTGCATGATCATGTAGTTGACATCGTATTTGTGGAAAAGCCAGCATTATAATTCTTTCATACACTTCACTCTTGATTCATTGCATATCCCGGTACACCGTCGGAGGCATTCACATAGAGTCATATTTTGTTCTAAGTATTGAATTGTCATTTTTGAGTTGTAAGTAAATAAAAGTGTGATGATCATCATTATTAGAGCATTGTCCCAACTGAGGAAAGGATGATGGAGACTATGATTCACCCACAAGTCGGGATGAGACTCCGGACGAAAATAAAAAAAATAAAAAAAAGAGGCCAAAAAAAAAGAAAGAGAAAAAGGCCCAAAGAAAAAAATGAGAGAAAAAGAGAGAAGGGACAATGTTACTATCCTTTTACCACACTTGTGCTTCAAAGTAGCACTGTGATCTTCATGATAGAGAGTTTCCTATGTTGTCTCTTTCATATACTAGTGGGAATCTTTCATTATAGAACTTGGCTTGTATATTCCAATGATGGGCTACCTCAAAATTCCGTCTTCGTGAGCAAGCAAGTTGGATGCACACCCACTTAGTTTCTTTTGTTGAGCTTTCATACACTTATAGCTCTAGTGCATCCGTTGCATGGAAATCCCTACTCAATCACATTGATATCTATTGATGGGCATCTCCATAGCCCGTTGATACGCCTAGTTGATGTGAGACTATCTTCTCCTTTTTGTCTTCTCCACAACCACCATTCTATTCCACATATAGTGTTATGTCCATGGCTCACGCTCATGTATTGCGTGAAAGTTGAAAAAGTTTGAGAACATCAAAAGTATAAAAAACAATTGCTTGGCTTGTCATCGGGGTTGTGCATGATTTAAATATTTTGTGTGATGAAGATAGAGCATAGCCAGACTATATGATTTTGTAAGGATAGCTTTCTTTGGCCATGTTATTTTGAGAAGACATGATTACTTTGTTAGTATGCTTGAAGTATTATTATTTTTATGTCAATCTTAAACTTTTATCTTGAATCTTTCAGATCTGAACATTCATGCCACAATAAAGAAAATTACATTAAAGATTATGTTAGGTAGCATTCTACATCAAAAATTCTGTTTTTATCATTTACCTACTTGAGGACGAGCAGGAATTAAGCTTGGGGATGCTTGATACGTCGCCAACTTATCTGTAATTTTTGATTGTTCCATGCTATTATATTATCTGTTTTGGATGTTCAATGGGCTTTATTATACACTTCTATATTATTTTTGGGACTAACCTACTAACCAAAGGCCCAGTGCAAATTGCTGCTTTTTTGCCTATTTCAGTGTTTCGCAGAAAAGGAATATCAAACGGACTCCAAACGGAATGAAACCTTCGGGAGAGTCGTTTTTGGAACAAACGCAATAGAGGAGACTTGGAGTGGACGTCAAGGAAGCAACGAGGTGGCCACGAGGTAGGAGGGCGCGCCCAGGGGGGTAGGCGCGCCCCCACCCTCGTGGGCCCCTCATGGCTCCACCGACCTACTTCTTTCGCCTATATATACACATATACCCCGAAAACATCTGAGAGCACCACGAAACCCTATTTCCACTGTCGCAACCTTCTGTACCCGTGAGATCCCATCTTGGGGCCTTTTCCGGCGCTCTGCCAGAGGGGGAATTGATCATGGAGGGCTTCTACATCAACACCATAGCCTCTCTGATGATGTGTGAGTAGTTTACCACAGACCTTCGGGTCCATAGTTATTAGCTAGATTGCTTCTTCTCTCTCTTTGGATCTCAATACAAAGTTCTCCTCGATTCTCTTGGAGATCTATTCGATGTAATTCTTTTTGCAGTGTGTTTGTCCAGATCCGATGAATTGTGGGTTTATGATCAAGATTAACTATGACCAATATTTGATTCTTCTCTGAATTCTTTTATGCATGATTTAATATCTTTGCAAGTCTCTTCGAATTATTAGTTTGGTTTGGCCTACTAGATTGATCTTTCTTGCAATGGGAGAAGTGCTTAGCTTTGGGTTCAATCTTGCGGTGTCCTTTCCCAGTGACAGTTGGGGCAGCAAGGCACGTATTGTATTGTTGCCATCGAGGATAAAAAGATGGGGTTTATATCATATTGCTTGAGTTTATCCCTCTACATCATGTCATCTTGCCTAATGCGTTACTCTGTTCTTATGAACTTAATACTCTAGATGCATGCTGGATAGCGGTCGATGTGTGGAGTAATAGTAGTAGATGCAGAATCATTTCGGTCTACTTGTCGCGGACGTGATGCCTATATACATGATCATGCCTAGATATTCTCATAACTATGCGCTTTTCTATCAATTGCTCGACAGTAATTTGTTCACCGACCGTAAATTATGCTATCTTGAGAGAAGCCACTTGTGAAACCTATGGCCCCCGGGTCTGTCTTCCATCATATTAATTTCCCGTCAACTAGCTATTTCTTTCGCCGTTTATTTTGTAATCTTTAATTTCTAATCTATATCATAAAAATACCAAAATATTTATCTTATTATCTTTATCATATCTCACTTTTGCAAGTGGCCGTGAAGGGATTGACAACCCCTTTATCTCGTTGGTTGAAAGGTTCTTGATTGTTTGTGCAGGTACGAGGGACTTGTGTGTAGTCTCCTACTAGATTGATACCTTGGTTCTCAAAAACTGAGGGAAATACTTACGCTACTTTGCTGCATCACCCTTTCCTCTTCAAGGGAAAACCAACGCATGCTCAAGAGGTAGCATGGTTGCAAACGTTACTATTTTAACAGACTTTGTTATTCTTGATATTCCCGAGGATGATAGTATGTCGATTATCTTTGGTAGACCCTTTTTGAATACTGCAGGGGCTGTTATTGATTGCAACAAAGGCAATGTCACTTTTCATGTTAATGGTAATGAGCATACGATACACTTTCCGAGGAAACAACCTCAAGTCCACTGTATCAATTCTATTGGAAAATTTTCAATGATTACTATTGGAGGTTTTGAATTCCCTCTTCCTACTGTCAAGAGGAAATATGATATTCTTATTGTTGGGGACATGCATATCCCCGTTGAGGTAACCTAGTGTTATTCGAAAATTCTCCGGTTTCATGTTATTCGGAAAGAGTTCGTTAACAAGACTTGATCAACCTTGTTAGTGGATTCCTTTTGATGAGCACGAGATGGATGAAGTTAGAAAGCGCAACTCTTTGTACCCTCCTTTTCCTTTCTGTTATTTAGATTAAATAAAGAAAAAATAGTATTTTCTGTCTGTTTTCTGAATTATCCTTGCAATAAAAAATACCCCGAAAATAAAAGTTCTCCAAATGTCCTGAAAATGAAATATGATTTTTTTGTAGAATATTTAATACTTTCTGGCACTGAGAACACACCAGGGGGGCCCACCATTTGGCCACAAGGGCACAGTGCGCGCCCACCCCCTAGGGCGAGCCCCCTGCCTCATGGGCCCCATGTGGACCCCCTCCACTTATTCCAGCACCCACTCACTTCGTCTTCCTCCAAAAAATCATCCCATAGCTCAAACCCGTGTTCTAGCTCATCTTCCTACCATTTTCGATCTCTTTGCTCAAAGCTCCATTCACAAAACTGTTTTGGGGGATTGTTCTTCTGTATGTGACTCCCCCAATGGTCCAATTAGTTTTTGTTCTAGTGATTTATTTATTGCAAATTTTTGCTGCCAAGGTGACCCTGTTCTTGCGCTTGCATCCCAAGTTTATATGGTCAAAATTAGTTTTAATGCATGATATAGCCTCTAGGCACTTGTGGGAGTAGTTGCTATCAATCTTGTTGTGTTTGGTTCACTTTTATTTTGAGTCACTAAAATTTCAGAATTTTTTCAGAGAAAGAAAAATGCATAGGAAAATGTACCAAGGTGGTTCCTCAAGGAAGCAAGGACCAAGGCTCGTGATACATGAGCTGGACGATGAACCACCGAGGGAAGCTCAAGTGCGGCCTTGTGAATGGCCGTCAGAGGAGTTTATGGTCCAGGCAGGCATCAAGGATGAATTTGACGCGTATGTGCGTAATGCTGATCTTGAGGACTTCGTGTCTGATAAGTGCCTACATTACCACTACCTAGCTGATTCCTTTGTGAGGAGGTTTAAATTTACATCCTCGCGCAATTGTCACACTGTTTTATTTGATGTTTATGATAAATCATATACCATGGACCTAGAAGATTTTAATACTGCTTGTAAACTCCCGCAGTGGGGCAATGTTAGTGAACCTCGCAAATCTGAATATAAAGAATTTCTTGCTAGTATCACTGAGGGGGAATCTAGGGAAATCACACAAGCTACCATAGGGGGCCATTGTTGCACGAAGGTTGCATCTTAACGGTACAAGTGGAGATTTGTTTGGTGGAATTTATGCAATTCGTGTAGCTAATTATCTTGGTGTACCCATACATGGAAATGATATGGAGTTTCCTCCTGCTTATCTAGATTATAGTGCTATGGTTCACCATCAGTTTCTTGAGAGGAATGAACAGTTCCTCCAGTATGGACTAATCTTTGACAGACAGCACAATGTCGATGTTGCCCTCCCTGCTCCTACTTTCTTTAACTTTCAGGCAAAAAGGAGATATGTTATAACCAGGGAGGAGGCGAACGAGTATGAGAGGAGGACGGAGGTAGCCTGCCTCCAAGCTGCAACTCTTCAGGCAGTAGCTGCTGCATTTCAGTACAACCCCAACTACGACTTTGGATATCCGCCAGGCCAGCAGTGGCCATAGACCAACTTAGGCCAAAAGCCTAAGCTTGGGGGAGTACGTATTTCTCACCGACATTACATTCATGTCCACACACTCATTCTAGTTGTCGGTGCTCATACTTTTTCATTGTACTATCCATGCTAGTTTATTTTCTTTTCTAAGCCTTCTTCTTGTGTGTTTGAAAAACCTTAAGAAAAAACAAAAAATTAGCAGTAGCTTTTAGCTAGTTTACTTTCCATGCCTGTAGTAGTAGTAATTAAAAGAAAACCCAAAAAGATTTCTCGTTCTTCTTTTGCTTGTTAGGAGCTTTCCCGTGTAAATAGTTTTATTTCTTTTCTTATTCTTTGGGGGTCGAGAGGAGAAGACCATGATGAAAATGTTGAGTGGCTCTCATATGCATTATTGTTGATTTAACCCAGAGCCCATATTACCTTGTCTTCTCCCTTGTATTAAATGCTTGCAGGTTCCAGCTTAGTCCAATGCACATGCACTATTATTATTATCCACACCGTTCGGTCGTGCGAGTGAAAGGCAATAATGACGATATATGATGGACTGAGTGAGATGAGAGAAGCTGGTATGAACTCGACCTATCTTGTTTTTGTAAATATGATTAGTTCATCGTTCCTGATTCAACCTATTATGAATGAAACATGTTTGCAATGACAATTAGAGATTATAGTTGCTCATGCCATGCTTAATTAGCTAGGAGTTTATAATGGTTTACCTTGCGTGCCAACATGATATTAAAATGGTTGTGATGTGGTATGATAGGGTGGTATCCTCCTTTGAATGATTCGAGCGGCTTGACTTGGCACATGTTCATGCATGTAGTTGAAACAAAATCAACATAGCCTCCACGATATTTATGTTCACGGTGATTTATATCCTACTCATGCTTGTACTCATTGTTGATTAATCTTAATGCATGTTCATGACTGTTGTCGCTCTCTAGTTGGTCGCTTCCCAGTCTCTTTCTAGCCTTCACTTGTACTAAGCGGGAATACTGCTTGTGCATCCACTTCCATAAACCCCAAAGTTATGCCATATGAGTCCACCATACCTTCCTATATGCTCGTTCCAAGTAAATTTGTATGTGCCAAACTCTAAGACTTCAAATGAAATTTTGTTTTGTATGCTCGAATAGCTCATGTATCAACTAGGGCTGTCTATATCTTCCATGCTAGGTGGGTTATTCTCACGATGAGTGGACTCCGCTCATCACTAATGAGAAAATGGCCGGTAACTGGGATGCCCAGTCCCATGCTCAAATCAAATCAAAATAATTGCAAACAAAACTCCCCCAGGATTGTTGTTAGTTGGACGGCACCCATTGTTTCGGACAAGCCATGGATTGATGTTTGTTGGTGGTGGGGGAGTATATACTTTACCATTCTGTTTGTGAACCGCCTATAATGTGTGTAGCATGGAAGATATCGAGATCTCTTGGTTGTTATGTTGACAATGAAAGTATGCCACTCAAAATATTATTTATCTCTGTTTCAAAACTCGAGCTCTGGCACCTCTGCAAATCCCTGCTTCCCTCTGCGAAGGGCCTATCTATTTACTTTTATGTTGAGTCATCATCCTCTTATTAAAAAAGCACCAGTTAGATAGCACCGCTGTCATTCGTATGCATTGCCATTAATTTACATTGAGTATGACTGTGACTGGATCTCTTTTACCATGAATTACAATGTCTAGTCAGTCCTTGATCTTCAGGGGTGATCTGCATTTATGTTTTGCGGTCTCAAAAAGGGCTAGCGAGATACCATCTTGTTATATCATGTTATGATTGTTTTGAGAAAGTCTTGTCATCAGAGATTTATTATTATTGCTCGCTAGTTGATTATGCCATTGATATGAGTAAACATGAGACCTAAATGTTATTGTGAATATGGTTAGTTCATAATCTTTGCTGAAAACTTGAATGCTGGCTTTACATATTTGCAACAACAAGATCAAACAGAGTTTGTAAAAGTTTTTCTTTATCACTTTCAGTTTGTCAACGGAATTGCTTGAGGACAAGCAAAGGTTTAAGATTGGGGGAGTTGATACGTCTCCAACGTATCTACTTTTCCAAACACTTTTGCCCTTGTTTTGGACTCTAACTTCCATGATTTGAATGGAACTAACCCGGACTGACGTTGTTTTTAGCAGAACTACCATGGTGTTATTTTTGTGCAGAAATAAAAGTTCTCAAAATGACCTGAAAATCCACGGAGACACGTTTTGGAATTAATGAAAAATATTGGCGAAAGAATCAGCATCAGGGGGCCCACACCCTGTCCACGAGGGTGCAGGGCGCCCCCTGCCTTGTGGGCCCCCTGGGACTCCACCGACCTCAACCCCAACTCCATATATTCACTTTCGGGGAGGAAAAAATCATACAGAAGGATTCATCGCGTTTTACGATACGGAGCCACCGCCAAGCCCTAATCTTCCTTGGGAGGGCTGATCTGGAGTCCGTTCGGGGCTCCGGAGAGGGGAATCCATCGCCATCGTCATCATCAACCATCCTCCATCACCAATTTCATGATGCTCACCGTCGTGCGTGAGTAATCTCATCGTAGGCTTGCTGGACGGTGATGGGTTGGATGAGATTTACCCTGTAATCGAGTTAGTTTTGTTAGGGTTTGATCCCTAGTATCCATTATGTTCTAAGATTGATGTTGCTATGACTTTGTTATGCTTAATGCTTGTCACTAGGGCCCGAGTGCCATGATTTTAGATCTGAACCTATTATGTTTTCATGAATATATGTGAGTTCTTGATCCTATCTTGCAAGTCAATAGTCACCTACTATGTGTTATGATCCGGCAACCCCGAAGTGACAATAATCGGGACCACTCCCGGTGATGACCGTAGTTTGAGGAGTTCATGTATTCACTAAGTGTTAATGCTTTGGTCTGGTACTCTATTAAAATGAGGCCTTAACATCCCTTAGTTTCCAATAGGACCCCGCTGCCACGGGAGGGTAGGACAAAAGATGTCATGCAAGTTCTTTTCCATAAGCACGTATGACTATATTCGGAATACATGCCTACATTACATTGATGAACTGGAGCTAGTTCTGTGTCACCCTATGTTATAACTGTTACATGAGAAATCGCATCCGACATAATTATCCATCATTGATCCATTGCCTACGAGCTTTTCAAATATTGATCTTTGCTTAGTTACTTTTCGGTTGCCACTGTTACGATTGCTATAAAAACTACTATTGTTACCTTTGCCACCATTACCGTTACTTCCATACTACTTTGCTACTAAATATTTTGCTGCAGATATTAAGTCTTTCAGGTGTGGTTGAATTGACAAATCAACTGCTAATACTTGAGAATATTCTTTGGCTTCCCTTGTGTCAAATCAATAAATTTGGGTGGAATACTCTACCCTCGAAAACTGTTGCGATCCCCTATACTTGTGGGTTATCAAGGGCAGCCTCGGGCGGCGGCGGTGAGGTTGAGGGCGGCGTCGAGCGGCGGCTATGAGGTCAAGGGCGTGCGCGATCGACGGCGGCGACAGAGTTGGGGGAACAGGGTGGAGAGGGGGAAAGGACTTAGCAAAATTTTGAGCCCGCACGGTGGTTAAGTCGACCTAGCAGTAGCGCTGGTTGAAAAAGGCGCTATAGCTAAGTTAGCTATTGCGGTCTCTAGCAAAACGCGCTACTGCTATAGCAAGTAGTTATTTTTTCATTTCTTTTTTTATCTTTACATTTTCTTTTTTTCATTTCTCTTTTCTCTACTTCTTTCATTTTCATTTACTTTTCTATTTCTTTTCCATTTTATTTTCTTTCTTAGCAGTAGCGCCCTACGCGGGAAACGCGCTGCTACAATGCACTTAGTGGTAGCGCGCTTTCTGCGGCATCGCTACTACTATTCCTAGCCTACCGCCGACACGATGGAAATTATAGTGGTAGCGTGTTTTTCTGCAGGCGCGCTACTACTATAACTATAGCTGTAGCGCTCTTTGTGGAAACGCGCTACTACCAACTAGCAGTAGCACCCTTTTTTAACCAGCGCTACTGCTATACCTCTGTGTATAAGGTTTTCCCTAGTAGTGTAAAAACCAGATTCAGTACCTTGTGAGCAATTCTATCTCCCGCATGATGCCCTCCATAAGCTTCAGAATGACATTTCCGTAGGATTCGTTCCTGTTCATGCTCAGATACACAACGTCTAATGCGGTTCATCCCAAAATTAATGTCTTAAATCATAGAAGATTTTTTCTTTGGTCGGTATGTAAAACTAGGTGGTATATATTTAGCTACAATGTAATATAGCATAGTCAGCATACCAAGCAGTATTATGAGAAACATTTATTGCAGCTAGTTGTTCATCAGGAAAGCTGTCATCAATAGGTAGAGGGTCATCAAGAATATTTTCTAACCTAGACAAGTTATCAGCTACGGGGTTCTCAGCTCCTTTTCTATCAGTAATATGTAAATCAAATTCTTGTAGTAGAAGAACCCACCTAATGAGTCTAGGTTTAGCATCTTTCTTTTTCATAAGATATTTTATAGCATCATGATCAGTGTGAACAATTACTTTGGAATCAACAATATAAGATCTGAATTTGTCACAAGCAAACACGACTGCTAAAAATTCTTTTTCAGTAGGTAGCATAATTTTTTGGGAACCGTCTAGGGTTTTGCTAGCATAATGAATAACATTTATTTTCTTATCTACTCTTTGTCCTATAACAGCACCAGCAGAATAATCACTAGCATCACACATAATTTCAAAAGGCAAGTTCCAATCAGGTGGTTGAATAGTAGGTGCAAAAGTTAAGGCGTTCTTAAGTGTTTCAAAGGCTTCTACACCATCGTCATCAAAAACAAATGGAACATCCTTGTAAAAGATTTGTAAGAGGCCTAGAAATTTTAGAGAAGTCTTTAATAAACCTCCTATAGAAACCAGGATGAACAAGGAAACTACGAATACCTTTAATATCTTTAGGACATGGCATTTTCTCAATTGCATCAACTTTAGCTTTATCCACCTCAATACTTCGTTCAGAAATTTTATGCTCCAAGACAATACCTTTATTAACCATAAAGTGGCACTTCTGCCAATCCAAGACAAGATTAGTTTGCTCACATCTCTGCAGAACTCGATCAAGGTTGCTTAAGCAATCATCAAATTCATCCATGAAAACCTCAACAATATTTTCACAAAAATCAGAGAATATAGCAGTCATACATCTTTGAAAGCTAGAAGGTGCATTGCATAAACCAAAGGGCATACATCTATAAGCACAAGTTCCAAAAGGGCAAGTAAAGGTGGTTTTCTCTTGATCAGGTTGTGAAACAGGTATTTGAAAAAACCCAGAATATCCATCAAGAAAGCAAAAGTGTGTGTTCTTAGATAGTCTTTCTAGCATTTGATCAATAAAAGGCCGAGGGTAATGATCTTTTCTATTTTCTTTATTCAATTTTCTAAAATAAATTACCATTCTATATCCAATAACATTTCTTTGTGGAATAAGTTCATTTTTATCATTAGGAACAACAGTAATACCTCCCTTCTTAGAGACACAATGAACGGGACTTACCCATCTACTATCAGCTATGGGATAGATTATACCTACTTCCAGAAGGTTTAGTATTTCAGTTCTTACCACTTCTTTCATCTTAGGATTCAAAGGTCGTTGATGATCAACAACGGGTTTAGCATCAGGTTCCATATAAATCTTATGCTGACAGAGAGTGGAACTAATGCCCTTAAGATCATCAAGAGTATATCCAATAGCAGCATGGTGCTTCTTCAGAATTTTCAATAATCTTTCTTCTTCATGTTCTAAAAGGTTAGCACTAATAATAACAGGATATATCTTTTTCTCATCAATATAAGCATATTTCAAAGTGTCAGGCAATTGTTTTAATTCAAACACCGGGTCACCTTTAGGTGGAGGAGGACCTCCTAGAGTTTCAATAGGCAAATTGTGTTTGAGCAGAGGTCGTTGTTTGAAGAGATTTTTATCTATTTCATTTCTTTCATGCATATGCATATTATTTTCATGGTCTAGAAAATATTGTTCTAATGGATCAGTAGGAGGCACAACAATAGAAGCAAGACCAATTATTTCATCCTTACTAGATAATTCTTTATTATGAGGTTGTCTACTAACCTTGGAGAAATTAAACTCATGAGACTCATCACCAAAGCTAACACCGACAATTTGTTTCTCAAGATCTATTTTAGCATTAACGGTGTTCGAGGAAGGTCTACCAAAGATAATGTGACAAAAATCGTCTTGTGGGGAACCAAGGAATAGAAAATCAGTAGGGTATTTTGTTGTCCCACACAAGACTTCAACATCTCTAAAAATCCCAAGTGGTGGCATGGTGTCTCTGTTAGCAAGTTTAAAAGTAACATCTATGTCTTTTATTTCAGCTAGTGATATGTCATTCATAATTTCTTGGTATAAGGTAAAAGGAAGAGCACTAACGCTAGCACCCAAATCACATAAACCATGGTAACAATGATCCCCTATTTTCATTGAGATAACATGCATGCCAACATCATGTCTATGTTTATCTTTATCATCGGGTTTGGCAATTCTAGCAGCTTCATCACAAAAGTAAATAACATGCCCATCAATATTTTCTACCAGGAGATCTTTAACCATAGGAACAGTAGGTTCTACTTTAATTTGCTCAGAAGGTTTAGGTCCTTTAATATTACTTTTGTGAACTATAGTTGAAACCTTAACATGCTATTTTATCCAACACAGGGAAATGTGTTTTTTCAATATAAGCAGTAGGCACAACTGGGTCAACATTGTAAATAATAGTTTCATCTTTAATTATGACCGGTTCTTTAATTTCTTCTTTAATAGGGGGTGATATTTAAACCACTTCTCCTTGGGGAGATCAAGATGAGTAGCAAACGATTCACAAAAGGAGGCTACTATCTCAGAGTCAAGTCCATATTTAGTGTTAAACTTGTGAAAATCATTGGTATTCTAAAGTATTTAACACAATCAAACTCAAGCTTAATACCTGACTCTTTACCTTCGTCGAGTTCCCAATCTTGAGAGTTGTGTTTAATTCTTGCTGAAAGATCCCACCTGAATTCAATAGTCTACTTCATAAAAGAACCAGTACAAGAAGTATCAAGCATGGATCGATCAACATGAGAAAACCGAGCATAAAAATTCTGAATGATAATTTCTCTAGAGAGCTCCTGATTGGGGTATGAAGATAACATTACTTAAGCCTCCCCCAAGCTAGAGCGATACTTTCTCCTTCACGAGGCCAAAAATTATATATATAATTCTGATCACGATGAACTAGATGCATAGGATATTTTTTTGGTGAAATTCCAATTTCAATCGATTCTAGTTCCAAGATCCAATATAATCGCATAGCCTATACCATGTCAATGCTTTTTCCCTTCAAAGATAAAGGAAAAAACCTTCTTATTAGCTTCATATCCGGGAAAACCTGCAAGCTTAAATAATCCATCAATTTCATCCACATAGATCAAGTGCATATCAGGATGTTCAGTTCCATCTCCTGCATAGGGTTTAGCTAGCAGTTGCTCTATCATACCCGAAGAAATTTCATAACCAATATTTTCAGTAGGTGCAGTAGGTTGAGGAGCAACTAATTGTGCCTTCGGTCGAGGTGAAGATACCCCGAACAAACCCCTCAAAGCATGATTTTCCATAGTAACAAGTGACAATAAATTTCAGCACGTAGTAACATTTTTTCCTTACCAATTTCCACTTACCAAGACTGCTTCACTCCCCGGAAACGGCACCAGAAAATAGTCTTGATGACCCACAAGTATAGAAGATCAATCATAGTCCTTTCGATAAGTAAGAGTGTCGAACCAACGAGGAGCAGAAGGAAATGACAAGTGGTTTTCAGCAAGGTATTTTCTGCAAGCACTAAAATAGTCGGTAACAGGTAGTTTGATAGCAAGATAATTTGAAACGGACAAGTAACGGTAACGGTATATAAAGTGCAGCAAGGTAGCCCAATCCTTTTGTGGCAAAGGACAGGCCAAAATGGTCTCTTATAATAAGCAAAGCGTTCTTGAGGGTACACAGGCAAAGCGTTCTTGCTATGTCGCGCTACCTACCACTTGCTTATCAAGCCTCCCAAATTGCCATGAACCTCTAACCTTTGTCACCCTTCCTAGCAAACCGTTGCTTGGCTATGTTACCGCTTTGCTCAGCCCCCTCTTATAGCGTTGCTAGTTGCAGGTGAAGATTAAGTTTGTTCCTTGTTGGAACATGGATATTATGAACTCTGTTGGGATATCACAATATCTCTTATTTAATTAATGCATCTATATACTTGGTAAAGGGTGGAAGGCTCGGCCTTATGCCTGGTGTTTTGTTCCACTCTTGCCGCCCTAGTTTCCGTCATACCGGTGTTATGTTCCTTGATTTTGCGTTCCTTACGCGGTTGGGTGATTTATGGGACCCCCTTGACAGTTCGCTTTGAATAAAACTCCTCCAGCAAGGCCCAACCTTGGTTTTACCATTTGATACCACCTATCCCCTTTTCCCTTGGGTTCTGCAGACTCAAGGGTCATATTTATTTCAACCCCCCGGGCCAGTGCTCCTTCGAGTGTTGGTCCGAACTGAGCTGCCTGCGGGGCCACCTTGGGGAAACTTGAGGTCTGGTTTTACTCGTAGCTAGTCTCATTCGGTGTTGCCCTGAGAATGAGATATGTGCAGCTCCTATCGGGATTTGTCGGCACATCGGGCGGCTTTGCTGGTTTTGTTTTACCATCATCGAAATGTCTTGTAACGGGATTCCGAGACTGATCGGGTCTTCCCGGGAGAAGGAATATCCTTCGTTGACCGTGAGAGCTTATAATGGGCTAACTTGGGACACCCCTGCAGGGTTTTATCTTTCGAAAGCCATGCCCGCGGTTATGTGGCAGATGGGAATTTGTTAATGTCCAGTTGTAGAGAACTTGACACTCGACTTAATTAAAACGCATCAACCGCGTGTGTAGCCGTGATGGTCTCTTTTCGGCGGAGTCCGGGAAGTGAACACGGTTTCTGGGTTATGTTTGACGTAAGTAGGAGTTCAAGATCACTTCTTGATCATTGCTAGTTCACGACCGTTCCGTTGCTTCTCTTCTCGCTCTTATTTGCGTAAGTTAGCCACCATATATGCTTAGTGCTTGCTGCAGCTCCACCTCATTACCACATTCTTTCCTATAAGCTTAAATAGTCTTGATCTCGCGGGTGTTAGATTGCTGAGTCCTCGTGACTCACAGATTCTACCAAAACAGTTGCAGGTGCCGACGAGGCCAGTGTAGGTGACGCAACTGAGCTCAAGTGGGAGCTCGAGGAAGATCTTGTTCGTTGTGTTGTTTCTTTTCTTATTGATCAGTAGTGGTGCCCAGTTGGGACGATCGGGGATCGAGCAGTTGGGTTGTCTTCTTTTCTTTTGGTTCCGTAGTCGGACCTATGTGTGTTCTCTGATTGATGTATTGTGTGAAGTGGCGATTGTAAGCCAACTCTTTATCCCATTCTTGTTCATTACATGGGATTGTGTGAAGATGACCCTTCTTGCGACAAAACCACAATGCAATTATGCCTCTAAGTCGTGCCTCGACACGTGGGAGATATAGCCGCATCGTGGGCGTTACAAGTTGGTAACAGAGCCATCCCCGACTTAGGAGTGTTGGGGATCGTAGCAGAATTTTAAAATTTTCTACGCATCACCAAGATCAATCTATGGAGTTATCTAGCAACGAGAGAGAGGAGTGCATCTACATACCCTTGTAGATCGCGAGCGGAAGCGTTCAAGTGAACGGGGTTGATGGAGTCGTACTCGTCGTGATCCAAATCACCGATGACCGAGTGCCGAACGGACGGCACCTCCGCGTTCAACACACGTACGGAGCAGCGACGTCTCCTCCTTCTTGATCCAGCAAGGGGAAAGGAGAGGTTGATGGAGATCCAGCAGCACGACGGCGTGGTGGTGGAACTAGCAGGATCCCGGCAGGGCTTCGCCAAGCGCAAGCGGGAGGGAGAGGGAGGCGCCAGGGGCTGTGGTGCGGCTGCCCTCCCTCCCCCCACTATATATAGGGACCCTGGGGGGGCGCCGGCCCTGGGAGATGCAATCTCCAAGGGGGGCGGCGGCCAAGGGGTGGTTGCCCCCCAAGCCAAGTGGGGGGCGCCCCCACCCCTAGGGTTTCCAACCCTAGGCGCAGGGGAGGCCCAAGGGGCGGGGGCGCACCAGCCCACCAGGGGCTGGTTCCCCTCCCACTTCAGCCCATGGGGCCCTCCGGGATAGGTGGCCCCACCCGGTGGACCCCCAGGACCCTTCCGGTGGTCCCGGTACAATACCGGTGACCCCTGAAACTTTCCCGGTGGCCGAAACTGGACTTCCTATATATAATTCTTCACCTCCAGACCACTCCGGAACTCCTCGTGACGTCCGGGATCTCATCCGGGACTCCGAACAACTTTCGGGTTACCGCATACTAATATCTCTACAACCCTAGCGTCACCGAACCTTAAGTGTGTAGACCCTACGGGTTCGGGAGACATGCAGACATGACCGAGACGACTCTCCGGTCAATAACCAACAGCGGGATCTGGATACCCATGTTGGCTCCCACACGTTCCACGATGATCTCATCGGATGAACCACGATGTCGAGGATTCAATCAATCCCGTATACAATTCCCTTTGTCAATCGGTACGTTACTTGCCCGAGATTCGATCGTCGGTATCCCAATACCTCGTTCAATCTCGTTACCGGCAATTCACTTTACTCGTACCATAATGCATGATCCCGTGACCAACCACTTGGTCACTTTGAGCTCATTATGATGATGCATTACCAAGTGGGCCCAGAGATACCTCTCCATCATACGGAGTGACAAATCCCAGTCTCGATCCGTGTCAACCCAACAGACACTTTCAGAGATACCTGTAGTGTACCTTTATAGTCACCCAGTTACGTTGTGACGTTTGGTACACCCAAAGCACTCCTACGGCATCCGGGAGTTACACGACCTCATGGTCTAAGGAAATGATACTTGACATTGGAAAAGCTCTAGCAAACGAACTACACGATCTTTGTGCTATGCTTAGGATTGGGTCTTGTCCATCACATCATTCTCCTAATGATGTGATCCCGTTATCAATGACATCCAATGTCCATAGTCAGGAAACCATGACTATCTGTTGATCAACGAGCTAGTCAACTAGAGGCTCACTAGGGACATGTCGTGGTCTATGTATTCACACATGTATTACGATTTCCGGATAACACAATTATAGCATGAACAATAGACAATTATCATGAACAAGGAAATATAATAATAACCATTTTATTATTGCCTCTAGGGCATATTTTCAACAGTCTCCCACTTGCACTAGAGTCAATAATCTAGTTACATTGTGATGAATCGAACACCCATAGAGTTCTGGTGTTCATCATGTTTTGCTCTAGGGAGAGGTTTAGTCAACGGATCTGCTACATTCAGGTCCATATGTACTTTACAAATATCTATGTCTCCATTTTGAACATTTTCACGAATGGAGTTGAAGCGACGCTTGATATGCCTGGTCTTCCTGTGAAACCTGGGCTCCTTAGCAAGGGCAATAGCTCTAGTGTTGTCACAAAAGAGAGTCATCAGGCCTGACGCATTGGGAATCACCCCTAGGTCGGTAATGAACTCTTTATCCAGATTGCTTCTTGTGCTGCCTCTGAGGCCGCCATGTACTCCGCTTCACATGTAGATCCCGCCACGACGCTTTGCTTGCAACTGCACCAGCTTACTGCCCCACCATTCAAAATATACACGTATCCGGTTTGTGACTTAGAGTCATCCAGATCTGTGTCGAAGCTAGCATCGACGTAACCCTTTACGATGAGCTCTTCGTCACCTCCATAAACGAGAAACATATCCTTAGTCCTTTTCAGGTACTTCAGGATATTCTTGACCGCTGTCCAGTGTTCCATGCCGGGATTACATTGGTACCTTCCTACCAAACTTACGGCAAGGTTTACATCAGGTCTGGTACACAACATGGCATACATAATAGACCCTATGGCCGAGGCATAGGGGACGACACTCATATTTTCTCTATCTTCTGCCGTGGTCGGGCATTGAGCCGTGCTCAATTGCACACCTTGCAATACAGGCAAGAACCCCTTCTTGGACTGGTCCATATTGAACTTCTTCAATATCTTGTCAAGGTACGTACTCTGTGAAAGACCAATAAGGCGTCTCGATCTATCTCTATAGATCTTGATGCCTAATATATAAGCAGCTTCTCCAAGGTCCTTCATTGAAAGACACTTATTCAAATAGGCCTTTATACTTTCCAAGAATTCTATATCATTTCCCATCAACAGTATGTCATCCACATATAATATGAGAAATGCTACAGAGCTCCCACTCACTTTCTTGTAAACACAGGCTTCTCCATAAGTCTGTGTAAACCCAAACGCTTTGATCATCTCATCAAATCGAATGTTCCAACTCCGAGATGCTTGCACCAGCCCATAGATTGAGCGCTGGAGCTTGCATACTTTGTCAGCATTCTTAGGATCGACAAAACCTTCCGGCTGCATCATATACAATTCTTCCTTAAGAAAGCCGTTAAGGAATGCCGTTTTGACGTCCATTTGCCATATCTCATAATCATAGAATGCGGCAATTGCTAACATGATTCGGACGGACTTCAGCTTCGCTACGGGTGAGAAAGTCTCATCGTAGTCAACCCCTTGAACTTGTCGATAACCCTTAGCGACAAGTCGAGCCTTATAGATGGTCACATTACCATCCGCGTCTGTCTTCTTCTTAAAGATCCATTTATATTCTATGGCTCGCCGATCATCGGGCAAGCCAGTCAAAGTCCATACTTCGTTTTCATACATGGATCCTATCTCGGATTTCATGGCTTCTAGCCATTTGTCGGAATCTGGGCCCGCCATTGCTTCTTCATAGTTCGAAGGTTCACCGTTGTCTAACAACATGATTTCCAAGACAGGGTTGCCGTACCACTCTAGCGCGGAACGTGTCCTTGTGGACCTACGAAGTTCAGTAGGAGCTTGATCTAATGTACCTTGATCATCATCATCATTAATTTCCTCTCTAGTCGGTGCATGCACCACAGGAATATTTTCCTGAGCTGCGCTACTTTCCGGTTCAAGAGGTAGTACTTCATCAAGTTCCACTTTCCTCCCACTTATTTCTTTCGAGAGAAACTCTTTCTCCAGAAAGGACCCGTTCTTGGCAACAAAGATCTTGCCTTCGGATCTGAGGTAGAAGGTATACCCAATGGTTTCCTTAGGGTATCCTATGAAGACGCATTTCTCCGACTTGGGTTCGAGCTTTTCAGGTTGAAGTTTCTTGACATAAGCATCGCATCCCCAAACTTTTAGAAATGACAGCTTAGATTTCTTCCCAAACCATAATTCATACGGTGTCGTCTCAACAGATTTAGACGGTGCCCTATTTAAAGTGAATGCGGCAGTCTCTAAAGCATAGCCCCAAAATGAGAACGGTAGATCGGTAAGAGACATCATAGATCGCACCATATCCAATAGAGTGCGATTACGACGTTCGGACACACCGTTACGCTGAGGTGTTCCAGGCGGCGTGAGTTGTGAAACGATTCCACATTTCCTTAAGTGCGTACCAAATTCGTGACTTAAATATTCTCCCCCACGATCTGATCGTAAGAACTTTATCTTTCGGTCACGTTGATTCTCCACCTCATTCTGAAATTCCTTGAACTTTTCAAAGGTCTCGGACTTGTGTTTCATCAAGTAGACATCCCCATATCTACTCAAGTCATCAGTGAGAGTGAGAACATAACGATAGCCACCGCGAGCCTCAACACTCATTGGACCGCACACATCAGTATGTATGATTTCCAATAAGTTGGTTGCTCGCTCCATTGTTCCGGAGAACGGAGTCTTGGTCATTTTGCCCATGAGGCATGGTTCGCATGTGTCAAATGATTCATAATCGAGAGACTCTAAAAGTCCATCAGCATGGAGCTTCTTCATGCGCTTGACACCAATGTGACCAAGGCGGCAGTGCCACAAGTATGTGGGACTATCGTTATCAACTTTACATCTTTTGGTATTCACACTATGAATATGTGTAACATCACGCTCGAGATTCATTAAGAATAAACCATTAACCAGCGGGGCATGACCATAAAACATATCTCTCATATAAATAGAACAACCATTATTCTCGGATTTAAATGAGTAGCCATCTCGCATTAAACGAGATCCTGATACAATGTTCATGCTCAAAGCTGGCACTAAATAACAATTATTGAGGTTTAAAACTAATCCCGTAGGTAAATGTAGAGGTAGCGTGCCGACGGCGATCACATCGACCTTGGAACCATTCCCGACGCGCATCGTCACCTCGTCCTTCGTCAGTCTCCGCTTATTCCGCAGCTCCTGTTTTGAGTTACAAATATGAGCAACCGCACCGGTATCAAATACCCAGGAGCTACTACGAGTACTGGTAAGGTACACATCAATTACATGTATATCACATATACCTTTGGTGTTGCCGGCCTTCTTGTCCGCTAAGTATTTGGGGCAGTTCCGCTTCCAGTGACCACTTCCCTTGCAATAAAGCACTCAGTCTCAGGCTTGGGTCCATTCTTTGGCTTCTTCCCGGCAACTGGCTTACCGGGCGCGGCAACTCCCTTGCCGTCCTTCTTGAAGTTCTTCTTACCCTTGCCTTTCTTGAACTTAGTGGTTTTATTCACCATCAACACTTGATGTTCCTTTTTGATCTCCACCTCTGCTGATTTCAGCATTGAATATACCTCAGGAATGGTCTTTTCCATCCCCTGCATATTGAAGTTCATCACAAAGCTCTTGTAGCTCGGTGGAAGCGACTGAAGGATTCTGTCAATGACCGCGTCATCCGGGAGATTATCTCCCAGCTGAGTCAAGCGGTTGTGCAACCCAGACATTTTGAGTATGTGCTCACTGACAGAACTGTTTTCCTCCATCTTACAACTGAAGAACTTGTCAGAGACTTCATATCTCTCGACCTGGGCATGAGCTTGGAAAACCATTTTCAGCTCTTCGAACATCTCATATGCTCCGTGTTGCTCAAAACGCTTTTGGAGCCCCGGTTCTAAGCTGTAAAGCATGCCGCACTGAACGAGGGAGTAATCATCAGCACGTGACTGCCAAGCGTTCATAACGTCTTGGTTCTCTGGGATGGGTGCATCACCTAGCGGTGCTTCTAGGACATAATCTTTCTTGGCAGCTATGAGGATGATCCTCAGGTTCCGGACCCAGTCCGTATAGTTGCTGCCATAATCTTTCAGCTTGGTTTTCTCTAGGAACACGTTGAAGTTGAGGGCAACGTGGGCCATTTGATCTACAAGACATATTGTAAAGATTTTAGACTAAGTTCATGATAATTAAGTTCATCTAATCAAATTATTCAATGAACTCCCACTCAGATAGACATCCCTCTAGTCATCTAAGTGAAACATGATCCGAGTCAACTAGGCCGTGTCTAATCATCACGTGAGACGGACTAGTCAACATCGGTGAACATCTTCATGTTGATCGTATCTTCTATACGACTCATGCTCGACCTTTCGGTCTTCCGTGTTCCGAGGCCATCTCTGTACATGCTAGGCTCGTCAAGTCAACCTAAGTGTATTGCGTGTGTAAATCTGGCTTACACCCGTTGTATTCGAACGTTAGAATCTATCACACCCGATCATCACGTGGTGCTTCGAAACAACGAACCTTCGCAACGGTGCATAGTTAGGGGGAACACTTTCTTGAAATTATTATAAGGGATCATCTTATTTACTACCGTCGTACTAAGCAAATAAGAAGTAAAACATGATAAACATCACATGCAATCAAATAGTGACATGATATGGCCAATATCATTTTGCTCCTTTTGATCTCCATCTTCGGGGCGCCATGATCATCTTCGTCACCGGCATGACACCATGATCTCCATCATCGTGTCTTCATGAAGTTTTCACGCCAACGATTACTTATACTTCTACGACTAACGTGTTTAGCAATAAAGTAAAGTAATTTACATGGCGTTATTCAATGACACGCAGGTCATACAAAAAATAAAGACAACTCCTATGGCTCCTGCCGGTTGTCATACTCATCGACATGCAAGTCGTGATTCCTATTACAAGAACATGATCAATCTCATACATCACATATATCATTCATCACATCTCCTGGCCATATCACATCACAAGGCATATGCTGCAAAAACAAGTTAGACGTCCTCTAATTGTTGTTGCATGTTTTTACGTGGCTTCTATAGGTTTCTAGCAAGAATGTTTCTTACCTACGCAAAAACCACAACGTGATATGCCAATTACTATTTACCCTTCATAAGGACCCTTTTCATCGAATCCGATCCGACTAAAGTGGGAGAGACAGACACCCGCTAGCCACCTTATGCAACTAGTGCATGTCAGTCGGTGGAACCTGTCTCACGTAAGCGTACGTGTAAGGTCGGTCCGGGCCGCTTCATCCCACGATACCGCCGAATCAAGATAAGACTAGTAGCGGCAAGTAAATTGACATGATCTACGCCCACAACAATCTTGTGTTCTACTCGTGCATAGTAACTACGCATAGACCTAGCTCATGATGCCACTGTTGGGGATCGTAGCAGAATTTTAAAATTTTCTACGCATCACCAAGATCAATCTATGGAGTTATCTAGCAATGAGAGAGAGGAGTGCATCTACATACCCTTGTAGATCGCGAGCGGAAGCGTTCAAGTGAACGGTGTTGATGGAGTCGTACTCGTCATGATCCAAATCACCGATGACCGCGCGCCGAACGGACGGCACCTCCGCGTTCAACACACGTACGGAGCAGCGACGTCTCCTCCTTCTTGATCCAGCAAGGGGAAAGGAGAGGTTGATGGAGATCCGTTAACATATTATTGTGCACCATGCCATGCCTCATTAAACCGGACATGCATCATACTTGATTGTGCATCATGCCATGTGTATGTGGTGGTTGTTTACTATGTTGTTTGTTTCTTTCCGGGTTGCTTCTCTCGTTAGCTTCAGTTTCTTTCCGGAGTTGTGAGGATTCGTTCAACTCCATCTGTTTGTCTTCTTCATGGACTCGTTCTTCTTCCTAGCGGGATCTCAGGCAAGATGACCATACCCTCGAAATCACTTCTATCTTTGCTTGCTAGTTGTTCGCTCTATTGCTATGTCGCGCTACCTACCACTTGCTTATCAAGCCTCCCAAATTGCCATGAACCTCTAACCTTTGTCACCCTTCCTAGCAAACCGTTGCTTGGCTTTGTTACCGCTTTGCTCAGCCCCCTCTTATAGCGTTGCTAGTTGCAGGTGAAGATTAAGTTTATTCCTTGTTGGAACATGGATATTATGAACTCTCTTGGGATATCACAATATCTCTTATTTAATTAATGCATCTATATACTTGGTAAAGGGTGAAAGGCTCGGCCTTATGCCTGGTGTTTTGTTCCACTCTTGCCGCCCTAGTTTCCGTCATACCGGTGTTATGTTCCTTGATTTTGCGTTCCTTACGCGGTTGGGTGATTTATGGGACCCCCTTGACAGTTCACTTTGAATAAAACTCCTCCAGCAAGGCCTAACCTTGGTTTTACCATTTGATACCACCTATCCCCGTTTCCCTTGGGTTCTGCAGACTCAAGGGTCATCTTTATTTTAACCCCCCCGGGCCAGTGCTCCTTCGAGTGTTGGTCCGAACTGAGCTGCCTGCGGGGCCACCTTGGGGAAACTTGAGGTCTGGTTTTACTCGTAGCTAGTCTCATCCGGTGTTGCCCTGAGAACGAGATATGTGCAGCTCCTATCGGGATTTGTCGGCACATCGGGGCACGATCTCTCACCGTCTATTCTTTCCTAGCTCCAGTCTTTACAGCTTCAGGCCTATTCGCATGCTACGTGGGCTAGTGATCCTTCTGATCGCCGTTCACTTTCTGCTTATTGTGTTTTTCTTGGCGGTTCTCTCATTGCCTGGAAGACGAAGAAACAGATTGCAGTTTCCCGTTCGAGTGCTGAGGCTGAGTTGCGAGCCATGGCTCTTTTGACGGCAGAGGTGACTTGGTTACGGTGGTTACTTCAGGATTTTGGTGTTTCTGTCACTACACCGACTCTGCTCTTATCTGACAGTACAGGTGCTATTAGCCTTGCACGCGATCCTGTGAAGCATGAGCTCACCAAGCATATTGGTGTTGATACTTTCTATGTGCGCGCTGGTGTGCAGGATCAGGTTATTGCTCTTCAGTATGTGCCTTCCGAGTTACAGTTGGCGGATTTCCTGACGAAGGCCCAGACTAGAGCACAACATGGCTTTTATCTCTCCAAACTCAGTGTTGTTCATCCACCATGAGTTTGAGGGGGGGTGTTAGAGTTATAATATAAGTCATGTACCCCTTTGTATTTATCCCGTTGTATAAGGGGTTTCCTGCATATGTTCCACACATGTACATGTATATATATCGGCCTATGGCCTCATGGGAATACAAGTTGCATATTTCCTAATCGATACTGGCACACAAGGACCTTCTGATGCACGATCATGTATTGGATTTGGTAACAAATGCAACCAAGCATGAGACGGGAGGTGGTCGGATGTAGTAAAAGGAGCTTGTATGGTGGTACTGTTATTATGAACGAGATAATGAAAAACGTGAAGGAAGTCTACACCGGGATCGGCAAAACAAAATCAACGAAGATAGCAGTCATACATCTTTAACAACATCTCCACCACCAATTCGCGCGCAGACTGCTATCCCGGCGAAGCCAGCAGAGCCGAGGCCTACTTGGTTCATCTTTGCACCTTTTCAAGCATGGAGGGAGTACTATTCAACGTGGGCGTGCTCTATTTTTGGCCTGATTTGATTTTAAAATATTAATCCAGTCTTTTTCACAGCTATATGGCTGTGATTCTCTGGCTTGTGTCCGTGTCATAATGTCGTCGTGCGGTTTGTGTCGTCTGCATTTTGACGAGCAATATCCGAAGAGTTTCATCAAGTTTAAAGAAAGGTATAGGAGTAGTTTTCAAATATAGGAGTATAAGAAAAATCTCACTTCTTGTTAAAAAATGAAAAAAAAAAGATAATCTTGTAAACCGCAGCTAGCTCACCAACCGTACGTTGCATGCAAATGGCTTGTTTGAACGTCCAGCTCAATCTGCATAATACACGACGTCCAGGGACTGTATTCCATCCATATACGCACCCCAGCTGTACTCTCTCTAGACGTAGGAATATTTTCTAGATTCTAGACTAGATTCAGATAGGTATCCCAATATTCAAACTTCTCTATCTCTAACGTACATTGCCATGCATCCAGCCGGAGCTCTATATATAGTTGGGCATCCTCTCCACGATTATCCCATCCTCCTCTCCAGCCCGTCCCTTCCCCTCACGCACACGATGGCGCTCTCCAAGCACACCGTCGCCCTGCTCTTTGCCCTGCTGGCCATCGCCGCGACGCTGCAGCCGTCTGACGCGAGGCCCCGGTCCGCCGCCGCAAACCGAGAAGAAGCCAAAGCCACCACCACGGCCGATGGAGGCTCCCCGTCTCTTCCCAGCCTGCCACTGCCTCAGATCCCCGGTATGCCCAGCCTACCACCAATATTCCGCTCCCTTTTCCCGCCGCCGCCCCAGATCCCCGGCCTGCCTCCGCTCTTTGGGCCGCTCCCAGGTGCACCGCCATCCCAAGGGTTGCCTCAGATCCCCGGCATGCCACACATCCCACTCCCCACTCGTTCGCCAAGCCCGCCGCCGCCGAAGGAGTGCCTGACGCCTTTGACGGCCATGATACCGTGCATGGACTACCTCACCAACATCACTGTCTTCTCGCCGCCGGCTGCGTGCTGCGATGGACTCAAGTCGGTCGTCAGCAGCGCCCCGATCTGCCTGTGCCACGGCCTGAACAACAATGGCGGCATGAGCAAGCTGTTCCCCAAGCCCATCGATCCCATCCGCATGCTCATCCTTCCGGCTAGGTGCGGCGCCATGATACCCTTCCAGACGATCTTCTCGTGTGGCAGTAAGTTGCACCAACTCTTGCTGTCTTTTGTTCTTTGTTTTCTTATATATGCTTCTTTGAAGGAGAATGATTAACTTGTGATGATCTGACAGCCCAACCATTGCCGCCGCTGACGCCTCCTGCCATGTCTCCGGCGCCTCCTGCTGCTGCTTCTCCCGCGCCATCACCATCACCATCACCTTGAGGTGATCTTGATTTCTCATATATGCGTTCAACAACAGCCTTAGATTATTTCTGTACTAGTATTATGTTCAGCCTCTGACATCATTTTCGATTTCGCGTTTTTGTGTTGCAGAATCACCCTAGAGTGGCAAAAGGATTGATGCATGGACGAAGATGGTTTCGTCAGGATTAGATATATGTTTATCCGGATATATAGAGTCAAATTGTCGCTTTAGTTGGTTTTGCTTAGGTACAGAGAAAAACATCGATCGGCTAGCGTTTAGGGGTTCAGAGGTACGTCATAAGTAGTTCCTAGTGCTACTTAGTTACATTATTAGTAGAGTCGTCATGTAATCGATATTGGATAATATATAAAACTAGATGCATATTATGTTATTGCTGCCCATAATCGTGTTGTTTGCGTGATGGCCCAGAGTTACTGCTGGGTTGATGTGATCCACTGTATATGCGTGCATGTTTGGTTCTGTTCATACACGAAAGTCTTTGGATCGTACTACAAAGGAAACGAGACAATTATTTTGACCAACTCCCCAAGTTATCAAGAGCAAAAGCATATGTGACCTTATTCTATAAATATAAACATATGTGACCGCTCGATTGGTCAGCCGATCGACCGAACACTGAGGCTTCTCCGTTTTGTGGTTTGAAAGTTGAAACTGTGGACGCCGATAGCATGAGATGCACTTGGAATGGTCATGTCGATGGATTGCACGAGCATGCTGGTTCTGTTCTCGATTAGTTAGTGGACCGGGCGGACACTGAAGCTTCTCCGCTTCTTGGCTTGACATGAGATGCACCCGGAATGGTTCATGTGGACGGAACAGAAGATATGGCAGCAGCTCCAAGACAACGCCATGGCAAAGAAGGCAGAAGCAGAGCAATTTCGGAAAGAATGGAGCAAAGCAGAGGAGGGAGCAGCTTCAGAAAGAACAGATCAAAGCAAAGGAGGGAGCAACTTCTAGAAAGTACAGAGCAAAAGCAGAGGAGGGAGCACATTCAGCAAGAACAGAGAAACGCACAAGAACAGAGCACATTCTTGCCTTTAGGAACAAAAATACCGTACATAAAGGCAAGAAATAAGCGGCGGACTACTACATTAGGGGTTCAGGTAAGCGGCATTTTATTATATACCGAAATTCAAGGTAAATGTGACCTTCATTCTTTCTTTAACAGCCATTTGCCGATACAAAGTTCCAGTTCACATCTTCAGATGTTTTTTCCGTCCCAGTAGCTCGCGTTCGGTTAGACAGATAAAAGACTTTCGTGATGTAGGCCACAACAAAATACTGAGAGAGGCATTCATAATCTGTCACAGTTCTGCCTGCAGCACAATGGTATACATGCTTGTTAGACAGGTCCAGTAAACTGAAGGTATCCTCATGCTTATTATGCAAAACACGGTGCTAGTTATTATTGGAAAAGGATAACATATGACAGATTTGGGGAGATTTTGAGCGAAGGGTTAGTTCACCCGGAATGGTAGAAGGTAGCTAACGATTGTTTTCGCTAGTATTATCGTCCAAAGCGCAAACCCCTCTTGACCCACTGGCTACAGAAAGACTAAGAAAAACAAAATCTCAACATAAAAAACAAAGAGGGAAAGAAGCTTTCGGCCAAAAGAAAATCCTGAAATCTAGGAAAATAATAAATGTATGGCTACCCGATTTATTTATTTATTCAGTTTTGCTAGAACTCATCTAGATGAGATATAATTTGGTCTCATTCACCTTTTATAGCCATTGAATGTGATGCTATAAGATGCGTGTGTGCTGACGTGGGTTGTATCTGTTCTTGTTTTTAATTAAGGTGAATGAGACTAAATTATATCTCATCTAGATGAGTTCTAGGTACTCCCTTATTTATTTTTGCCATGCTCTGGTGAATAAAACTATCGCATATTTTACCCAAAAAGGCTTTCGCCCCGCTTTATATATAAAGCCACGACCAGAGATACAAATCCGGATACAACACGCCACCACCCCACACAACACACACATCCAAGGCAAGATACAAGGGTGCCGATGCACCGCAACTCTATCCAATCGACCACCAAGCATACTATAAATGAGCCAAAAGGAACTACTTGGGGCCAACGAGGACCTCCCGAGACCTAGCCACCGAGAAGTGAAGCGGGACAGTGACGAAGCATGGACTCCAAGGCGGTGCCTTCAAGAAGGGCACGACACCGATAGTCGCCACCGCCCGATCCCGAGGATCAAGTTTTCACCCGGAGCAACGTGGAGAGAAGAGAACACCATGACGGAGCCTTCATGAAGGAAACGACGCCCGTGACCGCCGCCACCGTCGGCCGTAGAAGCCCGGGCAAGTTATGCACTTTGGTGTTAACCCTCCGCCAAACCACCATGCTACGCCAAACATCACCAACCATGCCACCCGCGTGACAATGGCTGCCCGACCGCATCCAAGACGCGCGCTCCGCCCACAAACACCGCGTCTCCTGCCACCAGGGCCGCCGCCCTGCATCCAAGCAACTCCGTGAACGCCCAAAGGCCTTGGCTTTGGACTGACTGGCGGCACCCGCCAATGGAGCAGCCAACAGCCGCCCTGCCTCGAACATCGCCAGAACCTTGCCAGAGGGCACACGGCCGAGGAAAGAGGGAGGAGGAGCGGACGCGTCCGGACCGGTGCACCCCCGCATCGGCGACGGGTAGCCCGACATCGGGGCCTCCCATCCCTCCTGAGAACTCCCCACCGGACACACCCCGTGTCGCCTCACCGTGCCGGCCGACGCGGCCTGACGCGAGGCCACAAACGACAGCCTACCCAAACATCGACAAGGAGCATGAAGCCACCCCTCACCCGTAGCCAAGAGCACTCACCGGAGAGCCATCCAGCGCCGCTCGCCATCGTCCAGGGGCCGGAACAGGGGAGGCTCGATTGGAGCTCGGCCAACACGCAACACCAGCACGCGCGCCCGTCGCGAGCCCGACCACCGCGCTGCACGCAGCAGCAGAAGCTCACGCGCCCGCCGGCGAGGCGCCGCGCGCCGCCCGCGCCCGCTGGACCGCCAGATCTGGCCGACCTCAGACCTCGCCGCCACCGCAGCCACGAGCGCGAGCCGCCCCGTGCAGCCCACCGCGCCGCCACCAAGCCCTCGCTACCCCGCCGACAGGGCCCGCCGCCGCGCCTCCGCAGCCCGCACCAGCGCGACGCACCGCCGTCCCGCGCCAATAGCCTCCGAGCGGGGTTAAGAAGAGCCCCGCCGCCACCGGCGGCGGCGGGCTTTCCCCGACAGCGTAGTCCGGCGGCGGCGAGGGAGGGAAGGGACGAGGGGAGGCCCGAAGCCGGTAGCAAGGATCCCCCCCCCCCCCCCCGGTCGCCACACGGGAGCGACGCGGGTAGGGGAGGGGAGCGTGGGTAGTACCTATCGCATATTTTTGGAAAAAAAATCATACTGTACATACGAATGCTAAAAATGCCATGCTTCTACAAAAGTTATGCTACAAGTACACCAAGTTCGGAATTAAAGAAAAAAGACATACTCAAATTTGCAAAACATTTTAATTGGCGTGACAAGAATTCTTTGGCAAATTCAAAGATTTACCATCACTATATAAATTCAAAGATTTTCCATGAAGAGAAGCTTAAAAATTTGCCATGTGACAAGTTTGAAAATTCATAGATTTGCTATGTGACAACGGTAAAAGTTCAAAGATTTGGTAAATTTATATATTATATTGTTGGGCAATATTGCAACTTCTTGTAAGAAAGAATTCTTTGGCAAAATTTCATAGATTATCGATGACTGTCTACATAACAAAAATTATTTGACAAATTTATATGTTCTTGGGCATTATTGCAATTTCTTATGACAAAAAATTCTTTGCCAAAATTCATATATTTGCCATTAGTGTCTACATACAAACAATTATTTATATATATTCTTAGGCAATACTGCAAATTCTAATGACAAAGAATTCTTTGGCAAAATTCATAGATTTCCCATGAATGTCTACATACAAAAAATCCTTTGACAAATTTATATATTCTTGAGAAAATCTAGACCTGACATGATTTAATGAACATTTGCCAAGCATGGCAAACATCTTATTGGAATCAAATTTGGCATTGATGTAAAACTTTCCATGAATTTAATCTGTTCTTTGAGAAAGGCAGAAATTTGCCAGGACAACAAATCTGATAGTATATAAAACATAATTTACCATGGTATGTTAAAAAACAAATTTTCCATGGTAACTCCAACAATTTTCTCTTGCCATGACAAAATGTACAATTATCTTGTTTGCATTTTTTGAACTACATAGCTAAAACCTCCAACAATTTTCTCTTGCCATGACAAAATGTACAATTCTCTTGTTTGCATTTTTTAAACAACATAGCTAAAACCTCTTGCTGGTTTTGTACAACACATCTGAGCATAGCACTGCACATCAATTCTTTTTTTTTGGGGGGGGGGGGGGGGGCTGCTCGTTTGGCGTGCACAAGTGCATAGTTTGGAAACATCAACAAGTCTTGTATCAATGCTAGGATTTTGGTGTCATAGGTAAGGTTTGTTATGCCTTGAACATTACTACACAAACCTCACATAGATATCTAAAAAGATTTACTGGATATCCCGGGTTGCACTATGCATGGCTTTTCCTCGCTCCATTGGATAGCAAAGTGCACTATGCATGGGTTTGTTCGATCTGTGCTACGAATCAAACGGCGTAGTTAACTTGATTTCCCAAGCTCTCGAGAGCATAAGCGTACGTATGTGAGTATGCCACTCTTTGGTTAATTATCCCCAACGGACAAATATATTTATCTAGATATATATAGTCAATTGTCACTATGCTTCTCCCGTTGTCCGTTTCTCGTGGCTTGAAAATTGTGGACGCCGCTGACATGAGATGAACTCGGAACGATTCCTGGGCTGGATATGTCAATGGGTTGCACATGAACTGATGAACCAAGGCGTCAGTGTCCCGGCATGTACCACAGCAGGGCTACTCTCCGTCGGGACAGAGCAGCATGTCCCACACGTACGCCCAACAGCTAGCCCAACCCTGCGTGTCGTCGCACAAATGCACTGCTCGCGTACGTACATAAAATGGAATTTGTAACTCGACGTGGCCTGGAGAAGTACGCCAAGGCCAGCAAGGCAGAAGCAGAGCAAATTCACAAAGAACAGAGCAAAGCAGAGGAGGGAGCAACTTGAGATAGAAGAACAGAGCAATGCAGAGGAGGGCGTTCGTGAAGGGCAGAGACGATATGCAGCCACACGATATGCAGGCAAAGCTTGGACCGATATATACATCAATAAAGGCAAGAAATAAGCGGTAGCTTACATTAGGGGTTCGGGCGGTCAGATACAAAAACTGTAAAAATATTTGGTTTCATCGACGAAGGCCACAACAACATTTTGGGAGGTGCATTCATAATCTGTCACTTTTCTGCGTGCACCACAACGGTACATGCTTGTTACACAGGTCCAGTAAACTGAGGATTCCGTCAAAATTATTATGCAAAACACCGTGCTAGTGAAAATGAAGATCAGGACTGTTTGGATGCACCTGCATATAGTTCTTGAAGGCAGACTCTGCTTCTGCTCTCTCCATCTCTCCTTCGGGGTAGCGTCTGAACACATAAATAACCTTGAGGCTTAACAGGTGCTCCAAGCCAACTGGTGTAGCGCCGCCCCAGTTACTCTTCCCGAACCCTAGTTCAAGCCAACTTAGTTTGGGCATAGCCCCTGCCCCAAAGGCCAAGTAGGCAGTAACATCATAATTTGATGTGCATTTAAAGTGCTCCAGAACCGGAAATGTTCCTGCGGAGAAAGTGACACAACTGTCTTCAGGGATGCTCCGCATACGTAAACTGAGGTGCACGAGAGAGGGCAGCTCTCCAAGAGCGTGAAACTCGTCGTCGGTGCACGTGTCAACATCCAGCTCTAGCTGGTAGAGGCATTGGAGGCCACAAATCCATTTGGGAACTCTAGGCATCCTAAGACGACCCAGCTCAAGTACCTTGATATGAGGAGAATGATCTGATAATGAGCCCAACATGTCGCTCGTATAAGAGGACCATCCCTTGATGTTGAGATATCTGAGGTCATGCAACAGCGCAATAGAACCTCCAACAGCTCGTTCTTGTTCAGAAGGGACGTCCCAGGATAACAGAACAAGAATCAGGCTCCTTAGATTGGTCAACTCACCGAGTCCCTCAATATCCTCCAATGAGCTGCACATCAGGTGAAACCCATGCAAAGTGTGCAATGACTTCATGTTCCTGATCCCTTTAGGCAGCTTGATCCGATGTGAAACCATCAAGTGGGATAAGCGGGGCAAGTGCACTATATCTGATGGGATTTCTGGCCCTAGATAGCAAGCTAAATCAAGTGTCTCCAAATGCACAAGCCCTTGCATTTTAGTAGGGAGTTTGATTTCTCCTTTATATGAAACTTTTAAATACCTCAGTTGGAACAATTGGCTAATATCAGTGAGATCAATTACTTTGTCGCCCCAACTATTGAAGAGAAGCACCCTGAGATACTTACAATGCAAAAGAGGGGGCATGTAGTTGCATTTCCCGAAAAGTGTAAGTGATCGAACTTTTGATAGGCTACATCGAATGCTCCCTGATGCTACGTCATTTGTTGCACCACCGTTAATGAAGTTCATGGATATACGACAAACCTTATATTTCCGACCATGATCTCTTGCCATGTCTTCATAATTGCATTCAACTCTTAGAAAATTATGCTCATTACACTTGCTTAATATCAAATCGAGCATCATATCATGTACTCTGCATGATAACAACTCACCGTCCTCCATACGTCCAGGCTGAATCAAGCTTCTATTGACAAGGTCATTAAAATAGCTCTTGGCAACAACCTCCACATTTTGCCCATGCAAATTACTGACAAATCCTTCAGCCAACCATTGTCGAACCAAATCATCCCTCTTGATCTCGCTATCTTCAGGATATATACCAAGGTGCAACAAACATGCACGGAGATGAAGAGGAAGGTGGATGTAGCTAAGGTTTAATATACTCTTAACCCCTTCCAATGTGGGATTTGCCGCAAGCTGGGCTCCAAGAGAATTCCTAATGCTCTCCCATTCATCCCTTAACCTTTCAGGACGACTAGCTAATAGGCTAGCTATAGTAATGATTGCAAGTGGGAGTCCCCCACACTTCTTCAAAATTTCAGCTGAGATTTCTTCAAATTGGGATGGATGATCATCTTCAGATCCATATACTCTCCGAGAAAATAACCTTTTTGAGTCTTGCTCGTCGAGGGGCTTCATTCTATAAATGCACCCAGGGCGACTGCGACATGCTCCAAAAGCCACATCTTCCACTCGTGTGGTCACTATTACTCCACTTCCATTACCATTTTCTGGAAAGGCGCGGCTGATAGTATTCCATGTTGATTGGTCCCACAAGTCATCAAGTACAATAAGGTACCTATAAATAGTTCCACATGTTATATAACATACAATTGGATATGATTATAAGTTGCAGATGAAAGCTTCAAAATATTCTATCTAACATGAACAACAAAAACAAAGAAAATTCAATTTATGAAAATCCACTATTTGCTCGCTAAATTAGCAAGCTCATATAACATTTCAAGACCGAATGACACCAAAAGATTGCATGGTGTGTTAAAACTCAACAAAAAAATGCTTAGCAACCAGAAAATATATGTCATTGGATTTTATCTTCTTTACTATTGGGAGATGGGGGTATATTATTATTCTTGTGAGAGGGAGATGAGAATAACCAACTTCAAATTTCTCCCAGATGCTTAAAATTCATGTTAGCATGTACGAGCAGTCGAGCACTATATATATGAGAGATGGATTCCATTTTATTCTTTGCTGATAGAAAGGAATTGATTTAGCCATATTTGAACACATTGGAACTGGACATGGAATTTACCATTTCAATTCTTGTGGTAGTCAAACACTACTAATGTCTAGGTTCTACTTTTCATTTTCTTGGCCTAATTCATAGCAGCTAAGCAAGATGAGTAGAATGAAATCTCTTTTTGGCAGTACCAACATTAGTACATTACATACTGATGCATTTTGAAAGATGTTTTTTATAATCGAATAAACTAAAAACTAAACTTATGCCTCTACAGTGCAGCAAAAAGCCTCCGTATGGTTAGAACAACCATGTGTGGTTCTCTCATTCTTGCAGGCCATGCAAGCAGCAAACATTTAAATGAACACTAATCAAATCAAAAAATTATTCGAATTTAACATAACTTGCACATGCAAAAGCACGACTGACTATTGAAGTAAACAGTACCTCCTATGTGTGAGATGTTTTCCAAGGTCATTTATGATGTCTTGCAGCTCACATGCCGGAGAAGACCTTTCCATTTGAAGGTTTAGTTGTACAGAAATACGATAGAGAAGTCCTGTCATAAATCCTGTCATATTAGGCCTTTGGGATACTGGAACAAAAACTGTGCAGTCATACTGTCCTCCGATCTCATCGTACACCTGTTTGGCAAGTGTAGTTTTACCCAGTCCTCCGAATCCCATAATGGACACCACCTTGAGCTTCTTTTCTCCAGTATTAGTCAACAAATCGATAAGCTCCTTCGTTGGGCCATCAGTACCCACAAGACCAGCTGCCTCCACATATATCGTCGACATCCGAGGATCAATAGTCGCAGAGCTAGAATTACAATTACATTCATCGATCTTGTACCTAGAAGAAGATGTTCAGTGAGGGAGTCACACTTGTTTGTTTCAGAAAGGATTGATCTTAACGTTTTCTTTTGGATAATAGAAAACTAGAGATTGGTTACAACATATACCATAGTTATGATGTCCTTTATACTATTATAATTTTGTGTGTGTGTAAATTGTTAACCCCTTTAATAACAAAATAACATATACAATGGGGACTTTGGAATTGCTGTGGAGAACATATTGAAACGTACCTGATGCGCCGATTATTTGCCTCTAGCGCAAGAACCTTGAGCTCCTCCATCCGGTCAGCGATCCTATGGCGTTGTCCCAACATCTTGAGATGTCGAGCAGTTTTGGTGATGAAGCCTAGCTTGGCATGACCGCCACCGAACTTGCGTAGGAAGTCATCGATGCAGTTTTCAATTTCGTAGGACATCTCCCTGACGTGGTCCCTCCAGTCTCTGGCCACCGGATCGAGCTCGTCCATGAGCTCCATCTTCTCCAGGGCGGCGTTCATGGCGCTGAGCTCCTTCTCCAGAAAGGACGCTTGCTTCTTCACCCCTTTCAGCTTGCTGTACTCTTCCCCTGCCAGGGCGGCGAGCTTGCCGAGCAGGGGCCTCATCACCCCTATCGTCGCGCTCACCGGCATCTTGACCCGAGTGGTGGCAAGTCGAACGGGCTGCAAGTGATTCAGGGCGACGCTGTGCTGGAGTGGTGTGGCGGCTAAGTCGAATGGGTGAGGTTTTCGGGGCAGGGTGGGTGGCTGCGCCGGATATCTGCGGGCCGAAGGAAGAGGGCAATGGCAAGAATTAGTAGGTAGCATAGTAATATAATAGTGATTTCGGGGTGACGAAACCGACGACTGATCAAGTCAAACACACTGGTACCGTCTTGTTTTCTCCTCGCTCTATCGGAGTGCACAATGTATGGATTTGTTCGATCTGTACGGTGCCAGACTGTCTTGGACATTCTTTGTACGCGTGTGTTATCTATGTCGAGGAAAACGATGTACATGCATAAAAAAATATCAGCTAGCGTTTAGGGGTTTAATTAGGACGGACGTCACATTATTTAAATTTTTTAACATAGTACAAATGCAAGCGCTCATACACTCACCCCTATGAACGCGCACACACATACCCTATCCCTATGAACACCTTCGAGAAACTGAGCCGGCATATCATCTTACTCGTCGTCGACGGGAACGTCTCCTCCCACTAAAAGTGCATCACCAAAAATCCTGAAATAAATTCAGGAATAATGCGAGCACCGATACTTGAACCCTGGTGGGCCACTATCACTTTAACCATCCAACCATAGATTGGTTTGCCACATTATTTAATCTTTCAATCGATAATGTATGCATCGATTGATGCATGCATAATTAGTAATCCATGTTACTGTTTTTACGGTGTTATTTGTGCTATATGCTCATATATACTCAATATGTTTTTGTTTATTCTTATCCCTTTAGTGGCCTGAAAATTGTGGACAGCGGTGACATTAGATCAACTCGAAACGATCATCACCAGCGCCTAGTTGATTCTCTTGTGAGGGAGAGGTCGATCGACTGCACATGAATGAACCACGCCCGTCTGGACAGAGCAGCATGTCATAGGTACGCCTAACCGCAAGTGCGGTTTGTGTAGGGTGGAATTTGTAACACGACGCGCCCAGAAGAATTGGCAGCGGCGCAAAGACCATGCCACGGCAAACAAGGCAGTAGCAGAGCAACTTCAAACCAACAGAGCAAAGCAATGCAGAGGAGGGAGCAACCACAGTGCAAAGCAGAGGAAGGCGTTCTTGAAGGGACAAGACGCTCAACTGGTGCACAAGATATGCAGGAAACGCTCTTATATTAGTTTACAGAGAGAGTATTTAGGAACGGAAGAAGTACATGCTTATTACACAGGTCTAGTAAACTAAGGATTCCGTCAAAATCATTATGCAAAACACCATGCTAGTTGGAGGATGATGCCCATGATGAGACTGTGAAGGGCTGGTGCTTACGTGAAAATGAAGATTGGATCACGCGCACCAACAAATTTGGTTGTTTCACACTCATTCACTTTGCAACCAAAACACATAAAAGATCAACATCAGATTCAAATGCGCGACCATAAACTAACTACTAGGTTAAAACTAAAAAGGTGTCGAGCAAAAAACATATAACCAAATCATAAGTAAAAGTGCAGATGACATACAAAGAGCAGCACGCCATATCTGACGGACAAATGTTATTGTTTCATTTCAAATTTGAAAACACTTACATGCATCTACAATGTTATCTAAAGATGTCACGTGCATTTGGAGTTCTAGACGAGCAGCTCTGTCTTGAGTCTTGACCTGCTAACATTCATCGCCTTCTCCATGTTGGGCATACAAAGAATTCGATGTAGACGACGAAGGGCACATTTTCACAAGCCATGTCAAACATGTTTGCAGCCAGCTTTTCGCTTTCTCCCATCCACTTCCGAGGAAAATCTGGTGAAGTTATACTATAGTTCATCATTGGATAGTAGTCTAAGACTGTGAGTAGCAGAATGGTGATGATATACAACAGCAAAAAGGAAAACCAAAACTGGCTCCAAAAAATCTGCAGTACCACAAGAGACAAGACTACAGTAAGTTCTCGATTCACGATTACAGCACAAGATTACGCAATTAAGTTCTGTAGACAGTTCCGTTTCGAAAAATAAAAAGTTCTGTAGACAGTTGAGTAAGCATTGCCAATTTAATTTGTTACTTCTCGATTCTCAAACAGAATTGACAGCCAATGTGCGTCTATGACTGAACTTAAAAACAAGACTGAAACTGCAGAAAAAAATGGTGAGCAGCTAGCAATTACCTGACGAACTGTGTCGTGACGACTTTTGCTGAATAGAACTTCCCTCCACCTCGGCTTGCCTGCAACTTTAGGCCACATTTTGGGTGATCACATGATACAAACACTTCAGAATCGAGGCAAGATTGAAGAAGCTTCTAGAGCCACCTCACGTACCAGTGAGGAGCTTCAGGAACGGCCTGCTTGGAGTCATCGAGCCCGGTGAAGCTTGGCCAGTTCCAAACCACTCTCGTCGTTCTCGTCCGCGCCGCTGCAGCTGCCGCCGTCCTATTTACTATTGTCCTCGCCGTCCTCCTGCAGCGCCCGCCACAACAGCCGGCAGCGATGTGAGACGCCTCCCCGTCCGCCGGAAGCACAAGAATGGCCGCAGCGGTTGCAGCACCACAACCGCCCCGCCACACGCCGGAACCTCCCGCCTCGAATCTGGCCGGTCTTGCGCCGAATTAGCCTCTTAGATCGCATGAGTGGCGACAAAAAGGAAGTGGTGTCATGTCATACGACCATATGTTTTTATCGTGGTATACTGCAGATGTGAAACCAAGGACGGTTTGGATGCAGCTGCGTACAGTTCCTGAAGGCAGACTCTGCTTCCTCCTTCGCTTCTTCGGGGCCGCGGATGATTACAAAGACAGAATTGAGGCTCAACAGGTGCTCCAAGCCAACTGGTGCAGAGCCGCCCCAGTTACTCTTGTCGAATTGTAGTTCAAGCCAACTTAGTTTGGGCATAGCCCCTGCCCCAAAGGCCAGGTACGCAGTAACATCATACTCTGATTTACATTCACATAACTCTAGAACTGGAAATGATCCCGCAGAGAAAATGACAGTGCTATCTTTAGGGATGCTCCACATATGTAAACGGAGGTGCACGAGAGAGGGCAGCTCTCCAAGAGCGTGCAACTCGTCAGTGCACGTGTCAACATTCAGCTCTAGCCGGCAGAGGCATTGGAGACCACAAATCCATTTGGGAACTCTAGGCATCCTAAGACCACCCAGCTCAAGTACCTTGATATGAGGAGAATGCTCTGATAATGAGCCCAACAGGTCACTCGTATGAGAGGAATCGCCACTGACACAGAGATGTCTGAGATCATGCAACATCCCAATAGAATGAGCCAAAGCAACCCATGCTGTAGTCCTTAAATGGTCTGGAAAAGACACTGAGAGCCCCAGACGTCTTAGATTGGTCAGCTCACCGAGTCCCTCGATATCCTCCAATGAGCTCTCATCCAGGTCGAACCGACCCAAAGTGTGCAATGATGTCATGTTCTTAATACCTTTAGGCAGCTGGGTCCCAAATGGAACTGTCAAGTGGGATAAGCGGAGCAAGTGAACTATATCTGATGGGATTTCTAACTCTCCGGAGCAATCTAATTCCAGTGTCCGCAGATGCACAAGCCCTTGCAATTGAGTAGGGAGTTCAATTTTCCTTTCAAGTGAGAATCCTCTAAATGAAATCTTTAAATGCCTCAGTTGGAACAATTGGCTAATAGCAGTGAGATCAATTGGTTTGGCACCCCAACTTTTAGAGAGAGCTATATCCGATGGGGTTTCTAACTCATTGCAATGTAATTCTAGTGTCTCCAAATGCACAAGGCCCTGTATTTTAGTAGGGAGTTTTATGTTTCCTTCAAATGAAACCTTTAAATACCTTAGTTGGAACAATTGGCTAACAACAGTGAGATCAATAGCTTTGTCACAAAAACTTTTAAAGAAAAACACCCTAAGATGCTTGAAATGCAAAAGAGGGGGCATGTACTTCGATTCCCCGAAAAGAGCAAGTGATCGAACTTGTGACAGGCTAGAATGATTGCTCCCTGATATTATCCCATCTGTTGCACCATCATTACTGAAATTCATCGATATACGACGGACCTTATATTTTCGGCCATGGTCTCGTGCTATGTCTTCAGAATTGCATTCAACTCTCAGAAAATTATGCTCTTCACACTTACTTAAGATCAAGTCGAGCATCATATCATGTACTCTGCATGATACCAACTCGCCATCCTCAGTACGCCCAGGCTGAATCAAGCTTCTATTGATAAGGTCATTAAAATAGCTCTTGGCAACAACCTCAGAATCTTGCCCATGCAATTTATTGACAAGTCCTTCGGCCGACCATTGTCGAACCAAATCATCCCTCTCGATCTCGCGGTCTTCTGGATATATACCAAGGTGAAGGAAACATGCCCGGAGATGAAGGGGAAGATGGATGTAGCTAAGGTTTAATATATTCTTCATCCCTTCCAGCGTGGGATTTGCCGCAAACTGGGTTCCAAGCGAATTCCTGATGCTCTTCCACTCATCCCTTAACTCTTCAGGATGACTAGCTAATAGGCTAGCAATAGTAATAATTGCAAGTGGGAGCCCACCACACTTCTTAAGAATTTCAGTTGAAATGTCTTCCAATTGGGATGGATGGTCCTCTTCACACCCATATACTCTATGGAGAAACAACTTTTTTGAGTCTTTCTCGCCAAGGGGCTTCATTCCATAAATGCACTCAGGGTGACCATAACATGCTCCATAAGCCACGCCTTCCACTCGTGTGGTTACTATTACTCTACACCCATTAGCATTTTCTGGAAAGGCGCGACTGATAGTGTTCCATGCTGACTGGTCCCACAAGTCGTCAACTACAATAAGGTACCTATAAATAGTATCCAAATGTTATATACATAAAGCTGGAAATGATTATAAGTGCACATGAAAGCTTCAAAATATTCTATATAATTAGAACAAAAAAATAATGCAAGATTCAAGCAAATCCCCTGTTCATTGGGATAAACTAGCAGCCTCATACTATAATATATCAAAACTAAATGATATCAAATGATTGCATGACCTGATAAAAGTCAAATAAATCTAAGTTAATATAGCTTTTTTTTGTAAAGGTGCGTTTGATAGTATTCCATGTTGAGTGATCCCACAAGTCATCATCAACAACAAGGTATATATATGCAGTTTCACATGTTATATACACACAGTTGAATATGGCTATAAGTTGCAGATGAAAGCTTCCCAATATTCTACTCCCTTCTATCCGAATTAATTGATGCAGCCTCAATAACATTATGGAGGACGCGTCAATTAATTTGGATCAAAGGAAGTATCAAACTCGACAACAAAACTAAGGAAAATTAGATTGAAGAAAATTTTATGAATGAAATAAACAGGTCTTATACACAGTTTAAAAAATTGGTTGAGTGAGATATTTTGAAGATGCTACTGTAGTTCAGTTAACCACCACTTCTTTATCTTGATATACTCTTTCACCAACTCACTATCTTTTTTCTTAACACCAACTCACCATCTCTTGTCTTACAATCTCTTTTGATATATATGTTTAATAACTGATTTTGTTGTTGATATATTGCTCTCCATATTAAATTTCTGTATCGATGGACATGACTATCTTTATCAGTGTACAAATATTCTTCATTGTAAGCCTTGCAATCTATCTTGTTCAGAAAGTTGGCTACTTTTACATGTTTGCCAATATCTAACATTTCATTTGTTAATTAACATAGTAGGTTTTAGATTTTTCTCTCTTACCTCATGACTTGTTCACGGCTTGGCAGATGTATGTGGCCTTCCGATATAACCATGCTTTTCTTGTTTGTAGTTCACGTTAGTGCTCATTACATTCAAATCAAGATCATCAGCTAATAGTAATTTTATGCAGTTCATCACAGTCTTCTAAGAGGAGGAACACACCATTCTCAAGGGAATCACATTATTTGACTTCTACTCTTGGGTTGTAATCCTAACTCGGCATCGAGGTAATTTCAAGCAATTCAATCTTTGCTCCAGTTCGTCCCTTCCTTTGTAGCACTTTTGCAGATCTTTCTAGAATGATCTCAAGATGCATCACTGCATTGCATTGAACCCTAAAACATCTATTATAATGTAATGAAGGATGTGCTTTGAATTGGTTATGTTAAATTCGCATGGCGTTATCATGAGTATATTGTAGACCAAATTTTTTCACTACATAGTGTTGATAGATGAAATTATAAATCTATGGTGTTGCTATATGTCATCATATTCCTCTTTATTTGAAGTTATTCGGTAAATATGGACGGGCGCGGCCACACACACATCTCCGTTCTAGTATTTTGATGGACATGGAATGGGCGCGCACTTGGAGTCACTTTTCATGCATTATGTAGGTTGCCAAAGAAAATTCATGTGAAGACATCTTCTTCTGAGGGTAAATATACACTTACCATGTACGAACACTGTGAAACACCTACTTTCATTTATTCCTTTTTGATAGTAAAGTAATTATTTAAGCCATATTTTTAAACAAACTGAAATTGGACTTGACATTTATGATTCAAATTCTTGTAGTAGTCGACAATCCAGTTTTGACTTTTGAATTCAAGGCCTAATCCATAGGAGACAAACATGATGACAGAATCCAGTGTCTCTTAGGCTGTAACATCATTGCATATTTTTGCATTTTAAGCGATGCCTTCTAATATCAAATGAACAGAAACTAAAACATATGCCTCTAATATGCACAAAAAATGCATCTGTATGATCAGGACAACCATGCATGTGTGATTCCCCCAACCCATGGAAGCCACAAGTATATAAATTGATTGATCAAATCAAACAATAACTCAAATTTAACATAACTTGCACATGCACTACGTTGCACGGATACTTGGATACGTATTGGATACGCGATACGGGAATACGCCCGATACGCCAATTTTCTGAAAACGTGGATACGGCGATACTTTTATATATAGATATTACATATATTAATTATTAAAAATATTAAAAACAAAATAGAGCTTCTAGGTCAAAGCATGCCTCATAGGATTATTTCCTTTGTTTTCTTGCACTTGGTCCACTTTCATTAATTTGCAGTGGGATTTTCCCGGGTTTGTTGTTCCAATCAGTGCATCGACTCTCTCTTGCTCACCTTTCAATTGAACAAGAACATTGAAAGTCATGTTTTGGCATGGACTCACGCCCATGTTGGGTATCTTCAAAAGGTGCGCATTTACTATTGAGGGGATTTCACGCCGAATGAGGAGTTTCAGGTATCCAAAAAGTATCGTAGAAGTATCCTAGGAGTATCAAACATTATTTTCTTTTTTTAGAATCAAAAAATCGAGGGATACTTACGGGATACGTATCGGGCTGTATCGGGGCAGTATCCGGCTGGATACGCGCACTTTCTGAAGTATCCGCGCAACGTAGCCCATGCAAAAGCATGCGTGAAGATTGAAGTAAATAATAATACCTTTTGTGTGTGAGATATTGCCTAAGGTCTTCAATGATGTCTTGCACCTCATATACCCGAGAAGACCGATTCATCCCAAGTTTTAGTTGTATACGATAGAGAAGCCCTGTCATGTTAGGTCTTTGGGATACCGAAACAAATGCTGTACATTCAAACTTCCCTCTGATCTCATCGTACACCTGTTTGGCTAGTGTAGTTTTACCCAATCCTCCGAATCCCAAAATGGACACCACTTTGAGCTTCTCCTCAGTATCTGTCAACAAATTGAGAAGCTCCTCACTTGGGCCTTCAATGCCCACAAGGCCAGCTTCCTCCACATATATCGTTGACATCCGAGGATCAATAGTCACAGAGCTAGAGTTAGGATTGCATTCATCAATCTTGTACCTAGAAGAAGATGTTTAGTGAGGGAGTCACGCTTCTGTCTTTCAGAAACAGTATTAGACAGAACCTTCAAATTGCTTCCAAGTTTATATTTGGATAATAGAAATCTACAGTTTGGTTACAACATATAGCATAATTCTGATGTCCTGTATGCTCTTATAATTCTCTGTGTGGTACAAATAACATGTAAATTATAAACCTTTTTTAATAACAAATGAACATATACCGTGAGGACTCTGTAATTGTTCTAAAAAACAGATTGAAATGTACCTGAGGCGTCGTTCATTTGCCTCTAGCGCAAGAGCCTTGAGCTCTTCCATCCGGTCAGAAATCCGATGGCGTTCTCCCAACATCTTCAGACGTCGGGCGGTCTTCTTGATGAAGCCTACCTTGGCATGACCACCTCCAAACTGACGCACGAAGTCGTCGATGCAATTATCCATGTCATAGGACATCTCCCGGACATGGTCTCTCCAGTCCCTAGCCACCGGATCGAGCTCATCCATGAGCTCCATCTTCTCAAGTGCGAAGTTCATCGCGCTGAGCTCCTTCTCGAGGAAGGACGCCTGCTTCTTCACCCCCTTGAGCTTGTTGTACTCGCCGCCAGCCAGCTCCGCGAGCTTGCCGAGGAGGGGCCTCATCACCCCAATCGTCACGCTCACGGCGGACATCTCGACCCCAGCGACGGCCGCTGCAGAGAGGTCGAACGGGCGAGCCGAGGTGTAGCTGGAGAGGTGGCAGGGACAGGGTGGGTGGCTGCGCCGGAGCTGGATGAACGTGTGTGGAGATGGACTAGGAGTAACGGGTGGTTGAGGAGGCAGCCGTTCCTGGCGGCTGGCCTAGGATAGTACTACTAGTGATTTGTGGGTGGCGCACCGACGACTGGACTGGAGCGAGTCAACCAAACACACTGCCTTTTTTCTTCCTCTCTCCTCACTCCTTTAACTCAACAGACGATGGGGCCTTGTGGGCACCAGAATGAAGAATACCGAGTCAGTGTTCCTGCAGCTGGACGGGAAGATGTGTAGTGGAAACAATCAGTCGGCACTCGCAAGTTGCAACAATCTGACAAACAAGTATACATCTCAAGGATAGCCCAGATCAACAGTGCATTGTGTATCAACTCTATCAGCAGCGACGTCCACTGCTGTTTTTACCATGACAGCACACAAATGTGCAGCCATGCGTATATACTCCATATGCAGGCCCGTGCTGACCAAGTAGTACATACTACGTGCTGATGAACTTCTCTTGTAGCAAATGCATTGGGCTAATACATACGCAGCCTTTTTTATCATGTGTAGTGTGGATAATCTTGGAAATGGTAGTACAGGTGGAAAGAACGACATCGCCGCCTTGCAGCGTCAGTGCCAAATATATTCGGATGGGTGCCATGGAGCATCTCTAACCGATCCCTTAACATGTGTGCCCTCGAAATTTGTCACGAAGTCGGACTGCAAAGCTGCCCAAGTGTTAATCAAGCCGCCAATGCCGGGCTGAACTCTTTAGCATTAGGGGTACGTACTTGATGGTGTGCAAATTGTCGCCAATCACATGGACCGCTAGGATGTAATCCTTGTTCCAAAAGTAGGTATCTGTCGACCTGTCATATTTCTCGCACCCCTCGAGTGTGGTTTTCTGTAGCTCAGGCTACATGGTATCCCTTATCTTTGCCATCCATTTATGCATCGCGATCCGTGCAAACGCATTTGTCTTCTTTGTTTCTCTCAAATGACACAACATATAAACTTCAAATTTTGCAGAACAACAATACATTCTAACTACAATCTGGGAAAAAACTTTCAGATTTTTTCATGCATTTTAAATACTTAAAATAATATTTTTAGTCAAACAAAATCTCATTTTGTATATTTATATCGGACTAAAAAATCTGAAAGTTTTTTCACACATTGATGTTCTAATGTTTGTTCGATCTGCAAAGTTTGAAGTTCATATGTTGTTTCGTTTTAGAGAAACAAAAAAGAGAAATCTGTTTGTTATAAGTTAGTTGGAGAGTACGGATCTCAAAGCAAGGCTGGAGGGTTGAGGATAAGAGGTCCCATGTAGCCTGAGCTACAAAGGAACTTTGTGTTCTCGCACTTCACGAGCTTGAAGCTCGGCGGGAAGACATGCGACATCACCTGATCTGAGAAGCTGGGAGGATACGTCGCCGCTAGGTTCCCGCGACCACGAATAGCGTCCCACTGTGACGTGTTTCATAGAAACCGTACTCCTTATCGTATTTGGAGTAAGCTAAGTCATCGGCTGCCGAGAAAGCATGCCAGGCCTGGGCTATGCTCCAGACCCACCTCCCCACGCTCAACATCAAGTCTATCACCGAGGACTCGCCGATCTCCTCTTACATGTCTTCAGTGTCATCGGTGGCACCTTCGAGGACATCGGTTAGATCTTCGATGTTAGCAACGAGATGGGTGGTGGGTGGGTCAAAAAATCCGACCCCTTCTAGGGACTCCCGGATCCGATCGTACACTAAGATCGAGTCGTCCGATGATTCGAGCTTTTGAAACAGATCAAAAACCTTGTTCAGAAGAAGTTTCTCACGTTCCTCCTGGTCCTGTCCCTGTGAAACGAGAGATTTAGGCAGTTCGGCACACCCAACCTGGGGCGCCCTGGTCATGTATTTATAGGGAGAATACAAGTACAGATCGATCTCAAAGGATCACAACTAAATATAGGTTTAAACGCAATCTATAGCTGGCTAGGATATATCTCTAGCTAACCTACTTGGCGTACAAGTTACAACAGAATCGGTAGTTTAACACCCCCCCCTCAATCACAACCGGATAAGTTGAGATTGTGTCTAAACAGCCGTAGTTGTTGTACTCCAATAGGTTTCGTCAAGCCATCCGCCAGTTGGTCTTGTGTAGGAATGAACCGAATCTCCAAAGCCTTGAGTGCAACTCGTTCTCGTACAAAATGAAAATCGACCTCAATGTTCTTAGTCCGTGCATGAAACACTGGATTAGCAGAGAGGTATGTGGCGCCAAGATTATCACACCAGAGAACAGGTGCACGTGCTTGATAGACTCCTAGTTCACCTAGCAAAGACTGTAGCCAGATGATCTCAGCTGTAGCATTAGCTAATGCCTTGTATTCTGCTTCAGTACTTGACCGTGCCACCGTGGCTTGCTTGCGGGAGCTCCATGACACAAGGTTGCTTCCATAAAAAACTACAAAGCCACTAGTAGATCTCCTGTCATCTGCAGAGCTTGCCCAATCAGCATCTGAAAATGCACTGATCAAGGACGAGGTGGACTTGCGAATACATAGTCTAGTGTGAGAAGAATGTCGCACATAACGAAGAATTCTCTTAACCGCTGTCTAGTGATCATCTGTAGGCTCATGCAAGAACTGACACACTTTGTTTACTACATAGGAGATATCTGGGCAAGTTAATGTGAGGTACTGCAATGCCCCAACCATACTGCAATATTTGGTGACGTCGTCAGAAGACAAAGGAGTACCCCCTTCACTCGAGAGCTTATCACTGACAGCCATGGGTGATGTAGCTGGTTTGCACTGTGTCATACCTGCTCTGTGGAGCAAATCAACTGTGTACTTCTTCTGAGACAAGACAAGATCCTCCCCTGATCGACGCACTTCAATACCCAAGAAGAAGTGGAGATCACCAAGATCCTTAAGGGGAAACTCAGTGTGAAGATCCTGAATAAGTTGAGTAACAGCTGACGGTGATGAGCTGGTGACAATAATGTCATCCACATAAACCAACATGAAAATAATAACACCACCAGAGTTGTATACAAACAGGGATGTGTCAGCACGGGATGGAGCAAACCCCAATTCGTGGAGACGTGAGCTGAGATGGGAGTACCAGGCACGGGGTGACTGCTTGAGACCATATATCGCCTTGTCCAGCTTGCAAACATGATGCGGAAAGCGTGAATCAACATACCCAGGTGGTTGACGCATGAACACTTCCTCTTTCAGAACGCCGTGCAAGAACGCATTCTGTACATCAAGTTGCCGAAGAATCCAGCCACGAGAAACTGCAAGAGACAAGACCAAGCAGATTGTAGCAGATTTAATAACCGGACTGAAGGTGTCCTCATAATCAACCCCGTAGCGTTGCTTGAAACCTTTAGCGGCCAACTGCGCCTTATGAAGCTCAACAGTACCGTCTACACGCTGTTTAACCCGGAAAACCCATTTGCAGTCAATGAGATTTCGTCCGGAAGCAGGAGGAACGAGATGCCACGTGCGATTTCGTTGAAGCGCCTGGAATTCTTCCTCCATCGCTGCGGCCCAAGCGGGATCAGCGAGAGCAGCAGAGACAGTTTTGGGCTCCTGTGCATGCGACAATGTGGCAGAAAAGCCACGCTTCTTCGGATCGTACGGCACCGTGCCATCCGTACGAACGTACGGCTTGTGGACCCCCGTGGAGGTGGCGCAGGCGCGTGAGGGGCGCCAACCGGGGCGGGCTGGACAAGTGGCCCATCACGGGTGGAGGAAGGCGCTGGCCCGCCAGGATCCAAAGCGGACGAAACCGCGTGGGGTTCCAATGAGGACCCCGCCGATGTGGACCCGCCGGGTGGCGCGTGCTCGATGGAGCGTCGAGGCTGCAGCCAATCATGGGAGACCGGATCATTGCGGGGATCCGGGCCGGTCGGCCTGTCAGCTGCAGCAGGCGAATCCTTGCCGGGATCCGCACCTGCGGGGTCAGCTATGGGAATGGGGACAGCAGACTCCGGATTTTCTGCGGCTAAGAGCATCTCCAGCCGTTGGCCCCCCAGGAGGCGCTAAAAATCGCCCCCTTGGGGCGCACCGGCGCTAAACCGCGTGCTGGGGGCGTGATGCCCCCAGTCGCGGCGCCCACGTTGTTTTGAAAATTTAAATTCCGGCACAAACACGGCGCAAATCCAACCAAACTTCGGCGAGTTCGTTCATATTTAAAATATTTTACAAAAAAGAAAAAAAGGGTACTAGGCTGCTCCTCGCCGTCTCCCTCGCCGCTCCTCGCTGCCCACCGCCCTTGCAGTTCTACATGCCGAGGAGGCTGTAGAACCGCGTGTAGTCGCCGCCGCCGTCGTCGTCGTCATCGTTGTCGCCTCCTCCGCCGCGGCCGCCATCCCTGCTGCAACCTTCCCGCGGTTGGCGCGGCGGGTTGGACAGTCTGGGGGCGTCCTCGTCGTCATCGCTATCAAGGATCACGACGCCGTGCTCGTCCTCGCGCCCACGTTTGCGGGCGGCTATCTCCTCCAGGGCCCGGCACTGCCGGACCATCTCGTTGCGGAGGTAGTCGTCCCGCGCCCACTATAGGGCCTCCTCGTCGAAGAAGCCGCGCCGGGCTATCTCCTCGTACCCCGCGGGGAGGCCGGGCTCTGGCTTCGGCCTGACGAGGATGAGGCGGCCGGAGGCGGGGGTGGAGTCGTCGATGCGGACCCCGGAGCTGCGGGTGCGATGGCTGACCGGCGTGTCCTGGGGCTCCGGCTTGACGAGGCAGAGGCAGGGAGAGCCGGTCGAGCGGCCGGACGAGGAGGACGCCCCCGGGTCCATGCGCCTCGGCGTCCATGAGCTCCCGCGTCGGCGAGAGAAGGACGGGGGAGCGGGGTACTCCAGCCTGGGCGTGTTGCCGCCCTCGATGTACTCGAGGACGGCCTCCAGCGTGCGGCCGGGCACGCCCCACCATCGGCGGCGGCCTTCGGAGTTGAGCCTCCCGGAGGGCAGGACGCCGTTGGTGGACTCGAGCTGCTCGGCGTGGCGGCGACGGAAGTAGGGCTCCCACAGTGGGCTGTCGGGGACGTACCGTGGGCCTTCCCTCGCCGCCCGCGGCAGGAAGGCGCGGATACGCGCGATCTCCGCACGCTGCGCCGCCCCGGTGGGCGATGGTGGCACCAGGACCCCGCCGGCGGAGATTCTCCATGCCCCGGGCACCCGCATGTCCGGCGGGACCGGGTACTCGGCCTCGAAGAGGAGCCGAGCTTCGTCCTCGTGAAGGTGGCAGCGGCCGAAGCCGTTCGCCGCCGCGCCGTCGCCTGGGAAGCGCTCGGCCATGCTTTGAACTGGAGACGGCGAGAGGAGAGGGAGGAAGGGGGAGAAATGGCGCGTCGGCGGTGGAGACTCTGTGCGTGTCACCGGCGCGCAGGGGGTCGGCTTATATAGGCGGAGGCGCCGCGTGTACGTGTGGCCGCCGCGTGTACGCGTGGCGGGCGAGGGGACGCGCGTCGTCCGGCCTTCACTTCGCCGCCCGTGAGGCATCAATGGAGGAGGCTGACCGGCGCGGCAGCACGCGTCAGCTTTGGCATTGATTCTCCGCGGGAAACGAGGCGATGAGGACGACGAAGCGGCGAGAAGAGAACGAGTCGCTGGCAAGGAGGGCCCGCAGATCTTTCGCGCCAAAAACGATTCGCCTGGTGCCCCCGAGCGCCCCCAGCGCGCCGGGTTCGGGTTGGGTCCGCCGGCGCCAATTTCGGCCCGAGCCGACGAAAACTGGGCCCTTGGGGCGCGACTGGGCTGATTTTTCGACGCCAGCGCGGCAAAAACGCCTAAGAAGGGTCTGTTGGGGACGCGGCTGGAGATGCTCTAACTCTTCCTGCACATGCAATGACGCAAGATTTTGCTGCAAAATAGGATTAGTCCAAACAGATACGGGTGAGGTAGTGCTGATTTCTGCATGTTGGTTATCCAAGTCCGTGCGTTCCATAGCCTCAGGAGAGACCACAAGGATCTGATTAAGGAGTTGGTCAGGTGTTTGTTTCGGTGTGTCATTTGAGAAGGGAAAAATATTTTCATCAAAGATGACATCTCTGGAAATATACACACGACCAGAGGAGACGTGGAGAATCCTTTGTGCATCATGCTATAGCCAAGGAAAACACATCTCTTTGAACGAAACTGAAGTTTGCGCTCATTATAGGGCCGAAGACATGGCCAGCATGCTGAGCCAAACGTGCGTAGAAAATTGTAGTCGGGTGCTTTCCCAAATAATCGTTCTAGAGGAGTAGTATTATTGATTGTATGAGTGGGAAGACGATTAATAAGAAAGCATGCGGTAAGAAATGCTTCATCCCAAAACCGAAGTGGCATGGAGGCATGTGCAAGGAGAGTGAGACCAACATCAACGACATGACGATGCTTGCGTTTAGCAGAACCATTTTGTTGGTGGATGTGAGGACATGACACGTGGTGTTCAATCCCAAGTTGATGGAAAAAGGAGTTGAGCTTCTCATACTCGCCACCCCAATCCGTTTGCATGCAAATGATCTTATGATTAAGTAATAGTTCAACATGGACTTGAAATTCAAGGAACACACGATAGACATCAGCACGGGACTTGAGACAATTAAGCCAAGTACATTCACTATAATCGACAATGAAGTTGACATAGTACTTGAAACCACCAAAAGAAGTGCACGCAGGCCCCCATACATCCGAGAAAACAAGCTTGAGAGGTTTGGAGGATGACCTATTCGATCTAGAAAAGGGAAGTTGATGACACTTTCCCTGTTGACAAGCATCACAAACAGGGATTTTATTTTTATTGGACTCGCGAAGAAACTCTAAATTTTGACGACGAAGTGCTTTGTCCACCACCGGAGAAGCTGGATGGCCTAGACGATGATGCCACCGTGCATGGGTATGCTTGACGGTGGAGAGAACTTGATGTGTCCTGCCATGACTACCGGAGATGGGGTAGAGGCCGCCATCAGTGCCCCCTCGAAGAAGAACCCTCTTCGAAGCCCGATCCTTGACAAGGAAAAAAGTAGGATGAATCTCAACACAAACATTGTTATCATTGGCAAGTTTATCGGTAGAAAGCCAACTTCGTGTGGATTGTGGGACATGAAGAACGTCATTAAGGATGAGAGGTCTATGTAAGGTGCGAATTTGAGACGTACCAATATGAGAAATCGGCATACCTGAACCATTCGCTGCATGGACTTGATCCTTGCCGGTGTAGCGCTCATGCATGGTGAGCTTGTCCAGATCACCGGTTATATGGTCGGTGGCGCCTGAGTCCAGATACCACGCTGGATCAAAGCCCTGACCGGTGGAGACGTTGCTGGCGGAGCGCTCCTTGCGGATGAAGGAGTGATCGAAGCGGCGATGGCAGTCAAAGACGTCGTGTCCAGCGCGCTTGCAAAGCTGGCAGATCGTCTCGCTCTTGCCCCCGGCGTGCCCAGGACTGGGAGTGTTGCAGGCGCGGCCGTGGTTGTGGCTGGAATCGCCACAGTTGTGGCTGTGGCCAGGAGAGTTGCATGTGCGGTTGCCACCGCCGCCGCCGCCTCCGCCATTGCGGCCGCGGTTTCCGCCAGAGTTGCGGCCGCGGTTGCCACCAGAGCCGCCGCTGCCGTTCCCGCCCCCAGGGTTGCGGCTAATGTTGTTCACCGAGGGGCCACCAGAGCCAGGGAGCTGGAAGATGGAATCGTTGTGTTGATGACGAATCTCGAAGTCCAGCAGGTGCGAGTAGAGGTCGTTGAGAGAGATCGCTTCTGCTCGAGTGGTGACAGAGGTCACAAGAGGATCATAGCTGGAGTCGAGGCCGGTGAGGAGGTAGATGATGATATCCTCCTCATCCAGCTGCTTGCCGACGGCTGCAAGGGCGTCGGTGAGGCCCTTCACCTTGGTGAAGTAATCCACCATGGACATCTCCTTCTTCTGGATGGTGGCGAGTTGACGACGAAGCTGCATCACATGCGCCCTAGACCGGGTCGCGTACGTCCGTTCCAGTGTGCTCCAGACCGCCGCCGAGGACGGCAGAAACAGCACCTGAAGGAGGGTGTTGTTGGAGAGCGTGGACAGGAGGAAGCTGAGGCAGTGCTGATCCCGGGTGACCCAAGCGAGATAGTCGGGGTTGGGGACCGGCGGAGCACCGTCAGCACCGGGAATCACCTTGTCAGGGGCCGGTTCAAAACCGTCGGCGATGGACATCCAATGAGCGCCACGCAACGCAGGAAGGATCCGGGCCTTTCAGAGAAGATGGGTGTCATGGGAGAGCTTGACGGTGACGAGGCCGGTGAGCGATGGTGATGGTGAGGTGGAGGCCATGACGCCAAGGGACTGGGCGGTTAGGGCGCCAGCGGTGAGAGACGTGAGGGCGGAACTAGTGGAGGCTATGGTGGTGGAGGAGGATTGGCTGGAAGTCGTCGACATCTCAGATTGAGAGAGGATGGGCTGATACCATGTGAAACGAGAGATTTAGGCAGTTCGGCACACCCAACCTGGGGCGCCCTGGTCATGTATTTATAGGGAGAATACAAGTACAGATCGATCTCAAAGGATCACAACTAAATACAGGTTTAAACACAATCTACAGCTGGCTAGGATATATCTCTAGCTAACCTACTTGGCGTACAAGTTACAAAGGTAGTTTAACAGTCCCAATGTTGGGATCGGGGGAGACGACTTTGAGGTCTTGACATCAACCTTGGAATATAGTCCAAATGTTCCCCCTGACCTTGATCCAAAATCACGACAAGGGGAAGCAACCTCGAGATCTGATCTGACATCGACCTCGGACTCTCACGCTCAGTCAAAGCCTGATCTGGCCTCTGGGCCATGGGGAGCGGCTTCCGGGTCTGATTTGGGATTGACCCCGGAAGAACATTCTCACGCTCGTCCTGAGCCTGATCTAACATTGGGTTCGGGTCAAGCGGCTCGTGCTGCTCCTTGACTTGGTGCGACACCAAGCTCTCGTGAAGAGTAGCGCGTCGTGGTATTGTCGAACCTGATGGTCCGGTCTGGAGTGAAAGACTCGACTTGGCCGAGATGACCATCCGAGTTGGTGATGAGGGTGACACCGTCGAAGACAAACATCTGTCCTGACGTAAAGATCTTGCTGGAACCGATCTACTCATTGATCTTAACTCGATCCGCGAGATCACCTAGCATGACCTGTATGGGCCATCGCTGACAGAGCTAGATCCAGAATATCTCAAGGTAGGTGATCCTAAGCTAGATGTCTTGGAATGTGGGGTAACAAGGACACATGGATTTTAAATCTCAAAAAAGGACATGGAGATTTTAGCCAGGTTCGGGCTCTCTGAGTTGATAATACCCTACATCCTGCTTGTGTTTATTGCATCGGAGTGAATACAAAGTACAAGTAAGGTACCATGAGATTGTAAAATGTGTTTCCTACGAGCCTGGCTCCTTGGTTTATATAGGTATTGGGGTCCTAGGGTTACAAGATCCTAGTCGATCGGCTACGTATGGGGAGTTATCATTCTCCACAAATCCAACGTCTTGGACTATACGTCAAGTCTTTTGGATCTTCCTTGTAGCTGTAAGTGAGAATGACTTGCTCACCATAATCATCTTTGTTAGCAGCCCTTTATACATAGCCAAATACTATATCTTTTGGTCCTCCATGTCCTTCAGTCTATCACACCTCCTAATTGCCTCAGTTCCTTATGAATCATCAATTCCTCCCTTCTCAACTTTCTTTACTTTAGTACCAAAGGATTCCTGACTTACCGTGTACTCAGCCTGTTCTTGGTCTTCTTGTTCTTTTGCATTAAGTTCAGTACCCTCAGTCCTCCTATTAATATCTTCGTCTTCCATCTGATTTTCATCTTCTAGATCTTCATCAAACTCTCCATCTAGAAAATTCTTGCCAGTTTGTGACCCACTAGCTTCTAATATGTCTAATTCAGACACAAGTCCAAGATTTTGCGACAAAACTCATGTTGTCTTTTCACTTCCCTTTCCAATGGACCATGTTGCTCATCCATCAGCTTTGATGAAGCTATATTCTTGATGTCGTTTTTTAGCAACAACCCCTTCCCGTTGGCGTTTCGGTCGGAAGGTAAACTGAAGGTAAGCATCACACTCTCCATATGTGTGCTCTATTGTAGCTTCCAAGAGGTGACATGATCTGCCGCCGCCTCTGGTGTTACCCAGTGATGGTGTCCTGGATAAGGGAGGGTGCTAACCACGTCAGCTCCCAGAAGACGTGGGCCGAGCCGTGGACCCCCAAATGACCAGCCATTGGGCCACATTCATCAGGCCCCCTAGGGGAATCAAGATGGAATCTTTCGATGACTTGGCGCATACTCCAAGGCATGAATGCAATCTTCAACACATTTATCTTCAAATATAACCGACCTATGTGTAACACTAGGTACCCCCGATATCTATATAAGCTGAGGGGTGTAGACCGTAGAGGCCAACCCATTCACCTAAGATCTCAAGGTAGATCAACCTGTACTCTGTACCCCCTTTATAAATACAATGCAAGCAGGACGTAGGGTGTTATCTCCTAGAGAGAGCCCAAACCTGGGTAAAATCTTGTGTCTCTGTTACCATAATGCCAAGGCTACCAGCTCGGGACCCCCTACCCGAGATCTGTCGGATTCGACTCTGTCATTGGTGGCCCATACAAGTCTCTCTGTGTAGGCGAAGCGGCTCGATGGCATCACCAGCTGATGGTTAGATCGGCACCGGCACAGCTTCTGCACCGAAACTCCTTCACTTCGGTTTAACCGAATCATCGAATAAGATTGAAGCTCCAACACCACATCGAGACATCGAGCTTGACGACTCAAACTCTGCAGTTATCTGCACCGAAATGATGCCATCCTCAAATAAAATGCACGTTGAGAAAGTAATACATTATCTGCACTAAAATGACGTTAAATTTATTCATAGAAGAGTATACGAATGCCCCTACACTTTCCACCTCCAAAGAATTCCGCTTGTGCAGTACGTCTTCCATGTTTCAAAAGAAGGAATTACAACAATTTTGCTTGTGTAGTACACAAAACACTATCAACAGTTGCAACAACAAAATTAGTATCATTAAATGCATGATAAAATTTATTTTCACGTTATACCTATCTACTACTCTCTATGTTAACAAATATAAGATGTTTTGGATATTTCAGAAAAATGTTAGAACATTTTATAGAAGTGAACGGAGGGAGTAGTACTGTATTTGTTGGTGGTTTTTTCTACGAATTTGGTTAAACTTTGCCGCATCATTTGACTTCAGACAAAACTTGTACGCCTACTTTTTGAGCAAAGAGGAAATATTATTCAACGTAGGCTTTGTTCTAATTTTGCTGTGTTGTAAATTTAATTTGATATTTTTCTCAACGCCCACTGCCCGCTGCATGCATAGCTTGGATTCTCCGACCTTTTCCTTTCCTTTCCCGTATCATCACGCCGTTGTGCGGTTTGTGTTTTCTGGGTTTTGGTGAACAATATCCGATGAGTTCCAAATTTAAAAGTATGGATAGTTTTCAAATAAAAAAATCTTATCCATCGCAGCTAGCTCACCAATAGAGTTATGCACCAACCGTATATAGCATGCAAATGGTTAGCTTGTTTGAACGTCCAGCTCTATCCGCATAAAGACGACACGTGCAAATGGTTAGCTGTATTGACGTAGGAATCTTTTCTAGATTCTCTATTCATATAGGTATGCAAAATATTCAAACTTCTTCTATCTCTAACGTACATTGCCAGCAAAGCGGGAGCTATAATATATAGCTGGGCATCCTCTCCTACCATCCACGCATCCTTCTCTCCGTCCCTTCCCCTCGAGCAAACAATGGCGCTCTCCAAGCACACCCTCGCCATGTTCTTTGCCCTGCTGGCCATCGCAGCGACGCTGCAGCCGTCCGATGCGAGGCTCCGGTCCGCCGCCGCAAACCAAGAAGAAGTCAAAGCCACCACCACGGCCGATGGAGACGCCCCGTCTCTTCCGAACCTGCCATTGCCTCAGATTCCCGGCGTGCCTAGCCTACCACCGCTATTCCGCTTCCTTTTCCCGCCACTCCCAGGTGCTCCTCCGTCTCAAATACCTCAGATCCCTGGCATGCCTAGCCTACCACCAATATTCCGCTCTCTCTTCCCGCCACTGCCCCAGATCCCTGCCTTGCCGCCGCTGTTCGGCCCACTCCCTGTTGCACCGCCGGCTCAAGGATTGCCTCAGACCCCCGGCATGCCACACTTCCCACCAAGCACCGGATCGCCTTCACCACCGCCACCAAAGGAGTGCCTGACACCATTGACGAGCATGATACCGTGCATGGACTACCTCACCAACATCACGGTGTTCTCGCCACCGGACGCGTGCTGCGACGGCCTCAAGTTGGTCGTCAACACTGCGCCGATATGCCTCTGCCACGGCATGAACAACAACGGCGGCATGAGCAAGCTCTTCCCCAAGCCCATAGATCCGATCCGCATGATCATCCTCCCGGTTAGGTGTGGCGCCATGATACCCATCCAGACGATTTTCTCCTGCGCCAGTAAGTTGCTAATCTTGTTTTGTGTGATTTTTTATTGGGAGTACCTAGAACTCATCTAAATGAGATATAATTTGGTCTCATTCACTTTGAAAATAAAAACAAATACAACCCATGTCAGCACACACGCATCTTATAGCATCACATCCAATGGCTATATCTCATCTAGATGAGTTCTAGCAAAACTGTTTTTTATTATATATATGCTTGCTTTGAAGTAGATTTATTAACTTGCATTGGTGATGATTTGACAGCCCAACCATTGCCACCGTTGACGCCTCCTGCCACGTCTCCAGCGCCTGCTGCTTCTCCCGCGCCATCACCATAGGAGCAAGAGGACGCACCGATCGCCAATGGTTTCATGAATATTATATATACATACCCGTGATTACTTGGATGTTTAGTGGATTCGTTTTAGTTAGGGTTTTTTAGGTACCAGAGAAAGATTTGAGGTTTTAGGGGCTCAGTTCGGACGTCATATGTAGCTCCTAGTGCTACTTAATTGCCATAAGTATAGGTATATGGAGTCATGCAAGATCTCCGTCACACGATGTAAACGTCAATGGATAATACTATACTAGATCGATGCATGCTTTGATTTTATTTGTGTGATTTTTTTTGTTTGATAAAAGAGAGCTTTCCTCTCCAATTTCCATTAAAAGAAATCATCAAGTCTTGAAACTACTACAGACGCGAGCAAAAGAAAAAGGCAATAACGATGCATGATCTACCATGGGGAGGAAATGCTATCCACCCCTCTCCCCCCACACAGCAGATCACCTAAGGTCCAAGCCTGAGAGAGACGACTCAAAACCAGCAACGAACATCAGACCCCAGGTTACGTACTTAATACAAGAGTAAAATGCATCAATTTTCAAAAAAAGAAGAAGAGTAAAATGCATCATAAATCCTAAAACTATTGGAGGTGTGTCAGTTTAGTCCTATAACTTCGAAACTGCATTTTTGGGTTCTAAAACTATTGAAGGTGTGTCAGTTTAGTCCTATAACTTCGAAATTGCAGTTTTGGCTCCTAAAACTATTGAAGGTGTGTCAGTTTAGTCCTATAACTTTGAAAGCGCGGTTTTGGGTTCTAAAACTATTGAAGGTGTGTCAGTTTAGTCCTATAACTTCGAAACTGCAGTTTTAAGCTCTAAAACTATTGAAGGGGCCGCCCCAGCGGCCGCGTCGCGGGAGGGGGATGTCGTCCTCCATGCCGACTGACTCAGGATCTCCCCCCGCGGCCGTGCCAAACATATCAGTGAGGCTGGCCTGCAGCTCATGACCACGTAGGTGGTGGGCGCACAGGTTGCAACACACACTGCGACGTGGAAGCGTATGAACCACTTTTGGGGAAGTAAACACATATAAAAGGCTCATTTAAAAAACTGCATCATAGATGCTGGCCATGCAAGCTTAGGACCTGAGATGAGCAAACTTTTAATGAGACTAAACTAACACACTTTCAATAGTTGTCATGAGCTACAGGCCAGCCTCACTGATACACATATCAGTGAGGCTGGCCTGCAGCTCATGACCCCTAGTCACGATACAAGGCTACATAGACACAAAGGACAGGGAAACATGCAGGGGGAGAGCCGATGAACATAGCATCCTAGAGTAGCACCTGAAGTCCATAAAAAAGTACAGTAGTCATCCCGTTGTCATTCTTCTGCTTCCCAACCGCCATCCATGAGCTGACATGAAGACCTCCCCTGCTACCCTCTCCACTTGATTCACACCGCCGTCATCATTCTACTTCTTTCGGAATTTGTTTGCAAAATGTTTCAATCATGTAGCCATTTCAGTAGGAGTAGGGCATTTCGGTGCCCAAGCTCATCTGCAGTCGGCTAGAAAAAAAATCGTAAAAAATTCGAAACAAATTCAAATTCCAAAAAATAATTATGTGGTAGACAATTTTATGCGTGAGGCCCGCTTCAAATTTCTAGTCATTTGGACATCTGAGCAGCTCTCAGCAAAAAAGACAAATCGAGGCAAAACAGTACATGAACAGCAAACATTTTTACAGAACTCCAATTTGTGTTTTTTGCTGAAAGCTCCTCATACATCCAAATGACTTGAGAATTAAAGCAGACCTCACGCATCAAATTGTCTACCGCACAAAAAAATTGGAATTTTTTGAATTTTTCTAGTATTTGTTTTTATTTTTTCCATCAGCGCAGGTGCAGATATGGATTTTCGTTTCAGTATCATATTAACAGGGAGGCAAGGGTCATCCACCTTGCTATTATCAAAGATCATTTTATTGCGAAGTTTCCACAATGTCCAGAATATGGCAGAAATACCCACCACTACTAGACCCTTTTCATCTTTATTAAATTTTTTGAACAAGGAATCAATATTATCAGGAACTTTATTTGTGTGATGGCCCAAAATAAACGCTGGGTTTGTCTGATTTTTTTTGAAAAAAGGAAATATATTAATATCGCGAAGATATCAATTACACCCAGCCTCTGGGGTTTATCTGATCTATATACGTGCATGTTTGCTGGCTCGTTTTGTACGTGAAAGCCTAGCTAGATCTGTATGCTAGCAGCTTAACTAAATCTGTGGCCGGTCATCAGGTTCTCCAAGTGCTATAGAAATCATGGATGCCACCAGCAAGACACAAAGGAAGATTTTCTTAACGAGTTTCCGGAGGTCAGACGCACACATTCCTACCATGTCTCTCCTCTCATCCCTATACCCCAGAATAATTGCTACACAATATAGAGCTGAACTCCATTAGTTGAACAACTTGCTCGATCATTACAGCAGAGGGACCCAAAGCATAGCAAGACAGGGAAAGGGAACCACTAGAGGGGTAAAGAGAGTGATGAGAAGGCAGGCAGCCACCCTACCTGACCTGGGCACGTCCTTCTTGCAGCCCCAGTTCCTCTTTGTCATCGAGGGTTTACCCTTATTTTTTTTTAAGAAAACGAGGATCAAGCACGGGAAGAGGAACATTGTTGACTGACCCCGACGGATGAAGCTTGCTTAATTTCCTTGAGTATGAAAATGCAACAGAAGCTCACATCCAAATTAAGGATATGAATATGTGATGTTCAAGTTCACGAAAAGGTGCCATAGCACCCGGGTGTCTAGGCACCCTTTTATCTGGTGCGTCCAGTATTTTAAAGATTCGTGCTGAAGCCTAGATAGCAGCAGCCCACTTGCAAATTAAGCAGGTGATTTTCATACTAGAATACCTAGCTAGGCTGCAGGAGACAGACCTACTCTGGCTGCATGTCACGCACAGCAGCGACGTAGCCATGCAAGGAGGTCAGGCCATGCTATACTGTCTATGTTTTTGTGTGCATGTGATGTACTAGTGAAAGGACAAGACATGAGGAGTGCATGCGGGAGTATCAGGACATTCAATATTTATTTACTAGTCTCCACCTGCACAACACACAACTCACCCGTGATAAAAATATACAAACCTGGAGAAATGTCAGAGAGAGAGAGAGCAGATTATAAGAGAGAATCTCGTTTGTCTTGCATGCAAAAGCTACAAGAGATAGTGTGTTGCATTGATTTCTGTATCTGAGTCAAACAGAAGTGTGTATTGCATGCATGTAGTCATGTGTGATAGGACGTAACGGTCAGGCCCTTTTTTCTCCATCGATGAACAGTGAGTATGCTGCCCAGGATCACATGCTTAGTGAAGCACTAGACGAGCTAATGAATTCCATTTCTACAGAGCGCGGCGCAGATCTCTATGTGCAAGATTCTGGACCGATGGTGGGATAAGAGGGTGGCTAGACACCCGGGTTCTAAAAAACCAGTCTCTCAAGTTAATTATATAATGCTTTGTGCTACAAAGTCAGTTATGGACTTACGGAAGGAGGTTCAGGTTCAGGTTCCAGGACAACAGCTGAATAACTGGTGGTATAATGGGGGGAAAAACTCGGCCTACTACAACATCCAAATAACTGGTCAGTTCTTTAAGATAAAACGCCAACAAAAGCTGTTCTAATTAAAGAGAGTAAGAAACAAGATGAACCATTCGGTTCCCAAAGCAAGCAACAATTCAAAAAAAAAAACTAGTGTAGTTCCATACTCTTGCACTAGAATTCGTCAGAGTAATAAATTTCTTTAGTAAGAACAGCTTTTGTTGGCCAAATGTCGAGAGAACAACACTTTTATTTACAAGTGCCGCATTTTGAGGCAATCAGCTACAAAATTAACAGTTCCTTACATTTAGCCACTAAAAATGTACCTTTAAGAAGGTTAATTGCCTCGCAATTTCGCAAACATCATCCAGAGTTCCAGACTCATGACATCGTGGTAGAAGAATACTAGTGACTAATACCAAAAATAAATGCAAACGTATCTCTCCAAGTATCCCAATCCAAATACATCCAAGTATTGAAGGCATGCCATGCATCATGCAATTGTTCATTCTTCTGCCAGCACAACATGCTATTGGAGAAATTTGCGTTCATGAATTGTCATGCTGGCAGTTGAGGATTGCCATGCTACTACAACAAAAAATGTGATCCTACATGTCCATGAATTGCCATGATACAACAAATAAAATGCCATGATACAACAAATAAAATGCCATGCTACAACAGAGAAAATGACATGCTCACCCGCAAAAAGAAGAAGAGAAAATGACATGCTACATCATAGAAAAAGGCCATGCTACAGCGTAAAAACTACTGTGGGGTTTGTTTTAGCTTTTGGTAAAGCGTCTCAAATGTCGTATTTGACAACGCGTCTCCATCTGTGGGGTTTGTGCTAGCTTTTGGTAAGGTGTCTCAACTCCCATAACATGTGAGCCAGCGCTATATATTGTATTGATGTGTTGAGAGGGATCTCGTGGTCGTTTATAGAAGTTGTTCAGTTGAACAACAAACCATCGAGAGACTACAGAGGGAGATCGAGATACATACGGGAGAGATAGAGAGATAAGGCTAAACAAGATTAAAAGAAAACAATCTCTCTAACTACCCTACACTTGAGGTACAAATCTGACCTCTAGTTGTTTGTTTGCAACTCGTTCTCTCACAAAATGAAAATATATCTCAATATGCTTTGTCCTGCCATGGAAAACTGGGTTAGCAGATAAATAAGTAGCACAAAGATTATCACACCAAAGACATGTGAGTTACATTTGTGGAACTTTAAGTTCTTTCAGCATAGACTGGACCCAAATAAACTCTACTATGGCATTTGGTAGTGATTTATATTCTGCTTGTGTACTTGATGACCTGGAAATGGTTGCATGTTTATTTGCACATCAAGATATTAGGTTTGGTCCATAGAATATGATAAACCCACGAGTAGACCTTCTATCATCCATGCAGTCAGCCCAATCCGCATCAGAAAATGCACTTACAAGAGTAGATGATGATTTGCTGAATGTGAGACCAATTGTCAGTGTATTCTTCACATACCTCAAAATCCTTTTGGTTGTTGTCCAATGAGCTGTAGTGGGTGCATGAATGAGGAGACCGAGCAGTTACCTGAACCACGGTCGAGCCACCTCCTGTTAAGCGGTGCTTCTGCTCGGGCCGTTGGTGGTGCCCACAGATGACTGGAACTTGAAGACCTAAGTGTTGTTTCAAATGAAAATTTTGCTTTGGCTTGCTCTCCAAGATTAGTGTTGGGCTGCCGAGCGAGTGCAGAGGTGTGGGCTACCAGATACACCCCTCTTTGTTCTTTATGACCAGGATCCCGAGACCATGCATCACTTGCTTTGTGGGCTGTTCATTCTCGTGGTAGGTGTGGCATGAGAACCTATTGTGGTGGGTGACGACTCGATGCCGAGCGCGAACAACAACTTCCTCGACTGGTGGGCGGCATCATACGCCATGGTTCATGTCGGGCAGCATCAAATCATAACCTCCATGATGGTCCTCATGGAATGCTGGCTTTGGAAGGCCCGAAATGCTTGTGTCTTTGAGGCCGATCAATCATCGATCTCTCGGCTTACCATGACCATTGGAGATGAAGCAAAGTCCTGGCCGGCCGCCGGAGCTCCTGGGCTAGATGCATTGCTGCCTGAGACGTAGCCTAGATTCACCGTGCAACCGTGTTGGTCGCTTTTGGGCGCATGATCAAGCCATTGCACTGTGTATGAGTGATTGATGCGCGAGATCAATGAAATGAATTTTTTAAAAGCCTATCAATAAAATGATACGCAAGTCCTTGCGTATTCAAGAAAGTAGATACATTATCAGCCGAAAAATAACCTGAATAGTATATGTACGTATGCCCTTGTACTTATCCAAAAAAAGTATGTCCTTGTACTTTCCCAAGAACTCCGGCCGCCGGTAGTGCTTTTCAACGTGGGCATGAATATGCAATTTGCAATTCAAATCGATCCATGTCGTGCGATTTGGGTTGTCTTTGTTTTGACAAGAAGTATTATATCCCATGAGTTCCAAGTTTAAAAAGAAATGGTGTTTTTTTAAAGAATGAATGGAAATAATAACCAGTTAAAAAATATTTCAAAGCAATACCAGTTTTAAAAAAGGAAAAAGGGAATCTTATCCACCTCAACGTCTGTAGAATGCAAATGGTCTCGTTTGAACCTCCAGCTCTATCTGCATAGAGAGGACGTCGTACAGGGACTCTGCTTAATCCATGCATACCCCAGCAGCTTCTTTCTTTTTTCTAGACGTAGCAGGAAATTGAAGGAAACCACAACCCAAACAGACCTCAATCTAGTTGGATAAAATTTTCAAATGGGTATGCAAATGTTTAAACTTATCTATCTCTAACGTGCCCTGCCGGCCGGCCGGAGCAGTATACATAGTTGGGCAAACACACGAATGCCATCCACCGATCCACGCATCCTCCCCTCACGCAAACAATGGCGCGCTCCAAGTACACCGTGGCCGTGCTCTTCGCCCTGCTGGCCATCGCGGCGACGCTGCAGCCGTCCGTGGCGAGGGTCCAGCCCACCGTCTCGAACCAAGAAGAAGCCACAGCCACCACCACCACCACGGCCGATGGGGGCTCGCCATCTCTTCCCGGCCTGCCGCTTCCTCAGATCCCCGGCATGCCTAGCCTACCACCGATATTCCGCTCCCTTTTCCCACCACTGCCCCAGATCCCCGGCTTGCCGCCGCTGTTCGGGCCGCTCCCTGGTGGTGCACCGGGAGCCCCTCCATCCCAGGCACTGCCTAGCCTCCCACACCTCCCACTTCCCACCGGCTCGCCAAGCCCGCCGCCGCCAAAGGAGTGCCTGACACCATTGACGAGCATGATACCGTGCATGGACTACCTCACCAACATCACTGTGTTCTCGCCACCGGACGCGTGCTGCGACGGCCTCAAGTTGGTCGTCAACACTGCGCCGATATGCCTCTGCCACGGCATGAACAACAACGGCAGCATGAGCAAGCTCTTCCCCAAGCCCATAGATCCGATCCGCATGATCATCCTCCCGGTTAGGTGTGGTGCCATGATACCCATCCAGACGATTTTCTCCTGCGCCAGTAAGTTGCTAACCTTGTTCTTTGTGCTTTCCTTTATATGTGCTGCTTGCTTTCAAGTAGATTGATTAACTTGCATTGGTGATGATTTGACAGCCCAACCCTTGCCGCCGTTGACGCCTCCTGCCACGACTCCGGCACCTCCTGCTGCTTCTCCCGCGCCATCACCATAGGAGCAAAAGGATGCACAGATCGCCGATGCTTTTGTCAGATTATATATCGTTTAAGTTGGTTTCGTTTAGGTAGGATCAGAGAATGATATCAGCTAGCGTTTAGGGGTTTAGGACGTCTCTCTTATGTAGCTCCTAGTGCTACTTAGTTATCATATAAGTATACAGTCATGTAAGATCTCCGTCACATGATGTAATCGTTGTCAATGGATAATTATAATACTAGATCGATGCATGCTTGGTGATTCATGTCGTTATTACTGTATTGTTTACTTTAGTGATGGCCCAGAATTAACGCTGGGTCGATCTGATCTATATGCCTGGGTGCTTGGCTGCTTGCTGGCTCCGTTGGAAGTTGGTACATGTATGACTCAACTTTTGCTACCTCTGTTATCCCGCAGCTCGTTTAAATCTGTCGCCATCAGGTTCTCTAAGTGCTATGATAATCATGCATGCCACCAGCTAGACACAAAACAAGATTTTTGTAAGAGTTTTCGGAGATCGGACGCACACATTCTTACCATGCCAAATTCCCTATACCCCAGAATTGATCAGTTACGTAGCCAAGAATTGCTGCACAACATATATAGTTGAACTCCTTTGCCACACAGATTTGGCACAAAGTCCTCTCAGCATGGGGCAAGGAGGATTGGGCACCAATGGCTCATCCCACGAACGACTTCAACTCCATGATCATCCTCGTGATGTGGGAAATTTGGACGCAAAGGAATGCCGTCGTATTTGACAATGCGTCTTCATCTGTGGGGTTTGTTCTTAGGCGGATCCTTGAGGAAGGAAAGTCTTGGCAGATGGCTAAGCTTTTCGTGTGGTTTAGGCGGGTCTCTGGCGAGTAGTCTCCTTTTGTATCTTGGGTGGCTGGTGATTCTGCCAAGTTGTAATGTAAACTTATGGATAGACGTCTCACCTCTTCTCCTATACAGATAATACACATGCTTGTGTGTATTCTAGAAAAAACATAGCTGAACTCAAATGGTTCTACGTGCTTGATCATGAGAGCACAGGAACCCAAAGCAGAACAAGAGAGGGAAAGAGCAGAGGGACCCAAAGCAGAGCAGGACAGGGAAAGGGAAAAAACTAGAGTGGTGAAGAGAGTAAGGCAGACAACCACCCTCCCTAACCTAGCAACGGCCTTCTTAGTCAACAACACCCATCGGCATCAATCAATGTAGAGCCTGGGGTTTTACCCTCATTTTCCAAAAGAAAACGAGGAACTAGAACGGAAAGAGGAACATCGTCAACTGACCCCAAAGGATGAAGTTTAGTTAATTTTCTTTGAATCGGAAAATGCAACAGAAGAGCACAAACAAATTGAGGATATGTATGTAATGATTTGTGCTACTACTATGCTTCCTAGAAGTTGTTGCACAATCAGTACGAGTTATGGACTCACGGTACGGGGATTCAGGTGCTAGGAACATGCATAAAAGAGCCCAATTCAAAACAATAACGACATGCTGAATGCCATTGCATATAAGCAACAGTTGAATAACTTAACTGGTGATTTGATGAAAAAAGAAACTCGGACTATTACAACATCCAAGTAACTTTTTTAAATAACCGCTCACTTCTTTAAGATAACAAACAGGACGAACCGAAAACGTGCAACAATCTGAACACAACACTACTACTTTCATGATTTTGAATGTGCTAGCATTGGTAAGACGACTAAATTTCTTTAAAATGAACACATTTCGTTGGACAAATGCTGAGAAAACTGCCCACTGAAACAAGTCTCGCTAACAAAGGAAAAATACAGTTCCAAAGATTTCGCCACTAAAAAGTGGCATAAAAGTCCCTCCCATCACAGCATCATGCCGAATTGCCGGGTTCCAGACTCATGACATCGTGGTTGAAGAAAACTAGTGACCAATTCCAAGAATAAAAACAAATGTATGTCTCCAAGCATCCCAATCCAAATGCATCCAAGTGGCAAACATCGTAGACTCTCCATATACTGCAATCATTCATTCTTTTGATTCCTCGCCATTGACACCACTATAGCTCCACCATCGTCCCCAACCCACAACGCCGCCGACCATGTCGTCACCGGATGCCGCCGCGGTACATGCAACTCCTCCGGACATACACATCGCGTTTTATGTGTTCAATGCAATGCCCAGGTAATTTTTTTTATTCTTTAACTTCTTTGTAGGCAAACGATGGATTCATCGTCGTATGATTAATATGAAAACAAGGACCTTAACGAATTCATATAGAGAGTTCATCGATTTGTCAGATTCAGACGACAAAGATGTTGAAATGATGATAATGATGAGCATCGAGGAAGAATTAGAGAAGCAAGAGAAGCATGTGTTGAACTTCAATGTTAGGAGAGTTGTTCCTCGGGATAGGATCACCGGTGCAAAGCTTCTCTACAAGGGTTACTTCAAACCGGACCCAACATACCATGAAGGGTTTTTTCGACGTCGCTTCCAAATGAGCAACGATTTGCTCATGTGTGTAGTGGATGCACTACAAAAAAAAGACACATCCGTGACATTTTGGGCCGAACGAATTTTTTTTCTGTCATACATATGACACTTCTATGACGATAATTGTGACAAAACCCGGTATCATCATAGATGTGGTGGGCTCCTACTTCTATGACAAAAAATCATGACAGAAAATGGGCTTTTTGTCCTGGGCGGTCCGGAGACGCAGCTGCATGACATTCTTTGGGCCGTCCATGACGGAAAAAACCGTGGTAGAAGCGAGGGCGAGGAAAATTTCGGGGAGTTCCCGGTTACGGTGGGAGGCCGGGGGCCGAGCGATGCGTGTTTCTCTCGTACACGTACGCGCGTGTGTGCGAGGCGTTGGCTCTAACTGAACCCGAGCGAGGCGTTGGGCTCTAACTGAACCCAAGCGATTGCACTGCAGGCTACGCGTTACGGAACCCGAGCGATCGATCGATGGATGTTAACTGAACCCGATCGAGCGATTCCTTCGCTACTGCTGCTAACTGAAGCCGATCGATGCTGCCTCTGGGATGAACAGTGAGCGTTGCGGGGGGGGGGGGGGGGTTTGGATGAACAGTGAGCGGTGGCGTTGCCTCTGGATGAACAGGACCCCGTGGTGTGGTGGAGGGCTGGATGAACAGTAGACGGTGGAGGGGTGCCCATGGAGGGGTGGTTGAACAGGACCCCGTAGTGTGGAGGGCTGGATGAACAGTAGACGGTGGAGGGGTGCCCGTGGAGGGGTGGTTGAACAGGACCCCGTGGTGTGGAGGGCTGGATGAACAGTAGACGGTGGAGGGGTGCCCGTGGAGGGGTGGTTGAACAGTAGCCGGTGGAGTAGCGCGCGGTGGAGGCTGGATGAACAGGAGCCCGTGGAGGCTGGAGGAGGTCGACGGTAGCCCGTGGAGGCTGGAGGAGGTCGACGGTGGAGATGAACAGTATCCCGTGGAGTCCCGTTTTGCGGTACGCCACACCCCTCCCGATGAACAGGACCCCCGTTTCGACCGTAGGAGGTCCGTTTCGTCCGTTTTGCGGTACGCCACACCCCTCCCGATCAACAGGACCCCCGTTTCGACCGTAGGAGGTCCGTTTCGTCCGTTTTGCGGTACGCCACACCCTTCCCGATCAACAGGACCCCCGTTTCGACCGTAGGAGGTCCGTTTCCTTCGTTTTGCGGTACGCCACACCCCTCCCGATCAACAGGACCCCGTTCCGAATGTAGGAGGTCCGTTTCCTCTGTTGTGCGGTACGCCAGGCCTCGTTTCCATCGCCTGTTCCGTCCAAGCCCTCCCGATGAACACGACCACGCATTCCGTTTCGACCCAGCCGGTTGGCTCCCACGCGTTCCGTTGCCTCGCGATGAACACGACGCATTCTGTTGCCTCCCCATGAACACGACGCATTCCGTTGCCTCCCCATGAACACGACGACGACGATGTTTCTCCGTTCCGACCCAGCCATGTCAACGAGCCCTCGCCGTACGTATGCGCGAGTAGGCGTTCGAGACCCCGCCCGTATGTACACATACGTGGCCGTATTTTCTTTCTTGCACCCTGGCCGCTGTACGTACGTGTACATGCTACGTGCGCGCCTCTACTACGACACGTGCGCGCCTCTACATCCACCAGTATATATGTACGTACACGTTCGCGACCAGAATGACAACGCTACGTACGCTTCGACCAGGTGGGTCCCGACTGTCAGGCACTTCCTTGCGTGCGAAGATGTAGCTGGTGGGTCCCAGCAGTCAGGGGGGCGAATCGTTTTTTTTTCCCGGACGCACTTCCTTGCGTGCGAAGGTGTAGCTGGTGGGTCCCAGCAGTCAGGGGGAAACGTTTTTTCGCGAAATACGGTGGCCCGTCCGGTGGGTCCCCGCTGTTAGGTGGAGGAATAATTATTTTGCGCGTAATAAGGAGGCACTTCCTTGCTGCGGCCATGGACCCAGCTGTCAGCGTCTCCACGCACAGTACTCTTCCGATGGAAGTCGGTCGTTGACCACATTGACCACGCCGCGCCGAGAGCACCACGGCGGTGGGCGATGGCGAGGCCTAAGAAGGGGACGACACGGAGGCAGGGAAGACTCGGCAGTTGTTTCCCACGCGGAGGGGAGTACGACTGTACGAGGGTTTACTGGTTCGTCTGCCATCGCCGGAGAATAACAGCAGGTGTGGGTGAGTAGAGGGATGGCTAGGCCAGCGATGGCAGTACGGTGGGGCGGTGAGGCCTGCGCGGCAGCACAACCGGCCGCGGGGAGGAGGGACTGGCAGTCCCGCCGGCGCTTGTTTGAGCGGCTGGAGCAGGAAGAGCAGAGATTGAAGAAGCACGACGGCCGTTGGATGGACATCCAACAGTCAGTGCTTGTGCGTCAACCTTTTTTTTAGAAAAGCCTCAAATCTGTGGAAAACAGCATACAGCCCATCTGCCATTATTTCTAATAATTTACAGCCCATTTGCTATTTCTTAAGGTTTTTTTTGGAGCCCATATTCTTTTTGTTAGCATTACAGCCCATATTGTGGCCACGGTTAAAAAATTATACGAAATTTTGCATATTTCGGTGCGGTCCGAACTGTTTTTAATCCCGAAATTTCGACTCACATTCAAACTGATTTTAAAAATAAATGTATATCAATATAAAATCCAACAAATTCTCCACGCATAAAATTAATGTAATTTAAAATCTTGAAATAAAAAAAAGATATTTGAAACTAATTGCCGGTTTGATGTGTTTTAAAAATGTACAGCCCATTTCTCATTACTGATGGGCCATTTTCTCGGCCAGCCGAATGAAAGCTCTCCTCGTCTTCAAAGATTTGCAGCCCAACAGGCCTGACAAAGCGACTTACTTGGCAAATCACAAAAAAACTGGGCTGTGGCCGTGGACCCTGCTGTCAGCCTCTCCACGTACAGTACTCTTCCGATGGAAGTCGTTCGTTGACCACGTTGACCACGCCGCGCGAAGAGCACCACGGCGGTGGACAACAGCGAGGCCTAGGAAGGGGACTACGCGGAGCAGGGGAAGACGCGGCAGTGGAAGCCCGCGCGGAGAGGAGTACGAGGGTTCACTGGTTCGGCTGCGGTATGAGGCTGCCGTCGCTCCAGGGCCTGGCCAGCGGTGGGAATAGTAGGGGGCGGTGAGGCCTCTGCGGCAGCACAGCCGGCCACGGGAGGCAGGAGCATGCGGCACGACCGGCGCTGCTTTGGGCGGCTGGAGCAAGAAGACCAGAGGTTGAAGAAGCACTACGGCCGTTGGATGGACATCGTACGGTCACTGGAGCTAGAATCGTTCATATTGACTAAGTTGACAAAGCCCTTCGTCCCCGTCAACTTAGTAGGCCCACAAGTCAGCCTCCCACCAAGGTGGGTCCCAGCTAGTCGGGGGAGTATTCATTTTTTTGTGCGTAATAAGGAGGCACTTCCGGTGGGTCCGAGCTGACAGTGGGGGGGGACGTTTTTTTCGCGAAATACGGTGGCCCGTCCGGTGGGTCCCAGCAGTCAGGGGGAAACGATTTTTTTCGCAAAATACTGGTGGCCCGTCCGGTGGGTCCCCGCTGTCAGGTGGAGGAATATTTATTTTCCGCGTAATAAGGAGGCACTTCCTTGCGGCTGCCGTGGACCCAGCTATCAGCCTCTCCACGTACAATACTCTTCCGATGGAAGTCGGTCGTTGACCACATTGACCACACCGCGCCGAGAGCACCACGGCGGTGGACGACGGCGAGGCCTAGGAAGGGGACGACGCGGAGCCGGGCAAGAGGTGGCAGTGGATGCCCACGCGGAGAGGAGTACGAGCGTTCACTGGTTCGGCTGCGGGGTGGGGCTGTCGTCGCCGCAGAATAACAGGGGGTGTGGGTGAGTGGAGGGATGGCCTGGCCAGTGGTGGGAGTAGTATGGGGGCGGTGAGGCCTCCGCGGTAGCACAGCCGGCCACGGGAGGCAGGAGCAGGCGGCACGACCGGCGCTGCTTTGGGCGGCTGGAGCAAGAAGACCAGAGGTTGAAGAAGCACTATGGCCGTTGGATGGACATCATACGGTCACTGGAGAATTGACTAAGTTGACAAAGCCCTCCGTCCCCGTCAACTTAGTAGGCCCACAAGTCAGCCCAACAATATGGTGGGTCCCAGCTAGCAGGGGGTATTCATTTTTTTGGGCGCAATAAGGAGGCACTTCCTTGCGTGCGAAGATATAGCTGGTGGGTCCGACCTGTCAGCGGGGGGACCGTTTTTTTCGCGAAATACAGAGGCCCTTCCTGTGGGTCCTAGCTGTCAGGTGGAGGAAGCATTATTTTGCGCGTAATAAGGAGGCATTTCCTTGCGTGCGGCCGTGGACCCAGCTGTCAGCCTCTCCACGTACAGTCCACTTCCGATGGATGTCGTTCATTGACCACGTTGACCAGGCCGCGCCGAGCGCACCAGGGCGGTGGACGACGGCGAGGCCTAGGAAGGGAACGACACGGAGCCAGGGAATACTCGATAGTTGTTTCCCACGCGGAGGAGTATGAGGGTTTACTGGTTCGTCTGCCGTCGCCGGAGAATAACAGCATGTGTGGGTGAGTAGAGGGATGGCTAGGCCAGCGATGGGAGTACGGTGGGGCCGTGAGGCCTGCGCGGCAGCATAGCCGGCCGCGGGAGGAGGGAGCAGGCAGTCCCGCCGGCGCTTGTTTGAGCGGCTGGAGCATGAAGAGCAGAGATTGAAGAAGCAGGACAGCCGTTGGATGGACATCCAACAGTCACTGCTCTCGTGTGTTGACTAAGTTGGCAGGGCGTTGCGTGTGCGCCAACCTTTTTTTATGAAAGCATATGCGTCAACCTGTAGTAGGCGCACAAGTCAGCCTCAAATCTGTGGAAAACAGCATACAACCCATCTGGCATTATTTCTAATAATGTACAGCCCATTTGCTAATTCTTAAGAATTCTTTTGGAGCCCATCTTCTTTTTGTTAGCATTACACCCCATATTGTGGCCACGGTTAAAAAGTATACGAAATTTTGCATATTTCGGTGTGGTCAACTGTTTTTAATCCAGAAATATCAATTCACATTCAAACTATTTTGAAAAATAATTTATATAAATATAAAATCCAAATAATTGTCCACGCATAAAAATCAATGGAATTTAAGATCTTGTAATGAAAAAAATTTGAAACTAATTCCCGGTTTGATGTGTTTTAAAAATGTACAGCCCATTTCTGGGCAAACCAAATGAAACTCTCCTCGTCTTGAAAGATTTGCAGCCCAGCAGGGCCGATAAAGCAAGTAGGCCTTGTTTGGGTATTTCTTTAAAAAAATAGAACTGGGCTAGCCATTTTCAGCAAGAAAAAAACACAACTGGGCTCATGATGTGGTAAACATAAATAAAACCCTGGCTAGACGGGCCACAGCCCCCGCACAGCCCCGTTGTTACCCTGATCCGTCGCTAAAACTAGTATAAATAACAACTGATTGTTCCTCAAAAAAACTGCGCGACTTGCTGGGTCCCTGGTGTCAGCCGCTCGTAGTGTAATTCTCTCATTTATTGACTACGTTGACAATGGCGTGAGCCCCAGATGTCCAACCATTAGGAGGAACCATATTTTTGGGCTTGTACTATAGAGGCACTTGCTTGCGTACTGCCATGACGCTGGTGGGTCCCTACTGTCATCCTCTCCACGTACAGTCATCTCCTTGTTCCTCTCGGTTGTTGACGACGTTGACAACGCGAGAGGGCGGTGCACCGCGCACGGCGATCAAACCAAGGCCGCAAGGCGGAGGACGACGGCAAGGCCTCGGACGGAACGAACAGGAGCCGTTGAAGATGCGCCGGTCCAGTCGCAGGCGGAGGGGAGTATGAGGGTTGACTGGTTCGGGCGCGGGTGCGTGTTGGGGCTGATGTCGCCGGAGAATAACAGGACGTGTGGGGGAATAGAGGGAGGGACTGGCCAACATTGGAGGGTACGTACGGTAGGGCGGCGGAGGCGCAGCCAACCATGGGAGGCGGGAGCAGGCGGAGCCGACGGGGTGGTTTGGTTTGGGCGGCTGGAGGAAGAAGAAGACAATAGATAGAAGATACACGACAGATGTTGGATGTCAATCCAACGGCTGGTAGGCAGAATCGTTTGTTGTCTGGCTAGTAAGTCGACACCACCTTGGATAGTCTATTTCCTCGCGGGTCCCAAATGTCAGAATCCAAATCTGTCATGGTCATGCAGCCTTTCCTGGGTGCTGGTGGGGGCTGGTGGGGGCTAATCACTTGGCTTCTGTAATGCACAGTGAGCTCAAGCAGCCGGCGAGAGTGATGTTATTTCCCTTGGTTGGGATTTGTTACAATATTTCACTCTAAATTAAACGAATGGCAAGCCATTTGCCTTGTTTCAAAGAAAATATGACAATCACAGCCGAGTTGAAAAGGGCAGGAACATCTAACTCCAGCTTACAAACTGTACAAAAGCACGAGGGTTAATTGTTCAGCAGGTTTACAAAAAAACAGATTGAAAAGGGCAACAACATCTAACTCCAGCACTGTTTTCGACAGTCACAGTCAAATGGATCGGTCAGGTCCATAGAATGAACATCCTGGGTCGTAAAATTTACTGGATTATGACCACAATATGTTGTAAATAGAAGCCCGGCACGTTCAGAAGCTCTTTTGCCCACCTGAAACTCCTTTTTTGCTCTTCGACATACCCATCCGTCAAAACCATGCTGCTGATAAACTTAAGCCTGATGGACAATAGTAACCTCGCATTCAGCAGGAAGAATGTGACAAATCTTGTGTTTGCACGGTTGGCTACATATCGTTCTAGCGTTATTGTCTTCAATCGAATCTCATGAGAAGTGAGAAAATCCCGATGCTTACGAATCCACCGATTGGTTATAACTTTCTTACCCCGTCCTGTTGCCTAAATAGACATGAAGATTGAAAACAGTTAAGGTCTAAAAGAAGAGTGTCGAAAGAGCAACAGCTGAACGGTTAATTCTAGTACACTATATGCGGGCTTCCAATGTGCGTGAAATTATCACCTTTATATACAACTTCTCCAGACATGTAAAGCATTGCAGCAAGCCAATTATCTTGTTTAGATCAAAACTATTCATTTGGATATTTAAGATCTTGACAGAATCCAGCACCATTGATAGGCCATCCATGGAGAAACTCTTCATTGAGCATAGAACATAATATTAGTACAAAATGTGTACTCCAAGATGATATATAAATTATGCGCAGAAATTTAAAATGTAGCTTATGGTTACAAGTGTAGATGATAATATAAAGTACCTGAAGAACTGTGGAGCCAAACACCATATTGAAATGAGCACAGAGATCATGTATTACACCCAAGGTCTCCAGTTTAGGCGCAGAGAGGACGGTTATTTGCAACGGTGAATAACTAGAATCAAGGATCAACCTTTGAAGTGAAGGGGCATCTTGGATGATGAGCTGCCTTCCGTCAAAAGAAATTCCAATTCTTACAAGGTTAGGCAACTTTATTTGGAGACAACCGATTCTAACTGTGAAAACAAGCACCAAGCACTCCAGCGCAGGGCAACTGGAGTGGATGATGCTGTGCAATGAGGCCTCCGATATACGAACCCGCACAAGTGAAAGTTTCTTGAGAAATGGGAGTCGAAGGTTTAGTACCAGATTGTCTGGTAGGTAGCACAGCGCAAAGGTGGCGGTGTGGAGAGAGGACGAAAACCGCGAGATGGACATCGGTGCTGAGGGCACAAGTTCATGGCGTTCGGTATGTGGTATGTGATTTCCAGGGGAATAGTAGAACTCAAGCAGCGGTAGTTCTGTGAATTCAGGGGATTTCAGCCAGGCATCCACCGTGCAGGGCATGGTATGCTTGCTCAGGTAGCATGACGGGATGCAGAGGCTTTGAACGGAGCCCTGGTGGGAGGAGATGATGGCTCTGGGGATTTCAAAATCATTGAAGAGAGATAGCTGACGACAGTCGAGATTAAGGGGCATGGCGCGCCATAGAGGGCGCCACCGAATTGAGAGGACTTGGGTGCGGCAGCAATCCTTGGGGGGAGAAGCGAGATGATCTCCCCAATGACGGCGTCCGGGAGATCGCTGATGCGGTCCACCCGAGATTCTACGGGTTCCTGGGATCCGGTGGGGGCGGGGTCGCCGCTTCTCCCCACGCTGCCGGGTGCGGGATCTACAACAGGCGTCGCCGCTGGCGGGAGCCTCATCTTCTTGGCGCTGCGGTCAGCCGACTCCATTTTCCTCGAGGGCGTCGCGTCGCGCTCACGGATTTGAGAAGAGTAACGGATGACGAGGCTAGTTGTAGTGCGAGCGAAGAAGAAGGGGAGCTGTGTGTTTTCTGTAGGAGTGAGGAAGAAGGGGAGCTGGGGTTTTCTGTAGGAGTGAGGTGAGGAATTTGGGGGTACGAGTGGACCGAGCTGACGTGAGGTGGGTGGGAGCGAGGAGGAAGAAGAGCACCCAGTGTGGATGGGCTTTTGAATTGATTTTACTATTTACTAGTGTGGATGGGCTGTTTTGTCTTGGGCCCAGAGAAACAATTACTACTAGTACAGTGGAGACACTCTATAGCTACCCAGAAAAACAATTACTACTAGTACAGTGGAGACACTCTACCGCTTCTGGCTCCTCCTAGGTCATTGAAATGTCTCCCTCTACTGAATGTCGTTATACTTTTGTTCACCGACATGCGGGCCATGCAGCGCGCGGGACCAATTGCCATCCACCAAATTAGAAGGCAGTATGCAGGCGGAGAGTCACCCCGGTTGTAGCGCGGCAGTAACGAGCCGTCGTATCACAAAACCCCACCTCCCCGCAGTCTAAGTTTGACGGACGAAGCAACCATCATTTCACTCTTCGCTGAATCCCCTTCTCCCTCGGACTATCCTTCTCCCTCACCGTCTTCAAGAAAGGCAACACTCGCATCTGCCACTGTTCTTCTCTCCGAACGAAGGGAAGGTAGGCGGATCCGTGATGTTGGTATATTTTCGTTCAGAGAAAAAAAAGAACTTTTGCAAAGCAGTAACCGATCCTCACTCTCTTTTTTGTTTCATTGTCATTGCGATTGTGTTTCCTTTCAGTGGTCTCCTAGTATTCGTCTGTTTCATGATGGACCAAGGAGAACCAGGTAAAGATCTGCCGATATTGGAGCAGACGCGGGAGGCTGATCCCCACGAGACAGAGAGCTCCAAGAAGATGGAGGCAACCACCGAACTGACCCCAGATACGCTCACGGCCACTACTGAGATGGTCAACGCTCCGTTTGAGGTTACAGCCCCCGTGGCACTGCAGGAGCAGTTTTCCCCCTTCGAGGATGTGTGCCCCCCCCCTGAGCTGCCCAAGGTGATTTCCTTCTTTGCGGATCTCGATTGTGGTTTTTCATCTAAGTATGTGGTGATTTTTTTTAGAAAAGGAAGTATGTGGTGATTAATAATGCAAAATTTTATTAGCTTCGATGCCATGCTATACATAGTGGTTTAAATAACTTGTGTTTCTTATACTAAAAAGTAATTCAGAATTTGTTTCTGTTTCAATTAGAGCCCTGATGCAGACAAGGATTGTGTGGTTGTACATGTCACTCGCTATGAGGCGGACGACCTGAATATACGCACTGGGAAAACAGAGTTCTTAGGCTGTTGGATCCTGGAAGCCATTTGCGGTTATACCAATGAAGAGTTGTATTCCAGCCTCACTGTTGTCAGGCGTGTTGTCCAGGGTGTACTGAAGCACAAGAAGTTCAAAGCTACTCCTTCGTTTGTGAGGCATACTGTTCTTGTCAAGCTTACGCAGGAAGATGACGTGGCATGCCTCCACAAACAAGTTTATCAGTGGCAAGGCCACAAGGTTGTCTTCATGAAGGTTGACAGGATTGAGCTGCTGCGGGACGTCCTCGATGATGTTCATGGCAAGGTCTGTCTTGTGTCCAGCCCAAATTAGATCGAGGCATGAAATAGTTGCCCCAGCTAGTGTTTAATAGTAGTTTGGATTGTGTCTAATTATCCGAACCTTGCCTGTTATCGACCCCTCTGGGGCTAGTACTCTGTTTGAATCCGTCAATGGGAACTGCTTCTACTTTTGTGTGCCCGTGAATCATGTGAGAACCATCGTAATTGTTGCCGAAACAGATGCGTCCTCACTAGTTTTTTCATGAATTTGGCATGGTAAGACATAAGTTGTCACGGTTTATCATACGAGCAGTGTGTGTTTTGATGAAATAGAGCACTCGTTCGAGAACCGTGCGCTGACATATACATAAGTACTTGTAAACACTGTTGGTGCTACCCCACTTGTAAGCAGTTGTGCAAAACACGGCACATTGGCTCAACTCGCTTCAACACTAGGCTATCGACCAGCTAACAATCAACAATCAGCTGTCTGACATATAATCAACTATGTATCTTATTACAGTGGTTCATGCAGTTAATTGAGCCCACAATGTAATAAATTCCAAACGTTCACACGCTAGTCGAGCGCTCATGTGGAACACTCACATTAAACTCGTCTTCATAAAAAACTTGAAAAGCATAAGGTAAGCAATTTTATACATCTCGATGATTCATAGAACATAACAAACATATACTAGTTCACAGCAAAAGACAAAGTTGTGAGAAGGTTTACAAATCAGGAAAAAACAAGCAAGGCTTCTCTGACCAAAGGGCCTCCCGGCAGGCTTAAATTACCTGGAGTTCACTCTGGTTTTTTCTTGTTGCCACCATTCAGGGTTAGGTTCTCTCATTCCAGAATAACCAATTATAATTGTGGTCTCAGCTGGAATGCTGAACTGAACCATGCAGTGTACTGACCAGCTGAAATGCTTGTGCATTCCACTAAATTTAAGCACCGCTATTTGCAGAAATAAGCAGACCACAATGCCTCTTGTCCGCGCACCTGTCCAAAAAACCGCCGTGCAGCCGTGCCAGCTAGTCCTCGGTCCATGGATGAACTGGTAGAAAGTGCATTCCGGACTAGGATGCAGTTGTTTTCGCTCGTCCATGCACTGCAATCAGGAAGTAAAACGTACGAATCAGCTTCTTTTAGATTGCGTTGGTCATTCTACCTTAGTTACTAGTACCAATTTAGGGATACCTTGAAGACGGGAGGTTAGACGACGGCAACAAGGGATAGCCATCTCATTTTGCGCAGTTGTACTAAAACTAAGGTGTGTGCTTTTGATTGCGCGGATAGAAACGATACGGAGACAGACATCCCTGTTTGCGCAAATACAAAATACGGTTATTTAAACAGTGACAGATATTACTACTTTCCCCCGTTTCATCTTAAAACCAAGTCCTAGATTCATGCTACAGCTTTCCCACTTTCTTCCCTGTTTGAACCAACGCTTTGAGTCGACTGTATGAACTAGCTTTACTTCTAATAATAGTAGAAGTCTAGGTGGCTTTGGAACAGCGGACGGAAGTAGAAAAGGATCCACACGAAGGGAGCTGGGGCAGTAGAGCAAGGCAGGTTTCGAAGGAATATATACCTGAGGGTCGTCGGCATGTGGCAAAGACGGCGTCGAGAGGCCGCATCTTGGCCACAATACCGCAGGGAGGAAGAAGGGGTCGGAGGCCCTCCCGAGCCGGCGCTCTCTCGGAGAGAACGGCACGGCCGCCGATCGGGACGCGCGGGCAGCCGTTGGTCTCCTCCCTCGCTGCCGACGACAGCGTAAACGATGCACCTACACCCCTGCCCCGGTCGAGGTTGTCCGGCCGGATTTGTGACCAGCCGTGAGCTGAGAGAGAGTGTGGCCGCCTATGTGTTGCTTAGATCTGGAGAGCATGAGAGAGTGAACGAGAGGAACCCTAGTAAAGCAAGCGCTAAGGCTCCTGCTTTTATATATAGTGGAGTGATTTTGTTGTACCAGCTTCAAAAAATGCGCTCCTACGTGTACCCGCGAGTGGGTGTGAGAGAACTAGTGCGTGCGTGCACCGCTTCTCTTCGTGAGAGTACAATATACTATGCCCAAAGAATGTTTGCCGCAAGAGTAATAGTATAAGTGTGTGACGTGTGAGCTAAAATAAAATGTGCGCGCCGTCTTTTGTTTTTTAGAAGTTCTGAGGGTAGGGTGTGAAGAGCACATATGTGCGTGACGTCTACCTGCAGATAGACGGTGGGTGCGACGTGCGAGTCTGCGAGAGGACTCGGGAGAGTCGTGACTCGTGAGGGTGCGTGTGAGTGAGAGAGAGGGGGGCACGTATCAATGCAATGCATGCGTCCGTAAATCATTATCCGACAAACGTTCGCCACAAGCCTTTTCCTGACGAACGCCGTAAGAACCGTTAGATCGGCATCCGACAGTGTCAGTTTTGCCATGTCATTTAACAGAACAGCCACTCCTCCTACACACAAATCTTCCACGTGAGTGTTAGAAACTGCCGTATGCTCCCTCCATTCCGAAATGCAGTGCATATAGCTTTATTGAAAATTCGAACCTCGCAAACTTTTACCGAGTTTTCGTGTACCAAATTGCACATGTAGAATACCATGCATATATCATTTCATTCATCTTCGAGAGGTAACTATAAATATGTGTGAGGAGTCTACAAAGAAAGACCATCGTATCACCCGCAGCAATTTCAAGCATCCTTTAGTGTCGAGGAATATCATAGGAACTCTATATGATATGATTTTTATAGGATTTTTTCCTTTAGAGCCAATTGGTTCATAGGAATAGATTCATATACTCCACATTTCAAAGGAAATAAACGTGATATCATTTCTATAGCTTTAGAGCCACTTGGTTCATATGAATGGATTCCTATACTCCCTTAATTTCAAAGGAAAATAAACATTAGCGTATATTCAATAGAAAAGTTCTTATGATATGAACCAAATTACATCTCTTTTCTAATCTCTCCTCATAGGAATTGAGATACATGTCATCTCTAGATTCAATAGAAAAGTTCCTATGATGTGAACCAAATGACATCTCTTTTCCAATCCCTACTCATAGGAATTGAGATGCTCCATGTCATCTCTTTCCCTACAACTTCCATGTATACATCTTCTATTCCTAAATAGATAGTACAACCCACTAGTAGCTTTTTTCCAAAACATGCAACTATGGCACAAGAACTATATAGTGTGCCAATAACTTTGAAAGATGGTCGCTGGATGAAGCTAACCCGGCAGTGCAGAGATAGGAAAATCCAAGCACTACTGGCCGTTGGATATCATCAACATTCCACCAGATCTGCCACATGTACAATTTAGAAGACTCCATGGTTGAACTTAAGCATAATGCACAAACCTCAAAACACAAGCACTTCTCCTTTGTTCTAGAATCTTCTATATCATAATTGATTATTATTTTCTAAATGAATTGCCATTATTTGTTTTTTACTTTATGATTTACAATGCACAACCCCATGAATCTTAACATTTTTATAAAACTAATTGATTTTGAATGAGATGAACTATAAGAACTAAACGAACATCTACATCATGCATATATGACTCAAAGCTTTACATGCTATAGTGTGTATTTATTCGTAATTTGGTTTCAAAATCTCATGCGTTCAATACATGTGTACCTTACTAGTTTTGAGTAGAGTAGCAAATTTCACGCGGCCCCGGGTATATCAAAATGCAGGGCCCATGCATCATTGCCTTTCGGTCGAACCTACGTCCACAATTTTTTGTACGTACTATATCTCCACTGGTCCCCGAACCCAAAATGCTACCTCGTTCCCGTAAAACCAAGCGGCCCACACATATTTAAGGCGTCGACTCGAACCCATTTACTACGACGTGGCCCCGCACGCCGTAGTACTCCTACAAACCCTACCACCGCACTCATCATCGGTTTTCTTCAAGAGGACGAGGGAGAAGCCGATTTGTAGTGGAGGCGCTTTCAAAAAAAAGGATCTGTAGTGGACACCCCTACCCTAGGGTGCCCTAGGTAGCTGCCACACGCATCATTGTTTTCTCTTTTCTTTATGCTCTTGCGCCCTAGAGTGAAATGATGGTTGCTTCGTCCGTCCAGCTTAATGCGGGAAAGGTGGGGCTTTGTGATTTGACCCCTCATCGCTCATTTTCTACTACTGCGGCGCTACGACCGGGGTGCCTCCAATTCCAACCGCTGCTCCGAACTGTAATTTGGTGCATCGCACGTGGAACAAGACGGTGGATGAGCCACATGTCGGCCAAAGGGGTCCTGTTAAGTGTGTCGCCATTTCGTGCGGACTGACCCTGCTTGAGTTGCTACGCCAACACGACAGGAGCACTCTACCACTTGGTTTTGCTCCTTGGTGAATCCCGACTATATTGATCTAAAAAGATACGTGCTGAACTACCCTCTCCATCTCGGTTTTTTTATTTTTAGGCGTCTCGGTTTATAGGGCCTGCACATAGTTCTAGGTCATCCATTTGACTAACTAAATATGAGTTACTATGTCACAAAAAGTATATCATTGGATTCTTAAGCGGATGTAGTTGTATTTAAAAGTCGAGGGCGGGGCTTTTCCTGCGCGGTAGGCGGGGCAGTTCCGCCTAGTCGGTTCGACAGAGACGCGAGAAGACGAGGGAGTAGGCTGCTGCAAACGTAGGGCTGTGTGATTTGACAGCGAGTTACTGCTGGACAGGTGGGGCCCCGTGATTTGACTTGCCATTATCATTTTAACTGCGGCGCTATGACCGGCGTGAGTCTCCCGATTCCTGACCACCTCCATACAGGTGCCTCTCCCAATGCTCCACCATGTAGTAGAGGCTGGCTCTTGCATGAGAGCCCGCTTCTCCACTTTTTCCTTGCCTCTCTTTCCTCCACATATACAAAAATGCCAAGTAAAGCGCACTATTGTACTTACTTTTACTTGCTCCTACAGGTGCTTGAGCTTGCCACATAGGCATAAAGTCTGATGTGGCAAGTTAATCAAGAAGAGAGAGACTAGTTTGGTGACCCAAGGAAGAAACGGTGCCAAGCGCGTGTACCTAGGTGAAAAGACAATTTTGAGTCTATAGCTAATTAAATGAAGCAAACTTAGCAACACCATTTCATTGGAAGAGGTCACTCATTGGCAAATGCAATAAATACTAGTACTCCCTGTGTCCCATAATATAAGAACGTTTTTGGCACTAGTGTCAAAAACGTTCTTATATTATGGGACGGAGGGAGTACGAAGAAAGAGATAGAGAGGAGTAAAAAAATTACACTTATAGCCAACCTTATAGCCAACCTTGTTGTAGTATGAGTGACTAAGTGATGACTATGTATGACATGCCAACATCAGATAGCCTAACGCACCGTGTTAAATCTCCAAGGGCGCGACCGCGCGAGCGACGCGACAGTCGTGGTAGGCGCGACCATGATACGGGCTGCTGGCAGCCCTTGGATCTGAGATCAAACGGTCGCATGCTAAGTTGCTGACAATTTGCAGAATAACCCTCCAGGATAGGATATTCACCCATAGGTCTAGAATCACGTCATGCAACCGTTCGATCTCAGATCCAAGGGCTCTCGGAAGCCTGTATCATGGGAGAATGGAAAGCCACTACCCTGCCGTTCGCACGCTGGCAGTTCGCTCCTCCTCGTCCCCGCACGTCCTTCAATACTACGGTGGTTCGCTCCTAGTCGTCCCGTCCATTCACATTACGACAGTTCCACTAATCCCAACCCTCCTCCCAAATCCATGGCGTCCCAAATCTCCATGATCGGCGATGAGTACAAGGTTAGAACCATCACCGGCGATGAGTTTGACGTCATCTACACCCGTTCTTCCACGACGGTGAAAGGATGCCTTTCTCGCTTCAGACGCATGTTCGAAAACTCAGATGATGAGTGGGTCGCTGGGCTAGATGTTGAGTACACCACAGTCCTGGGACGAGAGAAGGATCTAAAGGACGAAGAGAGGAAGAAGCCCGCCGTGATCCAGGTTTGCGTACATAACGTTTGCTTGGTCTACCACATATGCCATGCCGACGTTGAGTGCCAGGATTTTAAGAACTTCCTCAAGGACAAAACAGTGAAATTCGTTACTGTAGACTTTAAGAACGACAAAGAAGTCCTGGGTCGGATAGGCCTCATTGTAGGCAACCCCTTCGACCTCCAGAAGAATCGGCTGGTGCCCTCTCGTCAGCCTTCAATGCTGACCCTGGCAGGAGCCATGGTTCATCCTTCGTACCGTAAACTGGAGAAACCTCATTACATGTTTCATCGTCATGCATGGCAGCGGAATGTACTAGATATAGACCACATCCACTACGCTGCAATGGATGGCTACCTTTGTTTCAATATCTACAAGGGTTCGATGAAGAGCAATAGCCAAGTGTGCGGTTCAAGCAAAGAAGTATCGGCCAAGAGGAAGAGGGACAAGGACGAAGTCGAGGACGTGGACGAGGACTCTGAGTAAGGTGGCAGTGTCGTTGCTCATGGTGGTTCTAAACTTCTAATGCAGTGTCTACCGGATTAGTTGCATAGTTTAATTTCAGGTGTGCTTAGTTTAATTTGAGGGGTGTGTTGTGCTGAGCCCCCAGCAGAACTATGTTATGTTTCTTCTCGTTACTTTAACTCTTCAGTATGTACATACTACTAGTATTTCTTTAATAGAATTTAGCACCCCAATTAAGCACGTACTAGCTTTTTTAATAGTACTATATGCATAATTTGGCGACGAGCGCTCTCTATATGTACCACCTTTTTTTAATTTCAATTTTTGCTCCATGGCGCAATCCATCGATAGTACTACTGTACAAAAGTATACATTTTTAAAAAGGCTAGAGTACTGTTCATCACATATGAAAGATCGTGGATGTCGCCTAGAGGGGGGGTGAATAGGCGTTTTAAAATAATTACGTTTTAGGCTTGAACAAATGCGGAATAAACCTAGCGGTTAATTTGACAAGCACAAAACCTACAACAACTAGGCTCACCTATGTGCACCAACAACTTATGCTAAGCAAGATAAACAACTAAGTGATAGCAAGCTATATGACAAGAAACAATATGGCTATCACAAAGTAAAGTGCATAAGTAAAGGGTTCGGGTAAGAGATAACCGAGGCACGCGGAGACGACGATGTATCCCGAAGTTCACACCCTTGCGGATGCTAATCTCCGTTTGGAGCGGTGTGGAGGCACAATGCTCCCCAAGAAGCCACTAGGGCCACCGTAATCTCCTCACGCCCTCGCACAATGCAAGATGTCGTGATTCCACTAAGGGACCCTTGAGGGCGGTCACCGAACCCGTACAAATGGCAACCCTTGGGGGCGGTCACGGAACCCGTACACTTTGGCAACCCTTGGGGGCGGTCACCGGTACCCGTCAAATTGCTCGGGGCGATCTCCACAACCTAATTGGAGACCCCGACGCTTGCCCGGAGCTTTACACCACGATGATTGAGCTCCGAACACCACCAACCGTCTAGGGCGCCCAAGCACCCAAGAGGAACAAGCTCAAGGGCACCAAGCACCCAAGAGTAATAAGCTTCTCAACTTGTAACTTCCACGTATCACCGTGGAGAACTCAAACCGATGCACCAAATGCAATAGCAAGGGCACACGGAGTGCCCAAGTCCTTCTCTCTCAAATCCCACCGAAGCAACTAATGCTAGGGAGGAAAATGAGAGGAAGAACAAGAAGGAGAACACCAAGAACTCCAAGATCTAGATCCAATGGGTTCCCCTCACATAGAGGAGAAAGTGATTGGTGGAAATGTGGATCTAGATCTCCTCTCTCTTTTCCCTCAAAAACTAGCAAGAATCCATGGAGGGATTGAGAGTTAGCAAGCTCGAAGAAGGTCAACAATGGGGGAAGAACACGAGCTCAAAAGATTAGGTTCATTGGGGAAGAAGACCCCCTTATATAGTGGGGCGAACAATCCAACTGTTAGCCCCACTTCAGCCCCGCAGAGAGCGGTACTACCGCTTGCCCCTATAAGCGGTACTACCGCTCCCCCTCGCGGTACTGCCGCTGAGCCCAGAGCGGTACTACCGCGGTGGCAGGGCGGTACTACCGCATACGAGCGGTACTACGGCCCCCACTGCCGCGGCTAGTACCGTAAAACCCAACACGAAAAAGACCCCTCGAATCGAGGCGGTACTAGTACGAGACCGTAGCGGTACTACGGCTGGGGCCACCAGCGGTACTACCGCTCTAGAGCGGTACTACCGCTTGTAGCACCCAAGCGGTACTACCGCTAGGAAACCAAAACTGCCATAACTTCTGCATATGAGCTCCGAATTGAGCAAACTCAAGCTTGTTGGATTGAGAAAGACGAGTAGCATCAAAACAGCGACATAACCGAGGAGTGAAACCTCCAACCGAGAAGAACCGGCATAACCTCAAACATCGAAAACATCATAGAAGATGCGAGTGAACTCCGTTTTCGATGAACTCGAGCTTGTCATCAAGATGACCATAAGCTCCAAAACTCACAAAGAGAAGAACCAAACAAGAACCAACAAAGATGATGCAAGGATGCAATGATTTGAGCTCTCTATGAACGATACGATCAAGCTACTCATCGAGAGCCCCCCTGGATAGTACGGCAATCGATCCTATAACCCGGTCTCCCAACTACCATCATGAGACCGGTAAAATAGAAAACCTATCAAGAGCAAACCTTTGCCTTGCACATGGTCCACTTGAGCTAGATGATGACGATCTTGACTCCCTCAAGTTGGACCACCTTTCTTGGTTGTGTTGGCTCGATGAAGACTAGTTGATTGCTCCCCCATACTCCACTATGGGTGAGCCACTCTTCCGCACATCTTCACATGTCCATTGTCACCACAATGGACGGCAAGCTTCAAGCATTTGATCTCTTCATGATGCTTCACTTGAACTTGCACAGCGCAACCTAACCCCACAAAGAACTCTCACGAAGATCATGGGTTAGTACACAAAGCGTAATCGACAATGCTTACCACACCATGGGATCGCTTGATCCCTCTCGGTACATCTTGTGCGCTTTGTGTGTTGATCAACTTGATTCACTCTTGACTTAGTCTTGATCAACCTTGACTCTTTCCAACTCTCTTCATTTGGATGATGTCTTGAAGGTAAACATGAATGATCACCCAATCTTCTTCTTCAAGACATGCTTGCAATAAGCTCTACTCTCACATGACCAATCTTTGGATAATTCCTTAATAACACCTTGGTCACCACATAAACTCCTTGAAACCAACACATGGACTTCAAGAAATGCCTATGGACAAATCCTTCAAATATAACTCAAGGCAACCATTAGTCCATAGAGATTGTCATCAATTACCAAAACCAAACATGGGGGCACCGCATGTTCTTTCAACATATATAGCCAGTTAAATTCTCAACCTAGAACAACGTGCATGCCATGTAGTAAACCGATACAGAGGAAGTATAGTAAAAATGAGGTGATTTTACCGAGCGATCGGCGGGGGAGCATGGCCTGTCATGCGGTCCCACGTGTCATGATGTACCAAGGCGATGCGCGTGTCCCTCTTGAGGCAGAAGCAATACTACGTGGTTTGAGATGATGGCGAACTGAAGTGTGAAATAATGGTTGCTTCGTCCGTCTGGGAAGGTGCGACATTGTGATTTGACGTCTCATTGCTCATTACTACTACTGGGCCGGTACGAGTGGGGTGCGTCCCCCCTGCTGTTCTGCACTGTTATTTGGTGCTTGACACGTCGACCCGGTTGCTATATGTCCCACATGTCGGCGACAGGAAGTACAAAATTCATGAAAGGGAGTGTCGACGGAGGAGTATACTACAGAATTTATGAAAGGGAGCGACTTAGTTTTGGAAAAATCTGTTTTTACGGAGTACGTACCCACTAGGGTTTATAGGGCTCATCTAAAAAACATTCGTTTTTCCGTTTGATAAGTCTCAATTCTACTATACTAGTAGTAGTACCATTACATGTTGGATTTCGAGGTGCGTTAGATCACCCGACGCAAGCAATGTCAAGAGGAAACTAACCAATGCATGTACAAGTTCATGGAAATTTAGTGGTCATTCATGCATTCGTTCTAATTAATGCCTCGGTAAACATAACTTCTTGAGAAAAACGAGCGTACTAATTACTTGTGCAAACTACGAAATTAATTCGACCACTCACCGTCTACCTTGGTTGGAGAGATTTTGAAATTGAGCCATAAACTGGAAAGGAGGGAGTAGTAACTTTTGTCTCGATTACTATTTGTGGCCTTGTATAGATGCAAAATGTATTTTTTTTATAGTGGCCTTGTATAAGTAAATGGAGGGAGTACTAACCAAAGTACGTAGTAGGGACGAGGAGTAAACGGAGGGAGTAGTAAAATTTTCTCCTCGTGCTGCGAGCCACCGCGCGCGTGGGCGAGGGAGCGGGCGTAAAGGCGTACAGTAGTAGTAGTAGTAGTACTCGTAAGCAAGTTTCACCTCATCCTGCGAGCCACCGCGCCCGTGGGCGGGGGAGACGGCGTACTAAGCAAGCTTCTCCTCGTTCTGCGAGTTGACGGGACACATCAAAAGTACTCCAATGTATAGAGTCTTGCCTCTAAGGTAGGCCCCACATGGTTTGCCTCTTTTTTTAATTTAACATAACGCGTCAAGTCGCAATTTGTTTGTTCACCCGTGGTAGACGATCCTCCCTCCACCAAGTGGACAACCAGTACACGTGCCAAATTACCACGTGGGCTGCCTTTTTCGTACAGAAATGAGCTCCACCGTGTACCCGCGCGGGTGTGGTTGGGAAAGAGACGGGAGTACGTGCGCCATGCGTGCACCTCTTCTCTTCGTGCACGTCCCCTACCTAAGTGGGTGTGTGTGAGAGAGATACAAACCTAGACATAATGTGCCGTCCATCCCCATGCCTCCGCCCAGTCCGACCACCAGTCACCACCACGCCCCACTCCTCCTCACCTTATCTCTCATCTTTCTCCCTCCATTTTTATATACAAGGGGCCACTATCAAAATTACAATTTGCAGATATACAAGGCCACTAACACTAACCGATGCAATATTAATGGTGTTTACCTCATGGTACTAGCAAAGGAGGACATTAATTATCCCTTGCATGCATGCGGGAGTTTGTAAAAAAAATGCATCTTGATGTTCCGTGCAATGCACGGGCATCTTGCTAGTCCATGAAAACAACACATGGCAAAATTCCACGGCGAACGAGGGATTTGAATCTGTTGGGAGGGGTTGTTTGGATCTTGCCCGGGGTAGCCAAAATATTGGCGACCCTTTTGTCCACCGCTGCCTTTGCCACCGATGAACGAGGAATGGCTCGGGTGCTCATGCTGTCATGCATCCTCCAGCGCGCACGTTGGAGACGAGCTTGCACGAGCTGCGTTGTTTTGTCCCACAACGCCGCCCGAGCCGCCCGCAGACCGACCGGCGACCCGCAAATTACGCCATCCAACCGTAGTCGCACACATTATGACAGCAACTCAACCAACCGGGCGAAATTCACGCAAACACGTAGACAAACTGATATTTCATATAAACAACGACGGAAATCATATAAAATACCGGATTTTCATACAAACATGACGAATTTCATTACATTCAAATGAACTATGCGGTGCTAGTTCTGGACAGCACAGGTATATAATACCTGGCCTAAATGGTCGCCCGCCGATCGATTTGTGTTCCTCATGTCCGGTAGCACGATCACCGGACTGCCCGGAGCCCCGGAGGTATATGCTTCAGCGCAAAGGACGGCTCGCTTCCCCACTGCCCAACTGATATCATTGGCTGGTGCCAAAGATGATGGTGGCCGGCACCGGTTCGAGTTCATCACCGTCCACTACTTCGCCATGGCCGGCACCGGCTCGAGTTCATCCTAACATTCCCCTCTTCCGTGGAGCCCATGCGGGGTCGATGAAGGTCCTCGCAACAAAAGGATCCGGCAAGACACCTGCTGTGTACGCCGGCGTCGCCTCCGCGGTGGCCTTCATGGGACCCAAGCGGCGGCGGCCTCCCGTGTTCTACTTCTCCTCGATGATGGCGGCGGACGCGGAGGCGCTGGCCACCGACTCGTCGCTCTCTGCGCACCCAGCTTCTGTCGCTGCTTGCATGGCGCGGCCGCCGGCATGGGAGTCTCGGCCACAGAAATGGGAGACGCGGTACGAGGCGGCGGCGTGGACGGCAGCAACGACGCCCGTGCGCCGCTCCTCGTCGAGCTGGCCTGGAGCGGCGAGTTGCTGAACCGCGCGCCGGCTTGGGGCGGCAACTGGCTCCGTCGGGCGAGGGGAGGGAGGTGGATCAGCGAGCTGCATAGCTCGTATCCGGCGGGCTACCCAGCCGGCTTGGATGCGGAATAACTACTCTTCGTAAGCCATTGTAAGAGTGGACAAAATGGTGGAGGAGATAGGGGAGCGGCGGAGGTGTGCGATTCTTGGCCGGCGTTTGGCCTCGTTTAAATAGGAGATTAAATAGACGGCGGACGGGAGGAGCTCGGCCGGCGTTGCGTTTAACGCCGGCCCGGTCATGAACGGACGTGTGTCCAGAGTGGGTTTCTCGGCTTCCACACGGGCGGGTTTCATGGAGGCGTTTGAATGCGGCACGGAGGCGTGTTCAGCCGGGCGTGCCGCGAGTGGCGCCCTCGACTCTGACCTAGGACACCGCGCCGTTCTTCCACTGACGTGTGGGCTCTTTGGGTGCATGGCCTGCATGTCAGTGACCCAACGCAGGCAGCGCACAGCAGAGGAACCTTTGGTGGGCCAGGGCGGTCAGAAGCGGGCATTTCATAAACCGATGATTGTTCATTGAGTGTGACGTCATCTTTTTCATGTAGATAAGCCTACTATGTTGATAGCCCGTTCGATACGTTGTGATTCATAAAGACCGCTGCAAACATCAATGTTCTGCTTATCACAGATAAGATTGATTAATACCCGTAACAATCCATGTCCTTAACAAAGGGTGCATGCACGTATAGGTTGAGCGTGTGTCTTGCGTCGTGTGCTGTGTGCATGCAGGCGTGCGAGTGTTGCGTGCGTGCAAGGGTGCGTTTCAGTGTTGCATGCATGGGTGCGTACGTGCGTGTGTTCGTGAGTGCATGTGTACGTGTTAGTGTTGCACGCCAGCATGCGTGCGTGTGTACGTGTCAGTGTTGCACGCCTACATGCGTGCGTGTCTTGCGTGCGTGCATGTGTACGTGCAGGGTGAGGCTACACGTCAGTCGACTGACTTTTTCATCTCTGGTCATTAGATTTTCCAGCCGTTGGATACAAAATCAAGGGCCTCCAGTTTAACATCAAACTCCACCCCCCCCCCCTGAGCTGCCAGCCACCACCGGCCGAACCGCCAGCCCCCGCCGCCCGCGGCCGGCCCGCCCTCCCCGAAACCACTCCCCACCGCCGGTCCGCCGCCGCACCGGCCATCCCTCTAGCCCCCCCCCCCCCCCCCCGCCGAGCTTTTTCTCCGGGGATCCCCACCCCACCACCCAATGAACGCCCCCCCTAACCGCCGGTGACTGCCAACCAGAGGTCTCACGACTTCGAATACCCACCGACCACTAATTTATTACCATTTCTGTCCTTCATATACGCGCTGACGGGTGGGCCCTATGGTAATGTGCGCTGCTGAATGTGGACCGTTTGACTGGTCAATTGATCGTGTTATCAACAAATTACGGAGCTGTATGGTGAGCCAGTGACCGTATGATCACCCTAAAATGTACTCCTATTTTATTAACACAGTACAGACTCAAACTACCATTTCTTTCTTTCATATACGGGCTGACAAGTGGGCCCCACAGTTACGCGCCCCGATGGTGCAACACTAGTTGCGCCGCGTGGAACGTTTGACTTGTCAATTGATTGTGTCATCAACAAAATACGGAGTTGTACGGGTGAGCAAGTGACCGTATAATCATGATATGTATTTGTTTAACACGGTACATACGCAAGGGCTCATATATACGCGCAAGCACTCACCGCTATAAGCGCACACACGCGAACCCTACCCCTATGAGCACCTTCGAGAGAGTGGGCCAGCATATATGATCTTGAGATTTTACGAAGTCACCATAGGTGCCTCGTAGTCGAGTGGAACGTCTCCTCCCACTGAACGTACATCGCCGGAAAATACTGAAATTAACACAAGATAAATGCGAGCACCGGGACTTTAACCTTGGTGGGCTCGAGAAACCACTGTCCTCTAACCATCCAACCACATGTTGGTTAGCACGACAAAATGTATGTGGTGACCGTGATGAGCTTATTCTGAAGTCCAGTGACCAATCGTGCTTTCGCTTCAAATACAATGACCGTAAGTGTCGTCAACAAAATACGGAGCACACATCAAATGCAAAGTCCGTCAGTGTCATCAACAAAATATGGAGACGTATCGTGAGCTAGATATCGTTGTACTATTGTATATGCTTATTTTCTTAGTGGCCGATTGCGTATGTGGTGTGGTGGGCACATCATTTCTAGTTGTGGTGGGTCAACATGAAGACTCATGGGTCGGTTCCATCCTGCGCCACATATAGGTTGGACCGAGACGTGTTATACGAAGACCCATGTGGAGGAGTCGGCGTACAACACGAAGCTACCAGAGTCGCGGAGGACTCTATCCCCACTGGTGATAAGCCGACTATATATCATTTGTAACCCTAGGCCCTTAGTATGTTAGACAAGCTTGGGGGCTAGTTCGTCGATAGTATACACACACGCACAATGCCTGGTATTCACGTGTACTTTGTACACACTCCTATCACTAATATATAGTACCAGGAGTAGGCTCTTTCTTCAACTGCAAGGGTCCGATCCGAACTAGGGTAAAACTTTGCCTCGTATTACCATCCAGCCTAACAGCCAGGGGTATCCTACCGAATGATATGATGAAATCATATCTGCCAACTACTAAGAGAGAGGTGTGTCGGGGGGGAATGTGTGCGAGAGAGGCCTAAAGATAATGTGCGTGTGGGAGACACGTAGGCACATATATGTGCGTATAGAGGGCTAGTAGAGACCGTGCATGTGTATATATGCATGTGAGAGAAATAGTGTTTTCCAACTGAGATTAGTGAAAAGAGTGGTACATAGTAGTCAGAAAGAGAGAGAGAAACAGAGAGAGCATGTGCGTGAGACACCCCGACACCCTGAGAGAGATTGTGAGCAAGTGTGAAAGAGAAATGCCGATGCATATAAAGTGTGTGCACTTATCCGTTAGATAGAGATATATATAACGCGTTTGTGAGAATGGGGCGAGGCATAGTACATCTACGTGTAAAAGGCGGTTCTACGCATTAAATTAAAATATAAATGGCATTATTATTTTTGGATGAGATCATGAATTTTGCAAATTGCGTATGGACGAAAATCGGTCTATCAGACACCCATACTCTATTGAATTCTAGCATGTGCATGTGTTTATTTCATATTATCGATCCATAGAGTGAGAGCGGTTTGAAATACAGGCAATGGATGCTTTTGCAATCCATATATAAACATTAATTAGTGCACTCCATGTTGTTAGTGTGAAGCACTTTATACATTTGTCACTTGCATGGATAATTCCAAATTGCTAGCTACGAAATAGAATACATGTCGAATTCAACATAAAGGGGGTTTCAAATATTCGAATTCATAGGAAGTGCATTCATCTATTTGAACCCGAGATAATGGCATTTGTAAATCTGATGTAAAAGGGGGCATCAATCTTTGTTGTGAGTTTGAACATGCTATATATATTCATACGCATATCTAACTTTTTTTTGCAACCAAGGAGATTATATCTGGAACCATGCATGAACTGAGGTAAGTTGCATATTTTTTAATATATACTCGTGTACAATGTATATTCAAATGTACCCCCTCCATTCCAAAATAATCGTAGCTTTAGGATTTTCAAGAGTAAAGATTTGTGAAGTTTGACAAATCCTGAAAGTTCAATTCAAGAGAACCGAAAATGTTAATGCTTCTGCTCCCAAATATTGAACGAAGCGCCAAATAGGCCTCTGGTCACCCGAAACCGTGCGAGACTAATGTTTTGGTGGTAGGAAATTACTGTCCTGACTCTGGCCCGTGTAGCCTATCGGCCCGATGTCCAAAGGTCTAAACCGGGGTAGGTTTGTAACTTCACCAAGACGCCAGTCTCAACCGCCTCTGAGAAGCATTCATACGCCGTGGGCGCCTACCCATGTGCTCGGCCGAAATCTATCCCGCCCACATTTGGGACACCTGACCTGACTGTCCTACCCCCAACCCGCAATATGTCCGAAATTTTAGATGGGGGCAAAGTTTGTAACTTTCCCCAAATTTCAAACAAGCACGTCTCAAACCGAAACATTGTTCCCCCTTAGTTCCCCGCCTCCCTCCGTTTCCCCATTCATACTCCGTGGGCGCGAAAACGCCCTCTCCACCAGCCGCGAAACCCCAGCCTCCTCCGTCCTCCACCCCATAGCGGCCAATCCACCGCTGCACTCCTCCATCACGCCGGAGCCGGTACCCCGACGTCGTCGTCCAACGCAACCGCAACCGCAACGCCCTCAAGGACTTAGCAGCTGAAGCCGAGGCAGAGCTGCCTCCACGACGCTGACGCCGACATGCGCCGTACCAGAACCACTCCGACCATGTCGTCCTGCGCCTCACTGCTGCGGCTCCACTGTCGCAACCGTCCACCGCACCGGAGCTGTTCCCGCTACGCCGTCGTTCGCCGCCTCGGATCTGCTTCCCCGCTGCCGACAGACGGCCACCGCACCACACTCAACAACTTGGCCATGGATTCGTCCAAGGCTGCACCGTCCTCCACAACTTCTGGTTTCCGGCGAACAAGAAGAAGATCGTCGGAAAAATAGAAGGAGGACACAGCACTGCCAGCAGAAAGAGGTACTCCTCTTCCCTTATTCGTGCAAATCTTACGTCTCCGCTCACACCGTATTCATCCCACGAAAGAAACTAGTTGAGCGCTTCTTACTGCATCTTCTTCGTGATACTAAATGCACAAGGTTTCCTCCCTTTTACTATTTCACCTTTGCTAGAGGTCAGTAGCCCGCCTGGATTTCAATTCAGGGTCAGTCGAACCGCAATTAAAAGAAGCAGCACCCGCTTAGGCGCGCGGAGCACCTAGTCCGCCTGTTCCCCGGGGAAGCGGCGCATCGGTGTCTATCATAGGGGTGTGGGGCGCAGGAGCTGCTTGCGCCCGATCTGGAGGTCGGCGGGGCTTGAATGGATGGCCGGGGGGTGGTGCCAAACACGGCGGTGCGGTGAGGTCGAGGGGAGGGCGCAGGGAGGGGAGGAATACTGGGCCGTGGTCGCTGGCGTTTCGAGGAAGATCGTCAACACTGACTGGCTGGAGGTAGATGAAGGCGATTTGCCCGTTCTTTGTACATCGGACGGTGCAGAAAAAATGGACTGACCTATTTGCTTTTAGTCGACTGTTATTTTCATAGAATCCTGTAGTAATTTAGTGTTCCATGCATGTTGTAGAGCTATCATATGTCTCCCGTCATTTATTTCTCACCGACCTGCTATCTGCTACCTTTACAATGTACTAATTGTGCACACACTTCACCCATACTCACACTATTGTTTTTTATGCATGGGTATTTCAGACTCTGACGCAGTGTTGATGAATGCAGAAAAGAAAAGACAGAAGTCGCTCCAGTGTAATTCGAAGATAAGCACTAAGCGTTTCAGCGCTCTAATGGGTGCAGTGTCAGCAGTTGGAGACAGTAAACGTAGCTCTGCAGTTGATGATCTCAATTGCCACACACAACCATCCCAGGTGCTTGCTTTAACTTCGCGCTGTTTGCATATGGTGTCTAGCTTGTATTGCTTCCAATTTGGTTAAATTGCATCTGCTTACTTTACACATTATACCTTTTATAATGACATGCCTTCCTGTTTTTGATACATACTACATATGTCTATTAACCATGTTCGTACATCAAACTAATGCTCTTTTGTATCCCTCGTCAATCACTTATGATGAGACAGTCACCTGAGTGGGTTACTGTGAGACGCCCTACTCGTTTAAAGAGTGCAGTGTCATCCTCCCCACATGATTCTGAAGAAACAGCAAGGCTAAATGAAGATAGTCAATGTAGCTCTCTAGTTGATCACCACAATTCCCCCACACCACCATCGCAGGTGCTTGCTCTTACTTGGCAGTGTGATATGTGGTTGCATGTTGCATATGGTGCCTACATTGTAATGCTTCTAATTAGGGTAAATTGCATCTTCTTAGTTAACACATTATACCTGTGAATATGACATGCCTTCCTGTTTTTGGTACATACTACGTCTTTCTATTAACCATGTTCTTACATCAAACTACTTTTCTTGTGTATCCCTCATCAATGCTCCTAATTTGTTAAATTCCATCTCCTTAGCTTACACATTATACATGTGAATATGACACGCCTTCCTGTTTTTGGTACATACTACATCTGCCTATCACACCATGTTCTTACATCAAACTACTGTTCTTGTGTATCCTGCGTCTATCGCTTATGATGAGACAGTCACGCGCGTGGGTTAATATGAGACGCAATACTCTTATAAAGAATGCAATTTCATCCTCTCCACATGATTCTCAAGAAACAGCAAGCCTAAATGAAGATATTGAACGTAGCTCTGTACCTGAAGACCGCACTTCCCCTACACCACCATCACAGGTGCTTGTTCTAACTTCGCAGTGTGATATGTGGTTGCATGTTGCATACGGTGTCTAGCTTGTAATGCTTCTAATTAGGGTAAATTGCATCTGCTTAGTTTACACACTATACCTGCGAATATGACATGCCTTCCTATTTTTGGTACACACTACATCTATGTGTTAACCTTGTTCTTACATGAAACTAGCTCTCTTCTGTATCCTGCATCAATCACTTACGATGAGTCACCTTTATTCGTTGCATATTGCATATTATTTCTAGCCTGTTGCCATGTATTGCTTCTAATTTGGTCAAATACATTTGTTAGGGCACCCTTTTAATTTGGCAGAGTGATATTGGTTTCATCTTTCATATGGTTTCTAGCTTGCATCGATTCTAACAAGTTCAAGCACCTTGTGCTTAGTTTACACTTTATACATCATACATGTCAATATGTCACGCCATCCTGTTTTTCATACATATTCCATCCTCCTATCATGCGGCTGCCTTACATGAAAGTAGTGTTCGTCAGTATCATGCATCAATGAGTTCTGAAGAGCAAATTTTATTCCTTTTTCTTGTGGGTTTGACTTGACAAGGCAAAATCAAGAAAGAGGAAGGAAAAGAGTAAGGAAGGCGATGATGGTGGTCCTCTGCAGCAACGTAAACGGAGCATCTGTACCGATTCTCCTTGTACTGATAGTGCATTACAAGGTCCAAGTCTCCACTCCCCTACTCCACCATCCAAGGTGCTTGCTCTAACTTGGCAGTGTGATATCTGGTTGCATGTTGCATATGGTGTCTAGCTCGTATTGCTCCTAATTAGTGTAAACAGCATCTGCTTAGCTTACACATGATACATGTGAATATGACACGCTTTCCTGTTTTTGGTACATACTATATCTGTCTATCACACCATGTTCTTACATGAAACTACTCTTCTTGTGTATCCTGCATCAGTCACTTATGATGGGACACCTTTAAGTTGGCAGTGTGATATTGGTTTGCGTCTTGAATATGATTTCTGGCATGTATTGCTTCTAGTTTAATGAACGCCACCTATGACGAGACAGTTTTAACTTGGCAGAGTGATATTGATTGCACCTTCCATATGGTGTCTTGCAGTGTTTCTAATTTGTTGAAGTGCCTTCTGCTTAGTTACGACATCATAGGTGTGAATATGTCAAGCCGTCCATTTTTTTCGTACATATTCCATCCTCGTATCATGACTTTGCCTTTCATCAGAGTAGTGTTCGTCGGTATCATGCATGAATGAGTTCTGAAGAGCGAATGATATTCCTTTTTCTTGTCGGTATGACCTCACAATGCAAAATCAATAAAGCTGAAGGAAATTGGCAAGGCATTGGATGATGGTGGTCCTTCCGAGCAACTGAAACGAAGGTTCTCTACAGATTCTACTCCGCCATCCTCCCAACAAGATTCGCAAGACAACGGAAGGCTAGACAGTCAACGTAGCTGTGTAGATGATGAGCACATCTCCCCTACTCCACCATCACAGGTGCTTGCTCTAACTTGGCACTATTATATGTGGTTGCATGTTGCGTATGATGTCTAGCTTGTATTGCTTCTAAGTTTGTTGAATTGCATCTGCTTACTTTACACATAATGCCTGTGAATATGACATGTGTTCCTGTTTCTACATCAGACTACTATTCTTGCATATCCCGCATCAGTCACTTATGATAAGGCACCTTTAAGTCGCCCCTGTGATATTGGTTGTGTCTTGCATATGATTTCTAGCATGTACTGCTTCTAATTTGTTGAAACGCCATACAGTTTGAACTTGGCAGAGTGATATTGGTTGCATCTTTCATATGGTGTCTAGCTTGCAGTGCTTCTAATTTGTTGAAATGCCTTCTGCTTAGTTACCACATCATAGGTGTGAATATGTCACACCATCCTGTTTTTCATACATATTCCATCCTCGCATCATGTGTTTGCCTTTCATCCGAGTAGTGTTCGTCAGTATCATGCATGAATGAGTTCTGAAGAGCGAATTTTATTCCTTTTTCTTATCGGTTTGACTTCACAATGCAAAATCATTACAGCTGAAGGAAATTAGTCCGGCAGTGGATGATGGTGGTCCTTCGGAGCAACTCAAACAGGGGGTCTCTACAGATTCTACTCCGCCATCCTCCCAACAAGATTCGCAAGACAACACAAGGCTGGACAGTCAACGTAGTTGTGTAGATGATGAGCACATCTCCCCTACTCCACCATCACAGGTGCTTGCTCTAACTTGACACTATTATATGTGGTTGCATGTTGCGTATGATGTCTAGCTTGTATTGCTTCTAACTTGAATTGCATCTGCTTACTTTACACATAATGCCTGTGAATATGACACGTGTTCCTGTTTCTAGAACATACGTGTACATGATGAGCACATCTCCCCTACTCCACCATCACAGGTGCTTGCTCTTACTTGGAACTGTTATACGTGGTTGCATTTTCCGTATGATGTCTAGTTTGTATTGCTTCTGATTATGTTGAATTGCATCTGCGTAGCTTACAACTTATACCTGCAACGATCACTTACCCATAAGACACATTTAACTTGGGACTGTGATGTAGGTTGCATCTTGCATTGTCTTCTAGCTTGTACTGCTTCTAATTTCTTGAAATGGCACTTACGACGAGACACTTTTTACCTGATAGAGTGATATTGGTTGCATGTTCATATGGTGCCTAGCTTTCATTTCTTCTAATTTTGTTGAAATGCCTTCCGCTTACTGTTTTTTCATACATATTCCATCCTCCTATCGTACGTGTGAATATGAAACGCTGTCTTTTTTTGTATATATTCCATCCTCCTATCCTGCGCTTGCCTTACATCAAAGTAGTGTTCGTCTGTATCATGCATCAACCAGTTATGCGGAGCTAATTTTATTCATCTTCTTGTGGTTTTGACTTCATAAGGCAATATCAGAAAATATGAAGGAAAAGAGTAAGTTAGGGGATGTTGGTGGTCCTCCGGACCGATGCAAACAGAGACTCTCTAGATTTGCCACTGCTACTGCTAATGAAGTTGAAGTCCCAAGTCTACATGATGAGTTCATCTCCCATACTCCACCATCGCAGGTGCTTGCTCTAAGTTGACAGTGTGATAATTGGTTTCATGTTGCATATGTTGTCTAGCCTGTATTTCTTCTATTTTGATTAAGTTGCACGTGCTGAGTTCATACGTTATACATGTGCATATGACATGGCTTTTTGTGTCTAGAATACACTTCATCTATCTATCATACCATGTTCTTACATCAAAGTACTGCTGTCGTGTATCCCGCATCAGTCACTCATGATTGGACGCTTTTAACATGGCAGTTTGATAGTGGTTGCATCTTGCATTGATTTCTACGTTGTACTGCTTCTAATTTTTCGAATTGCCACTTATGACAAGACACTTTTAACTTGGCAGAGTAATATTGGTTGCATCTTTCATATGGTGTCTAGCTTGCATTACTTCTATTTTCTTGAAAATCCTTCTGCTTAGTTTGCACATCGTAGCTGTGAATATGTCATGCCGTCCTGTTTTTCTTACATATTCCATCCTCATACGGTTGTCTTACATCAAAGTATTGCTTGTCTGTATCATGCATCAATGAGTTCTGAAGAGTGATTTTATTCTTTTGTGTTGTGGGTACAGCTTGGCATGGCAAATTCAAAAAAGAGCAAGGAAAATAATATAGTAGGGAGTGTTGTTACTCGTCGGGTGAAACGGAAAAGGTCTACCGTCGAGATTCTGCTGGTACTTATAGTGCAGTAGAAGGTCCAAGTCCACCGGCTAAATCTACAAACACAGTATCACCTGCTCCACCAGCTGCAGCATCCGCTTCAACTGTACCAGCATCTCAACCAGTTACTCGTTCGTTTGCTCCGGAACTGGCCAGTTCCCAAGCTGCCTTCACACCTAACACTACTTCCGAAGCACTGCTGACACAACAGGACTTGGCAAGATCAGATGAACCTCATGAGCATCAACACCAAGACGGTACCTGACCGAGTCAAGTTGCAGTTGCATGCTCCTTTATATGTACTCTCACAGTTTGATGTACACTAACACTTTCCATATTCGTTGTTGAACTAGCACCACGGCGCAAGCGGAAACAGACATCAGGGATAATGCTTGACAGATTAACAAAATCTAAAGGAGAAAGAATGGAGATCCATTTTGAGGCAGGTTTAAAAAGGCCACGTGATGCTACAAAGTCAGCCAAGTTAGTATCAGAGGCAGCCGTTGTCGTTAGGTGTCATGCACGTATCCTCCCAACATGGATCCAGTACAGGAATGAGAAAGACAATACCCAGTTTAACACCTTCCTTGACCATTTATCCGTAAGTAATGTTATTCATCGCAATTAGTAATATTGCCTTGCTCTGTCCCATACTTTCTAGCTTCCTCCTAATAAGACTCACATTCTTTTTTCAACAGATGAGGTTCAAGTTGGATCCGAAAGATGATGCAACTAAACAAGCATGCACTCATGTTTTTCAGTCTGCTCTGCGACAGTATCGGTACCACCTTAGAAAATCTCACTTTGAAGGCAAGGCTAACAATGAAATCGCCCAAACATCTCCAGTGGAATATATTACAGATGAAGACTGGACAGCCCTCGTTAAACACTGGTCTGATCCAAAGTATCAGGTAGGCTATATGTATTTGATCAGACCACATATTGAACTTGCATTTATGTATGTGCCTTACAAGTGTATCTTCTTCTAGGCTAACTGTTTGAAGAACAAAACCAACCGTTCTAAAGTGAAATTCCAACAGACAACAGGATCTCGTAGCTATATTGCACACTGCGAGGCTCTTGTAAATAGCTGCTACTTCCTTCTTTTTTGTGCCATATTATCGTATCTATATTGACTTGTTCCAAATACAGAGGAAATCCCGTGCGGACCAAAAAGAACCTGAACCGAATGCAGTGCAAATCTTCAAGGATTGCCACACCAGCAAGATGAAGGGCATGAGCACACCAGTTCAAGCCGCTGTTGTAAGTCCTTACTCCTCCTGCCTTGAACTGATTGGTACTGTGATGTGTTCATTTAACTACTTGGTTTGCAGCCAATGTCAGTTACTCTGTTCACTTTTATTCACAGTTGTCTTAACGTATCATTTCACCTTACATGGTTTAAAAGAGATGAAGGATATTCTTTTGGTCTTGATCTGTAATCTAGTTGTTATGTTCACGTGCGCACACAATGATAAAATAGCCTGTTTGTTTTATATCTGTTTTCCCATGATATGAATGATGCCATACTATGTTCATCCTACTTTAAACCATGTCTCTTTATCCTTAGATGTCAACGAATCTGAGGAAATAGACAATACAGTAGGCATGCTACATGGACATATGTTCCGAAAGTGATTTTATTATGTAGTTGGCACTACAATACATGCTAATGTATTACAGTAGTTCACCAAAATAAGTTATGTATAAACGTTTAACCTACTTTGTTTGTTTTTGTCTCATTAGTAACTTATCTGGTACACTAATCTACAAGTTCAAACTTTCAGGAAGCTATGGAACAAATGATTGAATAGCCACAACCACCTGAAGGTGACGAGGCTACTACAGGCACAATGTCACCACTTGCTGCAGTGCGTCAGTATCTCTCCACTAACAGTGCAAAAAGCACCTTCCTACGTAATTCTGGGTTGGTTGTCAAGGTAACCTCGTCCAAATCGCCTACTGAACAAAATCTTCCTGCTAGACAGAGTGATATATCTGTGCTCCAGACACAAGTCCAATCCCTAATGGACGTTGTTTCGGAAACAAGAATAGTGGTTGAGAAATGTCGTCAAGATATGAATGGTTTTGAAACCAGACTATCAGACATTCGCTTCGTTGTTCAAGAGCAATGGCGGAAAAAAGGTGGAGATCGTGCTACTCCATTAGATTCTACAACCTGAAACATTAGCACTCAGGTCAAATTATCTGTGCTTCTATACATCTGATGGTGCTTTTATCTGGAAGGACTGTAAACTTTATGCCAACAGGCCTTTTGTTGTATGGTTGGAATTTATTTTGTTGTGATACAACATTTATGATGTTGCCTGAGGCTGCAGTAATTACGACGCTATTTTTGTATAGTGTAGGTTTATCTTAGTAATGTATTCGGCCGAAAGCTTCGTAGGAGCCCAACATGCCAACATTCATCGGGCCCATTCCAATTGGGCTAAAAATGATTACGGGCCGAAATTGGCATGTAGCCCACTAAGAATATCTGGGCCTAAATCAGCATAAGCTTTCATATTTTTCTGGTAGGCCTGTGCCCATAGTGGGCCTTTAACAGGCCTAAACATAATTTGGGCCCTCAGTAAAAATAGGCCGTTTACAGGTGTAAATATCTCGAGCCCATAAAAACATGGGCCTTTAATAGACCGAAAGTGAGATTGGGCCCTGATTGTGCCAAATAACCCACTGGACTTAGCAGGCCGAAATGGTGGCCCATTTACGATGCGGATCTTTGACATGCCGAAATTCGGACGGGCCGTAAATGCGCCGACCTAATACACGGGCCTTTAACAGGCCGGAACTTCGGTCGGGCTAGATTATCATCATTTTTATATGGGTCGTTAATGGGCCCGATATGACGTTGGGCCACATATGGCCCATGGTTTACGTCCGGCGTTAACAGGCCGAAAATGACAACAGGCCGAAAGTGGCCCAAAGCTATAGTGGGCCTCTAACAGGCCGAATGTCAGACATGGCCGAATATGACCCAAATCCTTCATGGTCGTTTATTGGCCGAAAGTTTTGATGGCCTGTAAATGGGCCCAAATGAAGCCGGACCTTTAACAGGCCGGAAATACACCGGGCCGTAATTTGGCCCAATTACTTAGCGGACTGTTAACGGGCCAGAAGTGACCATGGGCCGCGTTGATGACAAGTTTAGGAAAGGCCGTTGACGGGCCGATGTGACAGAGAATGTTGGGCCTTTAGCTGGCCGGCCCATTATGGTCTGCAGAATTTTGTGGGCCTTTAGCTGGGCCGGCCCATTGTGGTCCGCAAAATCTTGTGGGCCTTTAGCTGGGCCGGCCCATTATGGTCTGCAAAATCGTGTGGGCCTTTAGCTGGGCCGGCCCATTATGGTCTGCTAAATTTTGTGGGCCTTTAGCTGGGCTGGCCCATTATGGTCCGCTAAATCTTATGGGCCTTCAGTTGGCCGGCACATTTAAACTTTGTGGGCCACTTTTGGGCCGGTCCACGTGTCGGTCCGTCAGCCAATGAGAATTTTACACGTGGAAAATCGGCATTGGTCGTGGCTGTTAACGGGTTATCGGATCCAAAATCCGACCCGATAGCTTAACGGCGTTCCGTTACGGTGGATGCCACGTGTCGGTCACCCTTGACAAAAGCACTTCTGTGACGCGCGATTTATCATCATGGAAGTGGACACTTCCGTGATGATAATTTTGGCAATGTCATGGAACACTTCTACGACAGCACAGGTATGACTATCTTGATTCTGTCATAAATTTGTCATGGATGTACATGCATGACAGAAAACGCGACCTACTGTGACAAACACGTATCATCACGGAAGTGTATTTTTTTTGTAGTGATGCCGTGGAGGAGGCTAATGACTATTTCAAGTTGAGGAAGGATTGTTGCTGGCAACTTTCCTTCTCTCCTCTATAGAAATGCACGGCTACCCTCAGGATGCTTGCTTATGATAAGGCTGCAGATGCCATTCATGCTAAAATCCGGATGAGAGATACCACATGCCTGAATACCATGGTGTAATTTGCATGCAACTTGGTGAAGGTGTTTGGAGCGTATTGTCTGATAGAACCAACTGTTGAGGACACAAAAAGGTTGATAGCAACAATGAGAGCGGCAAGATGTTTTCTAGGTATGCTCGATTCAGTTGATTGCATGCATTTTCAATGTAATAACTGCCCCCAAAGGTTTGTGCGGGCAGTACCAAGGTCACACCAAAGAGGCCATCATCATACTTGAAGTGGCATCGTAGAACTTGTGGATTTGGCATGCTTTGTTGGCATGCCTGGTTCTAACAATGACATCAATCTGCTACAACGATCTCCTTTGTCAAGATACTTTATGATGGGGAGACTCCGCCGTGCCACAACACTGTCAACAGGCACAACTACACCATGGGGTACTACCTTGCCAATGGTATCTATCCTCAATGACGGCGTTTGTG